>NC_137105.1:38210071-38575071 GCF_949357685.1 Gobio gobio | reverse complement strand
CTTAAAAATCTCATGCACAACACAATAAATTAAAGGTGTATTATGAAGAAGTGTAGGTGGATCATTAAACCTGCTTTATCCAGTGTTCATACTGTATATATTTGTATTTTATGACATTTCATACTGCAATTTTAATACACATTGGTGCATAAACTACTGATTTTGATGAAAAGAAAACATATTTAGCCTTTATTTTAAAAGTCTATATTTTAATTATAATTTAAAATGTATCAATTTATTCAAATAATGAATAGCCTACTATCATTCAAAAAGGTTGGGGTCAGTATTTTTTTCTTTCCTTTTTTGAAAGAAATTAATACTTTTGTTCAGCAAAGATGCATTAAATTGATCAGTAAAGACCTTTATTATACTACGATTTTTATTTTTAAATAAATGCTGTTATTTTGAACGTTCTATTCATTAAATAATAAAAAATAAAAAAAAGTATCACAGTTTGCACAAAAATATTAAGCAGCACAACTGTTTTCAACATTGATAGTAATAAGAAATGTTTCTTGAGCATCAAATCAGCATGTTAGAATGATTTCTGAAGGATCATGTGAAGACTGGAGTAATGGCTGCTTTTCCATCACAGGAATACATTACTTTTTAAATAATTTAAAATAGAAAACAATTTACATTTTAAATTTGAAAAATTGCAATAATGTTTTACAATATTGGATTTTTTTACCGTATTTTTTTTACAGTAAATGCAGCCTTGGTAAGCACGACCAACCCCAAACTTTTGAACTGTAGAATTTATACATTACGTAAAAACAATTTGTAAATTTACATGCATAATAATAATAATAATAATAATAATAATAATAATAATAATAATAATAATAATAATAAAATAGCAAAATGCTGTATTGAAAATATTTCAGATGTCAAATCGTAGGGCGTCAACTAGAAAGATTTAATCTCCACTGCTCTTATGATGCTTTTGTCTTTCCACAATGGTTACATTTTTAAAAGCTACTATAACTATACCCAATATAGGGTAAATTACAAAAGCTTTGACTCATTATTTAGCTCTTAAAAAAAAAAAAAAACTTTACACCCATTACTCTTTTAGTCAGAGTTATAAAACCAAATTGAGCATTTGGTTAAATATTTCCAAAGCAGTATTAAGGAAAACCCTTTTACAACCTATAATAATTATTGTTAATAAAGGTTAATGGAACGTGCAGGTCCGATTCAACATTAAATGGGACCTATTATGCAAAATAACTTTTATAAGGTGTCTGAACACTGATGTGTGTCCACAGTGTGTGTAAATAACTAGCCTATAATGGTAAAAATCCACCCATGACTTTTTTTATAATCTCCATCAATCATTATCAATCTCTCATTACGTGTTGTTTCATAGTTCCCTCACTTAGAGTAGGTAAATCCCACCCACGACTGTTGATGATCTGCCCTTTTAGCAGAGACCCCTGAGGGAGAAGCACAGAGACCGCCATTTCTGTTTACTCGCTGTATCAGCTAGCTAGTGTATTACAATGTCTGCACCAAACACATTACAAATGTTCTTTTGTTGGATGTACCAATGAACAGTAGACTCCGAGCCACTGAGGACACTGTGGTTGAATTTAATTTTTGAAGGAAATGTACTGAAGATTGTCAGTAAAATTGTATATATTTGCGCCAAATAATTTTACGCATGGACTGCTTCACCAACGAGGGTCAGTACCACACTGGATCTGCGAAGGATGAGCCAATGCCAATGCTTCGGGCTCTAACTTCAGAACAAGGATAGAACTTCATATTTTGTGAATGTTTGCAAATTTCCTTTCTGGATGAGCTTTCTAGAATGCTGTATGGCTAATGTGACTTAAGTTACCTAACTGTATTAACAGAGACTATGTTGTTAGTTTTATCCCGAAAACGCTCACCGTCTGCGTAATTTATAAACGCACATTTATTATGCATTGTATAGTCAGGTGACAGAAAACGTTCAGGTGCAGTCTAAAAGTTGTCTCTCCATCCGTGTCCGACTCTGGTTAAAACATGTAAGGCTGCACTCCACAACTGGTTATTTCTAACTCTGCATGGATGAGTAAAAATCACCTACAGCTCAACCTGGCAAAGACTCCTCATCTTCCCCGCCAGTCCCACTATGCAACATGACTTCACCATCCAGTTAGGTACATCCCTGATTTCCCCTTCAAAATCAGTCAGAAATCTTGGAGTTACATTTGATGACCAGTTGTCCTTCAGAGAACACATTGCTAAGACAGCTCGCTCGTGCAGGTTTGCGCTCTACAACATCAGGAAGATCAGACAGTTCCTAACAGAACACGCAACACAGCTTCTTGTCCAGGCCCTGGTTATTTCTAGACTTGACTACTGCAATGCGCTTCTGGCCGGACTCCCCTCTTGTGCGATCCAAACACTTTGAATGATCCAGAATGCAGCGGCACGTCTGGTCTTCAACGAGCCCAAAAGGACCCACGTCACACCACTCTTCATCTCTCTGCACTGGCTACCACTCGCTGCTCGCATCAAGTTTAAGGCGCTGATGCTTGCCTACAGAGCCACCAGGCGCTCAGCTCCTGCATACTTTGACTCGATTCTACGACTCCACACCCCCACCAGAAGCCTTCGTTCAGCCAAGGAGCAAAGGCTTGTAGTACCATCACAGAGAGGCAAAAAATCCCTTTCCAGAACATTTTCATTCAACGTTCCCAGCTGGTGGAACGATCTTCCCACCGCCATCCGAAATGCTGATTCGTTGACAACATTCAAAAGTCAACTAAAAACTCATCTCTTCCATGAGCACTTAACCTCTTAAAAAAAAAAAAAAAAACTTTCCTTTCCTCTTTCTCCTCTTTCCCTCCCTAATCTAGCCTGTGCTACACTGAGAAATGTACACGGACTAAGTATTTCAGGCACTTGTTGCGCACACTCGACTCTTCACGACCAATCGCTTATTGTACCCCCAAGTTGTAAGTAGCTTTGGATAAAAGCGTCTGCTAAATGCATAAAATGTAAATGTAAATATTCTAACATTTGGCTGAGTGAGATTGGCCTGTTTTGTTGTTGATGGAGTATCCAAAGCTTGTGTAAAGGATCAGCAGCTCATTTGCATTTAAAGGGACACACACAAAAAAGTGCGTGTTTTTGCACACACCCAAATAGGGGCAAATTTGACAAGCTATACAAAATTATCTGGTGGGGATTTTGAGCTGAAACTTCACAGACACATTCTGGGGACATCAGAGATTTATATTACATCTTGTGAAAAGGATGTTTAAATGAAACAACCCATTTTTCAACTGCTTTTGTTTCAGATGTTGTATTAGAACAGTACAAGCCATTTAGAATCCCACAACTTCAAACGTTTATGATGACATCACAGACATCAGCTACAGTATGAAGACACAATAAATGACCATCCTCTTTGTCCATTTTCAGCAGGGTCAGTGGAGTTGTCGTCTTAGACACTTGAGCTTGAGATAAAGAGGTTCCTGTTATATGGGGTCATAAAAATCTAAAGGGCCAGAGATTTGGCAGTCTGTCAAACTGAACTGTAAACGTCAGTTGAGAAAGGAGAAAACCAACCAATGGGAGACAAAATGAAACATCCAACATATGTTTTGTAATGCAATGTGATGGACGACTGAACTCTGAGTCAATCTTCTGTATCCTCCAGAGCTGAAAAATTGTATATTTAATGGGGATGGCATCATCAGTCATTCACAACACTTAATCTTGTTGTCACATACTGCAATCCAATAAACAAATGCTCTCACAGAGTACATTCTCGAAGACTTGTGTCCCAGGGGGCTTCACAGGAAATGTCCTTTGCGCCACAGGTTTCCACACCATTTCCTAAACATTTGGCTCTAACTGAAGCAGTGAAAACACTAACAAAACAGCTGCCCGTCTCTGTCAGGCTGCATCTCGTCTGCATCAGCGAATCCGTTAAATAATGGAGACATCTGCAACAGCCTGTCTGCCAGTCTCTGGAAAATAAGACATCTCAAGAAACTACACTAGGGGGCTCGACTGATCGTTTGAGGTGTTAAGGACGTGCTAATCGTCTAATGCAACAAACAGTCGCTTTGAGATACGGCATGAGCACAGAGTACTATTTGGAAGTTAGCCCAACAAATTATCCTATAATTCCAAAAACACTTACCCCCCTGTAGAGTTTTGGAAGATATCTAATGCAATATCTAGCACAATATAATGACTAAGATCTGACCTACCACAAATGCCAAAAAAATATCTACTAAACTCAGATTATTTGTTTATGCCGGCTGTTCAATTTAGATAATTAAAATGAGCTAAAGCAACACAGTTTTCTACATTTTATTACTTAAAATGACTTTGCATTCAATCATTTAAAACTTGGTAGTAAAATGAGAGTTGACTTGATCCATTAGCTTTGGAACTACATAAATAACACTGGTCGTCATTTTTTTATTTATTTAGAAGTTATCTGCTTCAGAGATAAAATGTGCTATTTATTATGTATTTTGATGTGCCGAATTCAAATATTACAGATATTTAAAGAGCCAGTTCAACCAAAAATGAAAATTATCCCATAATTTACACACCCTCAAGCCATCCTATATGACTAGCTTCTTTCAGCCAAACATAATCCTGGCTCTTTCCAAGCTTTATAATGAGAGTGAATGGTGCCTGAGATGCCTGAGAAGCCCAAAAAAGTGCATCCATCTGTTGAGAACTCTTTTCCTCATTTGAACCATAGCCCAGGAGACTTGGATATAATCTTCAGCAGGATTCTTTATTGAGAACTTGCGCTTTCTTTCGGCTGTGGTCATCAAGTCTAACTAAGGGAGCTGTATTCAGTGGGCAGTCCTTAAAGGTGTTGACCTTACACACAGTAGAGGAGGAGACAATCTAAACAAAGCAATGAAATGTCGTATAGGTAAAGGGACACACCCCAGACATTACAGTGTCACCAGTCCTAATCCAATCAGCATAACAGCGTCATTCAAATGCATAAATGCTCTGAGCTTGTCATGCTAAATGGTCAGGAAGTGCATAAAGACAAAAGACTAATGTCTCAAACACCTAGGCTGTACCTCAAACTGTAAAACACTATGTACATAACGTTTTCAGTTTATGTACTATTACATTGGAACCTAGATATAACAATTTATACGTTTGTAATACCACAGTCCCCCCTTTGAGAGTTCTAATAACTCTCGCATCATCCATAATAAAAGTAATCCATACGGCTTCAATGGGTTAATACAGGCCTTCTGAAGCGAAGCAATGCGTTTTTTTGTAAGAAAAACATCCATATTTATAACTTTATAAACTATAATCTCTCGACTTTTGGAAGAACCAGGATATTTTTTATATAACTCCAATTGTGTTTGGCTGAAAGAAGAGGGTAAGTAAATGATGGAATGATTTTCATTTTTGGGCGAAATAACCCTTTAAGTTTTTACATTTTACGTCTATAGATGTATTGTGTAGATAGTACCTGTCACCTGTCCTTTATGTAACAATTTAAAAATCTGCAAAAGGGTTATATAAATCAGATTTACTATGAAACAAAAAGGCAAAAATGAAGACCATAGGCTGGTTTTATGCAAATTTGCTGCATTGTTTTGTAGGTATGTAACAGGGAGTGAGACTGGAATTGCTGACGACTCGTTTCATCGATTCTTTCTTTTAGGAGACAATAACTACATTTATTGTACTCGTTGATCATTAAAACCTTGCAGACCTTTTACATTCACACACAGCTATATTGCAAACTGCATTAAAAGGTAATATTTGAAAAAGCATAATAGGGGCACTTTAATATAATGAAATGACAGTATTACTGTAACTCGTTCAATTTTCAATGATATTTCTAGAAGGCATGACAAAATTAATTGAACTTTGTTCGACTGTTGTAAGGCAAATGCATTCAAAAAGTTTTAATTTAATTGCAAGGAACATTTTTCCCCGATTTAATTGAGTCCATTGAATGTTTTATTTCTTAAGTGTTCAGCCTCTTTAGATAACACACCAGCACATTAGTTTGTAGTCCCAATGTCATAGAACAAACCATTAAAAAAGGAGAAAAACAAATAAAAAAATATCAGAAGATTATAGCAAACTTCAGTCTCTCTGATTAAAAATAAGCATTAAATGAGTAATAAGTACATCTGTGACAAATGTGGCCTTCTAAGGAAGCTGCCATTGCCCTCTAATCTAAAGTCGATAACAGATGGTTAAATATTTTATGGGGCGCCAAGAGCAGATAATTGGTTAGCTTAAAGAACACTTTATCACTCCTAGTTGTGGAGCGTTTAACCTTTGCCTCAGAGCAAGCTGCTAATCATTAAAGATCCCGCTTTTGACTGGGATCAATCACCCGGCTCTGACTGCCACTTTCACATTCATTTCCAAATTTCACGCTCACCCTCACAACGAGATTTCACTTGCATTAGAGGGATAGAAGGACAAAAGGAGAAGAACTATGTGAAAAGAACACTGCGAGACAGAGGGAGGTTACACAAAACAACACTCGTATGTTTATCAAACTATAATTTAACTTCAAAATTATTCTTATTCTCCACATGCACTTGGATGCAGTATTCCATTTCTGACAGTGCAACACTTCACACAGAGCATCAAGCAGAGGGAGTTGAATTTAAGTTCCCAAACACTTCCAATGTTTCTCTAGCACACCTTGAGGTGATATTCTCATATAGAGAGACTGTTCATTTGAAGCAAACTAGGCTGAATATATAAAACCGAGCAGCATGTGAAGGCTGTGTGACAAAATGAATCATGTATGACAAAATGAATTAGAGAAATATTGTGAAACAAGGTCAGCTCCATTATGCTGCCTGATGAAAGAACCGTAACACTGGAGAGAACAAGCCACAGTTACTTAAAAATATAACATCGCTCAATGAGATTGAGATGAGCTGTGTGCGAATACATGCATGTTTTAAAATTTTAATTTAAAGCAATTTATTTCAACCAAATGAGGTGATGCTCCAGAATATATTAAGCACCAAACATTTATCTGCAGTACCCATTTTTCTATACATGCAAGACAAATTCCTGTTTTCTGATCTAGTGCTGACATCAGTTTTTGTTTTACCTATCCTTACAAACTGACCATGGTTAAAAACAAGAGGTTGCATAAAACAACATTTCTGTAATTTATCATTTATTTTTCAAATAAATGTGAAAATGTAAATCTAAATATATATAATTTAAAAATATTTCATAATGATTCAACGATTGAAATATTCTAAAAATAATTTAATGATTAATAATCAAATACCCCCCCCCCAAAAAAAAAGTTTTAACAATTATTTTATAATAATTCAAGAATCAAATGAAATCAAAGATGTATTTAAAAAATATATAATAATGTAAAATTTTAAAATTTTAAATAAAAATTTTAAATGGAAATTCAAATACATTGTATTATATATATATATATATATATATATATATATATATATATATATATATATATATATATATATATATATATATATATATATATATATATATATATATATATATATATATATATATATATATATATATATATATATATATATATATATATATATATATTCTTTTTAAATAATTCACAAATCAAACAAATTCAAAGATATATTATACAGTCCTTCCAGAAAAATGCAGCTTTTTTTTGTGATTGTTGCGGGCAAAAATCCTTGATTATGCGGCACGTTTTCTTAAAAAATGCGATGGAAAATGCGGGATATTTATGCAATTTTATGCGATAAAATTGCGGGACCTTGCATAAACTGCGGTTTGATGAAAAAGAGAAAACAAGCACTACATCCCAGAAAGTGCTGGGAATATTTAAGTTCTCATCTTGTTTTATTGAAGACCTTAATAAATACATGGCTCAAATTTACAAAACATTGAGTCAAACAAGTTCTGTAGCTTTACAAAAGGAATATGCTACAACTTCTGAAAAAATGAATAAATAACTTCCTGTTTTACAGAGGTAGCTATACAAAACAGACATTTGAGTGCTTCCAAAGCACAAAGTGCAATCTCTTAAAGGGTTAGTTCACCCAAAAATGAAAATTCTGTCATTAATGACTTCCCCTCATGTCGTTGGACACCCGTAAGAGCTCCGTTCATCTTCGGAACACAAATGAAGATATTTTAGTTGAAATCCGATGGCTCAGAAAGGCCTCCATTGACACAATGCCCTGTGCACTCTCAAGACCCATAAAAGGCACTAAAGACGTTGTTACAAAGTCCATCTCACTACAGTGGTTCTACAATAACTTTATGAAGCGACGAGAATAGTTTTTGTGCTAAAACCTAAATAACGACTTATATAGTGATGACCGATTTCAAAAAACAGCATCATGAAGCTTTGAAGCGTTATGAATCAGCGAGTCGATTCATGATTCGGATTGCGTGTCAAACTGCTGAAATACGTGACTTTGGCGATCCAAACCGCTGAATCGACTCATTGATTCATAACGTTTCGAAGCTTCATGATGCTGTTTTTTGAAATCGGTCAACACACCGGGAAACTACTTTGCGCTGTCTTTTGCTGTTATTTTTGTTGGCAAATGGGAATTTGCGTGCTTCATCATGGTTTCACCGATATCTATGGTTTCACCACGGGGTTTGCAGCTTTTCGATGACGTTCACGTCGGGTAATTACGTCACTTCAAAACGTTCCCATGGCAATAGGGGGAAATGCCGGCTCTTGTGTGAAGTAACCGGACATTTTTCAACTTTCTGCTAATATTTATTACTTTTTTGCAACCAAAATGCGGTGATTATGAAATCATGCTAGCCCCGCACATTTTGCACGTGGAAATAGGCAATTTAGGCGGCGAAAGTGCGGCGTATTTTAAAAAATGTGGCCCCCCGCAAAAATATGCGGACTTTGGCTGATTATGCATTAAATCATGCGATCGCATAATCACGTTTTTCTGGAGGGACTGATTATAAAAATGATGATAATAATGTAAAAATGTGATTTAAAAAAAAATTCTATAAGCGGATAGTTCTTCTGCTGAACACAAAAGAAGATATTTTGAAGAATGTTGGTAACCAGAGAATTGACGGTAGCCATTGACTTCCACAGTATTTTTTTTTTCCTACTATGGAAGTCAATGAGTGCCGTCAACTGTCTGGATACCAACATTCTTCAAAATATCTTATTTTTAGTTCAACAGAAGACAGAAACTCCTACAGGTTTAGAACAACATAAGGGTTAGTAAATGATGACATAATTTTAATTTTTGGGTGAACTATCCCTTTTAATTGATTGCTCATGAGCAAATATGGTAGCAAGCAGGTCACATATACAGCCCCATCTTGTGTGTACTAATATAATAAAATAAATTATGAATACAATCACAAACTTGACAAACCAGTCAGCAAATTCTACTTACTTTTAACCATTATATGAAATACAAACCATATGAATTAAAAAACTGACATAGTTTTTCAGAAAAGGAGCTATGGTTTACATTTAAGGACATTCAGCAGTCTTTACACTTTTGCAGACCTGCCAAGCAGGACTGGGTGATTGAGGAGAGAAGGCTGCAATTGCAGAACCCCTGGAGCAACACATTCAGAAATCATCTTGCTGAAGGGCACAGCAGCTGTGGGTGGAGTAATGACAGGTATCCCACACTCCACAGCAGAAATACACCTGTAAGCTTCAGGAACCTGCAATGAAGCCCCTCCCCACAATCCTACACTCTTCAAAGCCCTTATAATAACCTTTTCATCTCTTCAAAAGAATTATCAGGATTTCTGAAAAACCAAGGCCAAATATTATGACTGCCAGGCATTGCGGTGGAAACTTATCCCACTTGTACAAACAGAGAGCCCATTAAGAATGTGTGTATGACAGTGAGCTCCATTAACTCAAAGTGCAGCTATACTGAAGAGCGTTTCCCACCGAGCTGCTCACCCTCTCTTTGCCCTCCAAATCACTTCTACAGCTGTGAGTCTGACGATGTGTGTTTGCGTGTAGGAAATGAATACACTCGGAGCACAAGAGCCACTCAGACCACTTAACGTTACTCTAGTTAGCGCTCTGTAACTAAATGCTTAGTAGCTACTACTGGAACAGCATCTAAATGAAAAGCAGACTAATTCAACCGTTAAATATTAACCAGAGACAACAAAGCCAGCTGGAGGTACAGGTATCTCCGGTGAACAGGTATCTCTAGATTATGCAATAGAAAGAGTTTATGGTTTTAGTACGATCCATAATTGTTCAAATAGTGATCGTACACTTGGAAGAGCTTCTGTATTTGTAGATATAAGATTATGGAATTATACAGTAATGTGTATAACGTGTTCTGACAGGATAGTCACTAATAAAGAGTAATAGTGTTTTGATATCAACTATTTTATTATCGTGGCAAGGTAATCTGTTCAGAGACCCACCATATGGAGACAGTCAGTGAAGTGTCAAAAGTGTTTGTGACAGGGTTTTGCACCACCCTGCACCGTTTCCATTAACCTTTACATCAGCACACCTCAGGTCACACAATGCTTGCAGAGACAAAGCCAGAGAGAAGAGCCGAGAGACAGCACAGTGCAGTCAACAAGGAAACAGTGAACAAGGAACAGGATTATACACTCTACATTTGGGAATTGTTCTCTTTCAAATGACACGGAGAATGGGAAATTGTGGAACCAAAGGATGGTAAAGCTGATCAGGACAGCAGAATTTGAAGCAGCACATTGATAGCACAGCTCTGAGATTTTCATCATCCCTCTTATATTGGCGAGCAATGCTGTTATTTATTAGAGTGATAAATAGCAAAAGATGCAATGGATTTAATATTTTTTCCAACTTTATCACCCTCTCCTGCCTCTCCCACATTATAGCATTCATGCCTATCTCTTCAAATCTTGTTTTTGCTATCCGCTTATTATTTTGTGACTTTACATTTCTTTTTTATGGTTCTGAGTCTCGTTGACTCTACAGGTGTGTGGAAAAATGTTTGGTTAACTGCTTCATTCTGGTTGCATAATTTGCCTAATTAATTACACTAATCTATTTCCCAAAAATAAATTTATATATATATATATATATATATATATATATATATATATATATATATATATATATATATATATATATATATATATATATATATATATATATATATATATATATATATATATATATATATATATATATATATATATATATTTGGTGCTGTCAAATCGATTAATCGTGGTTACTTGCATCCAAAATAATTCAATTCAATTCAATTCAATACATTTATTGCCATGTCAACAAGTTGATAGGAATTTGTCTTGGTACAACTCTCAGACATAAATTACATAAATGACAGACATCATAAGTACAACAACAGACAATGTTCCCCAACAATGCCCAGAAAACAGTAGGGCTTTAGACCAAGACCCCGCAGACATTAAAAAAGACAATACCCCTGGACAAGAAAAAGAATAAAATAAAAGCTTGTCTTTACATAATATATGTGTGTACACTGTTTATTATGTATATATAAATATATTTTGCACACATGCATGTATATATTTAAGAATTCTGAATCTGATAAAATATATACATAAAATATTTACATTTATATATATAAAATATAAATTGTATATATATAAAATATTAATTGTAAAGAATTTAATACTTTTATTCAGCAATGATGCATTAAACTGATCAAAAGTGACAGTAAAGACATTTATAATGTTACAAAAGCTTTCTATTTCAGATAAATGCTGTTTTTTACTTTCTATTCATCAAAGCATCTTGAAAAAATTGTATACTACTGTTTTCAACATTGATAATAATAATAATAATAAATGTTTCTTGAAATCAGCAATATCAGATTGATTTGTGAAGGATCATGTGACAATGATGACGAAAATTCAGCTTTGCATCACAGGAATAAATAGATGGGGGTGTCCCATACACTTGATCATGACGCACAAAGCCTTCCTTTCAGGCCTTAACATTTAGAATAGATCAAGGAAAATAATAATGTACATTGACATAAGATAGAAATAATGCGTTCCTGCATGAAGACACATTTTGGCTTTGTACTAAAAGAAAATGCAGGGCCTAATAACAGCATCTGACATGATTCCTGTCAGATCCTCTCTCCTCATCTCTTTTTCACAGTCAGTCCAAAACAGATTATCACTGTCTGCAGGGAATCCCGCCGAAGACAAACCATAGAAAGAATTTATAAAATAAACCAACTGAGTGTCACACCCTGTGAAGGTCCTTGTCAGCTTAGAGGAAGATTACAATTTAGAAGACACTTTTATTGTCTTTTCTGTGTCTCTGTGAATCTCACTGTGAAGAATGCTTTAAAAGCTCACCTGTGCGCTTAAGTCTTTTTAATATCTGACCTGCTGTCACATTTAGACCTTGTTGTTATTCCATGTGGATGTATACTGTAAATATAATATAATTCTGTCATCATTTATGTTCCCTCATGGAACACAAAAGGAGACTAAGGGCCAGATTTACTAAACAGCAAATTAACGTGAGAACACAATTCCAAAAAAGCGCTGATGCCAGAGGAAAGTTCTGCACCTGATCTACTGACGACATGCGAGTTAAAGAACACAGACACAGCCGGATCATTTCCATAACGGCCAACGCAATCTAGCTGAGCTAGATTCTGAGCAGCGCAAATTCATAAGCAAGCTTGTTTCCGTGACAAAATAAAGATAATTGCGACTTTTTATCTCACAATTGCGAGTTTACATCTCACTATTCTGAAATTTTTTTCTCAGAAATGCATGATATAAACTCGCAATTGCAAGAAATAAAGTCAGAATTACGAGCTATAAAATCGCAATCGCGAGTTATAAAGTCAGAATTGTGTGATATAAAGTTGCAATTGGGAGAAATAGTCAGAATTGCAAGATAAAAAACTAGCAATTGTGAGTTATAAAGTCAGAGTTGTGTGATTTAAAGTCGCAATTGCGAAAAATAGTCAGAATCGCGAGAAATTGTTTCTCACCATTGCAAGTTTATATCTCGCAATTCTGACTTTATTTCTCGCAATTCTGACTTTATTTCTCGCAATTGCGACTTTATATCATCCAATTGAGTTATAAAGTCAGAATTGCCAGATATAAACTCAAAATTGTGAGTTATAAAGTCAGAATTGCGAGATATAAATTTGCAATTGCAAGTTAAAAAGTCAGAATTGAGAGATATAAACTCGCAATTGTGAGAAATAAGAGTTTATTTCACGCAATTCTGACTTTATTTCTGACAATTGCAACTTTCTATCATGCAATTCTGAGATAAAAAAGTCAGAATTGTGGGAGGTAAAAAAGTAGGAATTGTAAGATAAAAAGTCACTTTTTATTTATTTTTTTATTCCGTGGTGGAAACAAGCTTCCATAAATTAGCGTCTGGTTTAAGACATGCTTTTTTGGGGCAGTAAATAATGGCAAAAGTAAAGCGCAAATCTTAGTAATCACCTTGCATGATTCATTTAAATACTCTCCTCGCATAAATGTTGTGTCTGAAAGGGAAACTCCTACAAATTAATATGTAATAAGGTCAGCCGCGTGTCGATGCCTTTTCACCACAAAATTTTCACTGCGTGTCATTAGTAAATCCTGAAAATAGTTTTTTAACACCAAAAAAGTGTTTGTGCTAGCGCAGGCTGTTAGTAAATCTGGCCCTAAATGCCTATTTTACAGTAGAAATGGAGGCATAAAGGTGGATTTTACTTCTTTCAAACTCTCTATCAGCCATTTTTATTATTCCCAGTAACAGCTGAGCACAGGGCCAGGATTGTGGGATATATCAAAACCATCTTGTGCTTATGTCATTTTGAAGGGTCCAAATGTATGATTATCTATGCATTAAAGCTTTAAATTTGGCTCTTTTCCTTACACAAATGGATTCTGAAAAAAATCTTTAATTTTCATCTATTACTTACATACATGTTATGTACATTTGTTAGGGATGAACCAATATTACAATTTAAGACAATTTTGTCATTGTTTTCACATTGTGGGCCCTATCATACACCCGGCACAATGGGACGCCAGGCGCAACGCAAGTGTTTTTTACTAGTTTCAGCCCGACCCAGTTATCATTTTCAAGTCCAGCGCCACGTTGTTTAAATAGCAAATGCACTCGTCCATCAGTTCGCCCATGGGTGCGCTGGTCTGAAAACGAGGTGTGTTCAGGCGCATTGTTGGCACATTGCTATTTTGAGGCAATTGAAAACTGCGCCATTGACCGACAAAAACCTGGTCTAAAGTCAATGGCGCAGTATTTTTTGTGTTATTTAAAGGGTGTGCTAGTAACATGCGCCTATAGGCGGGTGCACAACGCAGGTACACTCTGCTGATTACACACACAGGGACGTGCAGCAGCACACAAACATTTTTAAATATAAAAAATAAAAGAATTCCTCTCTGGAGAAGCGTTCAGTCTTTCCACGCGCAAATTCCAGCATGTAAATAGTGAATTCGCCATGGTGCAAGCGCAACTGGCTTTAAAAGGGAACGGGAGATGAGACTCTGATTGGTTTATTGCACGTTACGCCCAAAACAAACTCATGACTCATTAAGAGACTAGTTACAACCATGGACCATGCACCTGGTGCACCGACCGTTTTTTCTGTCGGTAAACTAGCAAAAGTGGATTCGGACACGCCCTAAGCGCACCTGCGCCATGCGCTTCAGAGCATGCGCTCAGATCGTTAAAATAGGGCCCTATGACAGATAACAAAAAATTGATTAATAAAGAAATGTCTTAATAAAGAAATAACAATAAAAATAAATAGTTTTAAATGCGACATTATAATGTACAGTGTGAAAAATGGATATCCATGAGGAGATTTGTTGAAGATTTATTGTTATTAAAATATTAGTGTTTTTAAAGGTTAACTTGAAATTAACATTAGATGACGGTAAAGATTTGGAACAACAAGAAGGTAGGTAAATTATGACAGATTTTGTTTTGTGTACTGTCCCTTTAAGCACGAGTGTAAACACAGTCTACACAAACTTATATTAGATGTGGTAAAATATTCCTCTGTGGTCTGTAATGAGAGTGTTAGGGAGTGAACATTGCTAGCACTCTCTCTCTCTTTCTCTCTTGCCCAGTGGCACTGCAGTCTAGGTTATCAATCCTGCTTTGTGTGCTAATGATGGTGCCGCACATAGCAGCCAGTGCACAGGCAATGAGAGGCAGCAGGCATGAAAAGGGGAGAATCTACTGCTGGCAGCAGCACGGTGCAGGGATGAGATGTGACTGGAATAAACAAACAGCAGCCTCGTTTTGTCGGCACAAACACACGCCGCTGCTGCTGTAGTTTCATTGCAAGTAAATGCACACAGACTGTGTTTCACTGCAGGTGACACACATACACACACACACCCACACACTGCGCCCTCAGGCCCAGGTTTGTTCGCCGCACTCTGGAGGTTTGAGATTTGCATCACATGAATCCAACACCATGATTCTCTGAAGAGATGTAAGATTTTGGAAATGAGCTTAGGATAACTGCCTAAAAGATATATTTAAATATATAAAAAGATACATTTAAATATTATTCCCTTTGTTTTAGTAAGACAGTAGAGGCAGAAAGGAAAAAAGACAGAAGGGGGGAAATGGTAGTTAAATTATTTTAATTCAAACGAATGGAAATATGGTGAGGAAAAAACATATTAACCCCTAGGAGTCTGAGCTGTTTTGGATCGCGCATTATGCTTGTTTTCTTTATTTTGCAAAAAGCAAAACATTTTGTTTTTATTGTGACTGTACACAAAAAAAATAGAAATTTAACAGATTATAATGATGTCTGAACACTTGCCTGAATGATAAAAAACGACAGAGTTATTTGAGTCTCTTGGGCACTGATAAGAAAAAAAGAGAGCCGATCGCCTCGAGGGGGTTAACAATGCAATTACGTTTTTTGAAGAAGAAGAAGTTTTTGAAGAAGATTGACCCACTTGAGCTGAAGCGGAATGAACACGGTTAAACTTTAAAATAATTTATATATATATATATATTCTATAATATAATATTATATCTTGCATCTGCACAAAATGATGCGAATGCACAAGTGAACTTGAACTAAGTTACCAGTCAGACTGTAATTTGCATCGTTAAATATTCTTTCTATATTAAAATTGACTAAAATAAATAAATATAATTTAATTACCTTTACCTTAAATATAATTAAAAACATAAAATTCTATTAAAATACTGAATTAAAATACATAATTTTGGACTTTCTCATCAACTAAAATATTACCTTCAACTAAAATTAAATTACATTTAGGCCAAAGTAAAACTGACTAAAATTAATTCAGTTAAAAACTTTCGGGTTACGGGAGCCGTCAGCAGCGCTGTCATTTTTTTTTTAGACCACTAAATCAACAATGTCACTAAAGAAGTGTGTGTTTTTGGTTGTGAGGGAAAGATAACCTTGTTCAGCTTCTCAAATAACCCAGCGTTAAGGAAACAGTGCATGTAGTTTGTTTTTCCGGAGTTGTGCAAGTGTTTTTGTTCACAGTCATGAGTCGAAACCGCAGGCGGTGAGTGAAACTGCATCAAATGTCTGTGTTTTCTTGGCAATCGCTGCACGTAAATGCATATAATGTAAACAACACGAACATATATTGAATCGAAAGTTATGTGTGTGTGTGTGGGCATGTTTTCGTGAAATATCAGGACACAAATGTGTATAATGACATGGGTATGACATAGGTATTACAAAAAGAGGGTGAAATATGAGGACGTTCCCCATGTCCTCACTTTTCAAAATGCTTATAAATCACACAGAACAAGTTTTTTTTCACAGAAAGTGAACTGCACAGTCTCCTGTGAGGGCTAGGTTTAGGGGCAGGGGCAGTGTAAGGGGATAGAAAATACGGTTTGTACGGTATAAAAACCATTACGCCTATGGAATGTCCTCACATTTCACAAAAACAAACATGTGTGTGTGTGTGTGTGTGTGTGTGTGTGTGTGTGTGTGTGTGTGTGTGTGTGTGTGTGTGTGTGTGTGTGTGTGTGTGTGTGTGTGTGTGTGTGTGTGTGTGTGTGTGTGTGTGTGTGTGTGTGCTTGTTACTCTTTAGCTCTGCCTGTAGCTCCCTGGCTTAAGAACGGCCCACCTCACTCCTCCTTTACGAGCTCGACTGTTTTCGGAAAGAATCGGTACAGTGTATCTGTCTTTTATAAATATGATAAAACTAAAGACTCTTCGGAGATATGAAGGATGCATTCTATTCTATAGGTACTCAAGATTAACATGAGATTGGCAGAAACTGTGCGTGTTTGTACCCTTTAACATTGGACACGACCAGTGTTATGAACTATTAAAAATGTTATTCGCTGATTGAAATAAAAATGTACATTTTAGATGAAAAACTTAAGCTAAAAAAAACTTCAAATGATAAATGTAGCTTACTGAAATAAAATAAGTTGAAACACTAAAATGACTAAAACTAAACCTGAAATAAATGTAAATTAAAGCTAAATAGAAACTAATAACTAATAGAAATGATAAAAGCACAAAACAAACGTATTAAAAATAACATTCAAATGAAAACGGAAAAAATATAACAATAAAAGCTTATTTCAATATTAAGAAATACTATAATAGTATATAAATAATTCTAAAATAACACTGCACATGACCAAAGTTGTATTCAAACCTCAGTCTTCACATTATAAACTAGAATCTGTGCCACAGCTCCGACTAAATCTAGATGTTTTTCTTGTCACCGATGTGCACAGCGCCCACGTTCGCCACCCAGGTGCTTGTGAGAATCCACAAATGAACGCGTGGCCATTCGCCAGCCAGCAGCGGGGAATGTTCATTCGCCTAATATCTCTCTCCGTGCCGGTTTAATTAAAGCCAACAATATCTTATTTAATGCGTGGGTCATAAGTCGTTCACTGCTGTGGTACAAAAAGACCAGCATGATTTCCTCCTTCATGCAACCCAGCAAACAAGGCCCGAGGAGAAACCAAAGCTGTGGTTTCCTGTAGAGAGGAATGCGGCGCTCACACCCACGAATTCTGTTAATATCGGGTAAGACATAACAGGTCGCACGCAGTGTTGTCAGAGGGCCAAACAGGGATGTGAGAGCGAGAGCGTGTTTGATTAGGAGACTGTCGGTGCTATTTTGAAAGCCCAGTGGGTTTCTCTGCGAGGTTTGATGAAGCAGCCTCTCCAGGTGAAATTTAGCACTGTTACAGTGATTTTGGGTTTCTGCACTCTCTCTGAGTTTTGATTGCTTTTACGCTCAACCACATATTGAGTTGCTTTATAATTTCCCATAAGGTAACGGCTCACTGAACTAGGCCAGCTTGTTTAAATATTGTAATTATATGCAGGATCTCAGTGGAGACCACCAAGTAGTATGCAGATACACCGCTAAATATATAACTCATGGCTAATAACCTTATCAAATAAGGGTGTTTCTTTAACTATGGCCACTTTCGGCCCTGTGAACTTAAAAAAAAAAAGAGAAACGGTCTAAAAACACTTTTCACTCTCTCACGAGTTTAATTTGTCCACTAACAATGTCCAACATTGGACAGGATATACATGCATCACAGGAGATAATTTTTGCCATTTTTTCTTCAAATTATGATCATTTCCATTTGTAACAAATCCTTCCTTCTCGGGTCAAAATGACCAGACTGCTTATTTAATTTAATTTTGATAATATTTTTTCTATTTGTACTGGATTTTTTGTTATTTCTGTATTTTATTTACCTTTAAATTACTAGATTTTATCAATAAATAATAAATAAATAATAATTTAAGAACATTCTTCACCTTTTTTCAACTTAAATTCAAAATAATACAATTTCATGCATAGCCCTTTTAATTCAGATCAAAATATCTTATATTGCTGACCTTTTTTTTATAATAATAAAATGACATGCATCTTGATGGCCTTATAGCTCTATATGGAGCAAATGAGCTGTTTCACTGGGTCCTAAAGTAATTTCTCTTCAGGATGCATTCAGATATACATAATAAAATCTTTTTAGCATTTTTAGTTAGAATTTTGAGCATTTTTAGGTTTTTCTATGTGTCCTGAAGCATTCCTCGCAACCAATTCATTCCTATGGGGGTCAAATTGACCCACGAGGGATGGGTTTGATGCTTTTTTTTTATTTTTACCTCAAATCCAGGAAAAAAAAATTGTGTGTATTCGTGGTTCACGAAATACAAACGTCCTAGGGTTTTTCTAGTACTCAATTCAAAACACTCATATATATATATATATATATAATTAAAAAATGAGTTTCGGGAAGGATGAGGGTAATTCTGTGATTGGATTGATGAATTTTTATTTTTTTTATTTTTTTTAATAAAAGAGCCAAAAACTTTGTCTTGCTAATTTCATAGCTTTCGAGTGTATTTACACAAATAAATTTGTTTTTTTAATAATTTGGCGAAATTATAGGTTGAATACAAATTAAAATGTAATATTTACCCTGATTTGTCTTTGTTTTCTTTACTCATCATGTCTAAAACTGTTGTCTTCTTGGTAACAAGTACATTAACTTTTGCAAGTACATCAACTTTTGCAGAAAGGACAAAATTTTTAGTGTGGCGATACCACAACTTTTTATTATTTTAATTCATTTAAATTAAATTAATTTATTTAATTTAATTAATTAGGTTCCCGCTGCTGAATACAGTGCCAAAAAACAACAACATACAACTAAACTAAATTAAATGTATACATTTTCTTGTGTAACTTAAGTGCCCACAAACACTTTTTGGGGCCACGGTAAATATAGTATATAAACCATAAACTCAAGAAAGCCTTCCTATGGACGCATGAAACATTTCATACGGAGATACAGAGTGAGCATCCATGAGGTAAATTGGAGCTCAGGTGTTGTGGGATAAAGCCAATTGCATTTCTATCTGTATTCCCAGAGATAAAAACGGTGAAAGCAAAACGCAAATAGGCAAAGCATATTTGTGTGAATGGATAAACAAATGAAAGAAGGTGAGAGAATATCCTACCAATTCACTCTCATTATGGGCAGGGGAAAAAAAGGAAAGGTATAATTCTTAGCTCCATTATTACCCTAATATATAACCCTACAGCAGATTTACAAGGAACAGGAATTGTGTAAAAAAAAAAAAAAAAATCACATCAGATGTCTCATTTACCCCGTTACCCTCAAATGTGTGTGTGCAAGCATTTCTAGAGAGAAACCCCTAAAAAGGAAAGACCCCAGGGCCTAATGAAACGCTCCAATAGCAGATCAAAGTTTTCGGCAGTATTAAGTTTTGTTCTGATATGATTGTAAAACTTTAGAGAGAGAGAGAGTGAGATGAAGCCCTCGGAGGCATGTGCTGATAAGGTGCTTCATGTGCATTAAGACTTATTAAAGAGTTAAATGTATTCCAGTCCCGGCCTCCTCCTCCTCCTCCAGAGGGTTTTCTTTCTAGTGAGAGAGATTGTAGAGATACATTTATGTTGCCCTCAGGTTAAAGCTTGACTGTCATTTTGGCTTTCATTCAGACACAAGCTCTTATTCTTGAAGGTGAAGTCATTTTCTAGAGTGAATATTCAAGCCATTGATGCATCTGGGGCCCATCCTTTGATGGAATATTGGAATATTACGCATTTTTAATATATATATTTTGGAACACCATATTTGGGGGGGGGGGGGGGCGGTTGGGGGGGGTTGACCCATTTGGCTTTCCATACCAATCTTATTTTCTTAAAAAAAAATTGAAAATATCAAATTAATTACTTGCAATCCATTAATTAGTTTGCATTAACATCAGAGTTCTGACCAGGAGAAGGTAACTTGACTATTTCTATATGTCACAACCTTCCATTGGCAGCCCAGATCCTCGCCTAATGGGCTACGACAAATCACGTATGAATCTTCACCCTGTGAATCTTCACACTGTCCACATCTCATTGGAGCATCTGCGGTGCTATGTGCTTCTGTTTGTTCTGGCTGCTGGGTAAGGTTAAGCATCAGATGTACACAGAGAAACTGCCAAGTGTGTCAAAGACTTGAGAATAGAGAAGAGTTTAGGGAAGAGATGAAGGGAATGAGGACAGTAAGGCCCACATTTGACCTGTTGGACACTCAACTCTGCTTATAGAGTATCACAATTACCATACTATTTATTATGTACATAATATTTTGAGCCAATAATTGCATTTTACTTGCGGATTAAATGAACTCAATGGTGCGATCAAGTCCTCATGGGAAGTTCCTATTTTAGAGTTTCATGTGCGTTCAAAGGAATTTAGTCAATATAAAATGGACTTACTGGAGGAATTTCAGACTGGAAGCATTTTAGTGCTAATGCAACTAAATAAAGGGGAAAGGTCATTAAGTGTGTAATTGAATGTTTTTTTTTTATTGTCGCACTGTCACAGAGAATGATGGGAAATGTAGTTTGATCACACAAGTCTTCTCATAAACAAACCAAATAAATATTTCCTTTCCAAGCTTTATCACTATTCTAATCTATGGTCAATACTCACAATTTCGGAAAGGACTGATCAGTGTGACTTATTAAATCACTTCAAAATGTATGTAAGTATCTTAATATACAATATCATTCACTTTATTCCTCTATTTAACCATCTTAAAGGTGCTGTATGTAAGAATGACTAGTGGTTGAAATGGGTACTGCAGTCCAAATTCAAAATATTGTTTGCCCCGCCCCCTCCTCCTCAGACTCGACGCACACGCGGGTTGCCGGTTTGAGGACACACAACAGGAACGAGCGCAACTGACAATGGAAGGCGAGGAGACTTACACACTGTAAGTTGATGAGTTGATTAATCCGCGTTTTAATGTGCTTCCGTTCAGATTTTTAGATGGATGACGAGGCTTTTTAGGTCGGGTAGAATCTGCAATCTCTAACCTAGTTTGTTTTCTGGCTTCAATAGCAGAAATACACAGTGTTTTCCGCCAACTGGCAACCTGTGGTGTCGAAATACTATTTGATAAATTAGTAACGTGCGTTATCGCACAGACCAAAACAAAAACAGACCTTCTGACACAGAGCGCACATTTCAAAGCAGAACAACTGGCTGTAGCATTGTTTTTCAGAGAAACGAGTATGTGAACTCAGCAGGTTTCCTAAATATCTGCAAATATATTATGGTATTTTTATGCTTTAGTACAGTCAAAAACTTACATAGAGCACCTTTAAATAAAAATCAGTTGTGTTAGATTTATTATTCTGGGTTTAGGCGCAAAAGCTAGAAAGTATTTAATGTATTGAGATCTCCACTTCAGTGGTTTACTCATTCAGAAAACATTTTAACAGACAGCAATTGTTCAGACTCTCCTGTCTTTTTAGTCTGTCTCTTTGTTCACACTTCCTGTTCTTGAAACGGGCCGAGAGCTTTGTTTGAGTTCTGGCCCTGAAAAAGCCCATTCATTCCTCACACTAACAAACCAACACGGCCAACCTGCCAGTGAAAGAGAAAGCAAGATGTGTGTTTGGGTGTCTCAATTCCAAGGTCCCCCATCGTTCAAAAGTTTGGGGTCGGTACAACTTTTTATTTTTTTCAAGAAAAAGAAAAAGCCTTCTTTCAAAATAAGTCTCTTGAAAGAAGGCTCACCATGAATTCATTTGAAAATACAGTAAAATCTGAAATATTTTGAAAAAATGTAATTTATTCCTATGATGCCAAAGCTGATTTTTCAGCATCATTATTCCAGTCTTCAGTGTCACATGATCCTTCGGAAATCATTCTTTTTTTTAATATACAAAAAAAAAACAAGACAATAAAGGGGAAAAAATAACAATATTATCTCTGAAAACAAGTCCTATTAACTTTTGCCTCTAATATCATTTTATTTTGTTTCAATTATTTTCAATACTTTTTTCTTTAAAAATTACGATATAACGATATAAATACTGTATAAAATGTAATAAATAATTCACAATATTGTCTCTGAAGTCCAGCAGTTTTGCTTCTCAAATAATTGTATCTTATTTCAAAGGATTTTAAAATTTTTACTAGAAAAAAAAAAAAACATTGAATAGGGAATATTCAGAAGGTATTCTGGCGCTTGTGCACAGGGGAGCATGGGCAGGTCTGAAGGCTTTTGGAGGAAATGTTTATATCTCTCTGTTCCAACAGTCCATTGTGCCAAGCAGGGAGCAGCCATCAGCCCCAGAGGAAGTTGAGAGGAAGACCAGCTTCAGACCAGTGTGAGAAAGCCACCGAGGTGCCAGAATACTTGACTTAATGAGGCCTTTCTCTGCACCTCCTGAAACACTTTACTTTGGAGTAGCCTTTTCAAACACACACACACACACACACAGAATCTGAGATTTCCCCCTCAGTCCCAAGTCCCTGCTCTGCCATATGCTTGAAATCTTTTGTGTTTTAAGCCAAGCTGCTGTTGTTGCCACTGTTACCTGTAGCAGCGCCCGCAGACAGGCGCTCTGGGGACTATCGCTATCAACATGTGTGTGAGTGCCCACATTTGGGGGGAAAAAAAGGAACGTCTCGGCTGGAAGAAAGTGCAGACCGGGTGTTCTGCTTTAGTCGCTAATGAAGTCGCTCTATTGTTTTGATGAATGTGAGAGCTAGTGCAGGAGCTGGTTAATACAATGTACCCCTCTGTTTATTCATTACGACTGTTTGTCTGCCCTTATGAGGCGATAAGTTGGGTTGCCATGATAGTGTGAGTATGAATGTATTTGAATCCATGCTAAGATAAATTGCAAATGGTAGCAATGCAACACATACGCTATATTAGTGTCTATGTGTGTGTGCGTTACGCTAGCTTTGCAGTTGATTCTCAGTGCTGTAAGGTAATTAGTCCCGTATGAGTGTGAGTTTGTGTGTGTGTGAGTGCGGGAAGTGGTTTGTCTCGTTAATCTGCCATGAGAGTAATTAAACGCACTGTAACACCTGGAGCCAGGCAAATACACCTCCAATCGTCTGTCCTGTCATCTCTATTCCACACACACGCACAGAGGATAAATAATACCACTCCCTGTTTGATGGCATCTCTGTGTCTCTGCACTGCCTATAACGGCCCAGGCACAGAACGTTCTTTTGTTGGTGTGTGTCTGGCAGAAGCTCTTTGTGTAGGTCTAATGCAGAATGCGTAAAACATGCTGTTTACAAATGTGTGTATATCTAGAGGAGTTTTGTGCACTGCAAAACATCCTTTTCTTAATTTGTATTTTTGTCTTGTTTTTCTTATCCTTAAAAACAAGACATTAACTTTAGAAGTAACATTGTGTGAGATAATATAGCTTGGACTGGTTTTCGGTGGATACATTTTGAATCTAGGTTATTTTTCTTAGTACATTAAATATTCTATCTCAGTCAATTTACAGAGATGTATGCTTAGAACAAGAAAACAACTATGCTAGACTATTGGGATAAGAAAAATAAGCCTGATTAAATATATTTTCATTGAAAATCATAATATTTTAAAGGTGCAGTGTAGTATTTATGAGGATCTATTGACAGAAATGCAATATAATATGCATAACTGTTTTCAGTGGTGTATAAAGACCTTACATAATGAACCGTTATGTGTTTATTACCTTAGAATGAGCCATTTCAATCTTCATACGCCGCAGGTTTCTACAGTAGCCCTAAATGGACAAACTGCTCTACAGAGCGCTAGTCACTCTCTGCTCTCTCTGACGACGACATTTTTGTCCTGTGTCGGCCACCGTAGCTTCTCTATGTGCTTTGAAAGGGAGGGGTGAGCTGTGGGCGGTTGCAATTCACAACCTCACCGTTAGATGCCGCAAAAATGTACACAGTGCACCTTTAAGTAAATAAAACTTCAGATACACTACCATTCCAAAGTTTGGCAATGGCAATATATATATATCCCTCTATGGTACGCAATATGATTTCAATGAGAAAAAAAAATATTTGTGGTGTATTTCCTGCTTAAAATAGGACACTATAACAATAACAATAAAAATTTTCATAATGTTTTTTTTATTTTTTTATTTTTTAAGTTTGTTGCCTTGACCACAATGGACAAATTTAAACATTTGACATTTTCATGTAGAAAAAAGAAATATATTTATTTAAAACATCAATTTCTTTTACCAGACACCTGAACAAACACATTTGTCCAGTTTATAATGTATTACAAATGTCATATTTAATAAAAAGTAACATTTCAAATTCAGCTGTTGCTCTCAGGCAACATTGTACCATCGTGGAACACAAGTATTACCAAACCATCACATCAAGTTATCATGTCAAGTTATCATATCAAGTTATCGTGTCAAGTTATCATATCAAGTTATCATATCCATCTTCATCCTCATCTCCATCTTCGATCTCTCCCTGCCGGATTGTCACTATGACCTCATCTTCCTCATCACATGACACCTCATCCTCACCCTCAACAGTTGTGTTATATACCTTTTTTAAATGCTATAGAAAATGTGCAGATCAACAATATGTGCAGTTATAGTATGTGAATTACTAATCGCATATGTGCATTACAAAATCATGCAAAAATGCAAATAAATTTAGAGAATTCTAGCTCTTTTCCTTACAAATATACTATATTTGTATCCACCCAAGTGTGTCTGGTATGGCCTTATGCGATTCCATTATGGTACAATGTTGCCTTGAGGCAACACACAGTTTTTTGTAATTTACTCTAAAACATTTGATGATATATAATGTAAAGTTCTTGAAAATACTTCTTTACTTACCAGTGAATGTGACTCATATTTTTTGTGGGTGATTAACTGGCCAGAAATTAGTGAAAAATGCACTTTTCATTGGAGAAAATATGGAGCCATGTGACCTGTGCACATGTGCTGAAACAGGACACAAAATGGAGCCCTGTGGGTCATGTGACAAATTTTTTGCACTTTCATTGATTAGTATTTGAGTTCTTCTTCCCAGAGATAGGTTTGACCAATAAATTACTTTTTAATTTTATTCAAAATAAACTAAAATAGACTATGTTGCCTGGAGGCAACACCGTACCATAGAGGGTTAAATATATATATATATATATATATATATATATATATATATATATATATATATATATATATATATATATATATATATATATATATATATATATATATATTATAATAATATTATTATAGTTTTCTATTTTAATATATTTGAAAATGTAATTTATTCCGGTAACGTCAAAGCTGCATTTTCAGCATCATTACTCCAGACCTTCGCATGAACCTTCAGAAATAATTCTAATATGCCGATTTGCTGTTCAAGAAACATTTATTATTATTTTTATCAATGTTCAAACATGTATTTATTTTTGTCAGGAATCTTTAGCGAATAGAGCATTTAAAAGAACTCGAAAGTCAATCAAACTACAATGTTTTCCATGTATTTGAACGCTAATATGAAGGCCCGCTACATATAATAGTATATAACCAATACTATGGATTTTATTTTAACATTAAACTGTGTGTTTTTGTTTGTAAATTGTTTAACATTTTGTGTTTTTGAAGTTAGCCTATGTTTTGCAAGCTACACAGCTTAGCATAGCCTACTGTACTTGAAGCCGATTATCCTGCTAGCTTATTAGCCTATACATACGCCTAAAATCAGGCTTTTCAATCAACTATCCCCAGCTTTAGCATGTAGTGCTACACACTCATAGCATTGTATGTAGGCTATGTATGTAGTCTCAAAATTAGAGACCCTCCTCTCAACTAAATACCATCACAAGAGCTCACAGGAGAGACACATGGTAGGGTTTGAAACTATCTTGTTAGTACTCAGCCGATCTTGGAAGACACTTCACTAGAGAATCAAATAGCCTTTTAACACTCAAACGAGACCCCATGCAAGGGCAAGACATGGTAGTGGTCTCCTCTTTTCCCCTGTATTTATCATACAAATGGATGGCATGCAAATAGAAAGAGAGAAATGTGAAGATGAGGTCCTCTCTCTCTGATTCTCTGAGGATGTGTCCTGTCACTCCAGCCCTTCAAGAGCTCATTTAGAAGTCAGAATGAATCTAATCTCTCTCTTCAGCTTTACCTCTTTATGAAATTGGCCAGCTCTGCTCTTCTTTTCATCTCTCTCTCCACAGGAGCCTCACAGTTTCTCCATCATTTCTCCTCTACCTTCCATACATCGCTCTGTTCTCTCAGTGTGAACAGCGGTTCTCTCTCCACAGTCATTTCTTTCTGAGCCCTATCTTTACGCTGATATCTCTCTTTTTCACTCTATGTAGCCATAGCCATATGTTGGAGTTAACTAAGATAGAATTTTGCCTGCTGATATAGTGAAACTCATATGACTGACTTTCTTTGTGGAACACAAAAGGTGAATTTTCGGAGAATATTCCAGGCTATTCTTTTCCATATAAAGGAAATGAATGAAGGCTGACGCTGCCAAGCTCCAAAATGATAATAAAGCCCAAGTAGTCCATATATGACTTTTGCACTATATTTCTAGCCTTTAAGCACTGAAAGTCAGAGACAGAGACAGAGATTGTTGCTTCATTTCAGTGAGTCTGAGACACTTGAATCTTGATTCTGGCAGAGCTGCGAGTCATTAATCCTCATTCCTTTTAAAAGCTTTGACTGCCGTTTTATTCAGGACAGTTTAGAAAAGTCGCACCGGGGAGCTTGAGGCAATCTAAACTACAACTCCTGGGCCTCTTCTCATCCCTAACAGATGCTTTCAAAACACCTCCAGAAAAACAACACCTTCATATGGAACATAAAGTGAATGTACTGCATTTGTACTGCATTCTCTCACAGTGACTGTAATTTATAAGATGAAAATTGGTGGGGTTTCAGAGTGCAGGTCTACAGACGGTCACAAAGTGAACAAATTAAATGGGGAAAGAAAGAAGAATGATAAACTGTTTAAAAGAAAAGCACAGCGAGAATAGTGAGTCTATACATCACAAAAGACAACACAAATAAAATTATATGGTAACACTTTCTTTTGATAGTCCACTTTAGACATTCTACTAACTATAAATAACTTTGCAACTACAGGCCGGTTTTGCCAAGACAGACATATTACTGATCAACTTCTGTTGATCAAGGAACATAATTCTTGTCCAAAAAACAGTCCTAACCCTATATCCCTACCCCTAAACCTAATCCTACCCATAATTTATACCTAAAATCAGAGGGACATGATATTTGAATGAATAACACTGACGTAGAAGCACCTACCCTTTCAAGCCTAAACTTGACATTAAAGGGTTAGTTCACCCAAAAAAGAAAATTCTGTCATTAATTACTTACCCTCATGTCGTTCGATACCCGTAAGACCTCCGTTCATCTTCGGAACACAAATGAAGATATTTTAGTTGAAATCTGATGGCTCTGAAAGGCCTCCGATTTCAAAACACGGCATCATGAAGCTTCGAAGCGTTATGAATCAGTGAGTCGATTCAGCAGTTTCGATCGCCAAATTTCAGTAGTTTGGCGGTTTGACACGCGATCCGAATCATGATTCGACTCACTGATTCATAACGCTTCGAAGCTTCATGATGCCGTGTTTTGAAATCGTCATCACTATATAAGTTGTTATTTAGGGTTTTTTTGCGCACAAAAACTATTCTCGTCACTCCATAAAGTTATTGTAGAACCACTGTAGTGAGATGGACTTTATAACGACGTCTTTAGTACCTTTTAAGGGTCTTCAGAGTGTACCGTGCATTGTGCCAATGGAGGCCTTTCAGACCCATCAGAGATCAACTAAAATATCTTAATTTGTGTTCTGAAGATGAACGGAGGTCTTACGGGTGTCGAACAACATGAGGGTAAGTAAATAATGACAGAATTTTCATTTTTGGGTGAACTAACCCTTTAACGGTAAACCTATCCCTTAAATCTGATTGGTTGATTAGAATGTTGTTCCAGGATCCATAAGAATGTTGATCTAGGAACATGTTCTACTTGGTGAACATTCATCGTCAACTAAAGGGGTCATGAATTGAGAAATCAACTTTTCCTTGAGCTTCGTAATATAAGAATATTCTGTACATTTCGGAGCTGAAAACTTTCCTTTTAGTCAAATAAAAGCTTTTATTGACAGCTGGCTCATCAAGAGCAGCAAAATGCCGCCTCAACAGAAGAAGACCAACGGACACACTTATGTGAGTAAAAAAAAAATGTTTTATATGCGATAGTATAGCATTGTTAGAGATCGTTTGATATATAATGATTATGTGTACGTGTCTAACTAAACATTATTAACGATAACTTACCACGCTTTCACAGGCAGGGGTATCCTTTGTATTTGAGGTGCTATTAGTTCATTGTCCTGCTATTCGGGAGCAGACTCTGGGTCGAACATGTATGGGCGAATCGTTCCGGTTGCCATTTTTCCACATTGGAAGTTTTCAAAACAATTCCCCACGTGTACTGGTGGAAGAGTCAAAACTCATGCAAAACTGTTATCCAATCATAGCAGTAGGCATTTACTTCCAAGTCTTCAATGCGGCACGCCCATAAAAATTAGCTCAAAACCAGGGTACAAAATAGCCTATTACTTATTCATTATGATGTTTTTGAATGTAAAAACCACACAAACGTCATAAGTTGGCCTCGGACAACAGTATATAAAAAAAAGCCAGTTCATGACCCCTTTAATATATCTGCCAACACTTTACTTTGATGGTCCACCAACAGACATTTTGCACTGATAAAAATTATTCATTGAGGCTGCAAGTGTAACATAAAAAAATTATATTTTTTTTACAAATAAATCTTTGTTTTTTACTTTACTTGGATAATTTGAGTTGCTCAATTTGGATTTGTAGCAATAACATATTTTGTATAATTATATATCGCACTTCTTATCCTGAGTAATCTAGACAAGGCTTTGTAGACGTGCCTTTCCAATATACTATTTAAATTACATTTACATACAATATTTACTGCTGGATTTGTCTGAAATTAACCCTTTTCACATTGTAGTGGTTTCTTGCTTTTGACGCGCTGCTCGCATCTTGCTGTAATCTTGTCTTTATTTATTTCCTTGTTTAGAAAGTCATTTAAAAGTCATGGATTGTTTTAGTTTTGCTGATGAAATGCAAGCACTCACTCAAAACTAGTATGTCTGCTGCTTGATCAATATTATATTTAAATGAACATTTTGTCACAACTTAATTTTATTGTGTACAATCTACTTACTGGGGGTAAGAAGATTTCTAGCTCCCAGAGTGCTTTACGTGGGATTTAATTGGAAGAGAAAATTTGGAATTTATTTATCTTGTGTGTTTTTAGGCAAATAAATGAAGTAGAAGGCTTGTTATTACTGTTTATTGTTCTATTAAGTTGGGATTTTGAAAAGTATGTGTCCTGTTTTTGGGGGTTTCTGTCATGGTGACAAGTGGTGCCTAGCGTTAGGCTAAAAACAGGCAGGCGCAATGCATGAATTGCTTTGCTCAATGAGCAACTGTTTATAGCAGTATTGTGGTTCGTTCCTACTGCATACTGCTTATTACATATAGTGAAATAGAACTAATGCATGTCGTATAAGTGAATTCACTTGAGTTATTTTTTTATTGTCTAATTGTATTGCTGCTTCCTTAGTTGAATTATGTCTCTGCTTCACAAAGTATTTAAGTTGTGTTTACGAGGAAAATTTAGTTGAAATTACTTAAGGGTGCATGTTGAAGACATGTAAAGTCTATTTGGTCAAACACAAATTAGATGAGTTCAAAATATCAAGGTGATATTTTTACTGACTATAAGTAATTTTGCAAGTACATGTCCTTATTCAAGTACTTATTCTACTAACCCATAATCTAAAAGTCAACTAATACTCTAATGAGAGTTAGCTGACATGTAGTTTACAAACTTACCTATAGTTAGTTGAATGTCTGACAATCGAAATAAAGTGTATCCAATTAGGTCAGAAAGAAAAATATATTATAGGTGAAATATTAGCAATATCACTAACGGCATCAGACATAACTGCAAAAAGAATGACCGTTTCCAAACAGGCTTCCTGAACACTTCCCGCCATCTGAAAAAAATGGGTGACTTCAACTTTAATAGGTATTTCTTTTCTCTTTTTTAGATAGATTTTTTTTTTTTGTTAGATACATTTCTTTTTTTAAAAATCAATGGGGAATGAGATAGAGTGGGAAAATAAATGGAGTTGGTGGTTATGTGGCTAACAAGAGTTTGGGTCCTGCTTTTGTCATTTTCCTAACCCTGTTCCTGTCCTCTCTTTATTCTCCTTATTAATAACAATAACATTTTGGCCCAAAATAAAAAAGAAGTAAAATGATAACAACCATTTTCCATTTTCCCTTAAATAATGCAACCTAGCTGTATAGCTCCTGCAAAAATACAGGTGTAAAAATGCAGGAAAAAACACTCCTGGGCTTCAAGATAGGCATCTATTACAGGTGCTTCTGTAACAGATTAGCGCACACTTCTAAAACAACATGCATGCAACCATATAGCTGTGCGATTCTTTCTGCGGCTGAAGCAGGGACAATACTATTAGTATTCCACACACTGTTATTTTAATATATCGCCGCATTAAATGACATTTCCCTTAGAGCCAGAGAGAGAGCGAGAGAAAAGGGGATTGTATAATGGCAGGGCAGACCTCTTTCTTTCTCAGGTGTGGCATATATCACCATCTCCATGGTGTCAGGCAAATCAGATTCATTTAAAGAGCATTCCTACCTGCAGGCTTCAAACCCGATCACTTAAAATCCCCTCCTCCCCCTCCTTCCTCACCCGCACTCAGCCTGGAGAGTTTATTGATTTCTCTGAAACTCAGCGGTGACCCCCAGACCAGCCACCTGCTTCAGGCTCAAATCACTTTGTGGCTTCTATTATTGCTCCTGGTGGCCTACGTGCCACCGGTTCTGCTCTCGCTCTCTGTACACCGCAGTGTGGTTGGAAATGTAGTTGGAAACTTATTTTATTAATTTTCCCATAAAAAAATATTGAAATATCATTTAAATGTCCATGAGAAGCAATGCTGCAGGATTTATGTCTTGTTTTCATAGCTTTTCAACACCTTAATACTTAAAACAAATGTAAAATAACAGCAGGCTGAAACAACAAAAGGACTTTTTCAGTGACCTATTCCTTTAAAACACATGGTAAAATATTTTTTTTTTGACTAATTTGATAATGAAAATATTTAAATTCAAATGTATGATCAAACATTTATGAGCAGGTTATTTGCAGTCATTGCAATGGTTAATAGTATGTGCAAGGTGCGGAATATCTGTATCTTACAATAAGAACATTTGTAACAGTGTAAAACGAGAAAACAGCACTGAAAATAGCAGTGGGTAAACAGCAGAGCAGACTTAACCAGTAAGCACTTAAACTCTCAGCAATATTGGAGCAATGGACCCTGAACTGTTTCCATCATGGGCAAATTATAAAGCTTATATGAGGATCTGGGGCAATAGGGTCAAATAATTCAATGCCTCATTCATGGTGGGCTTGACTAGCAATTCAGCTGAATCTAATGTGGCAGTCGATGCATTTTTCACTTCATTTCTCCCTCTCGCTTTCTCTCTTTGGATTGTCTCAGTAGCACACAGATGAACTCTATCTGTGAAACAGAAACACTATACATATGAAACATGTGCTGTGACTGGTGTTGTAGAACCCTTCAAGGTTCTCCAAAAAAGCATTGTCAAAATTGATATTGTGGCTTTATATATGGCATATATCACTATATTATTAGCATTTTTCCAAAATCAAGATTTACAGGGTTCTTTTTTTTACCAGCAAATGTCCAAGAATTTCAGACATACAGTTTGTGTTTTCTCCGTCATTAGAACGGCCGCACCTGAGGAATCAAGTGCATTACGTTCTTGTCAACTTACAAGTCAAGTTACAATGTTTATTGAAGCTATTGGCGCTCAGGTTTTTTTTGGCTAAAATCTCATGTTACTAAAGACAAAGTGCTACTCACAAGCTATTCAAGACAGTATGGACTATGACTCGATGACAAATGCTAGACTGAGACACTCTTCTCCACTCCTCAAATACATAAAACATTAGGCTTTGTATATAGTCTTTGTTGAGTAAAGAAAACCCTCAGACAAACAAAGAGTGACCAATAGTAGTGATTTATGGAAAAAAGACGAAATATGGAGATACAAGGTTTTCTGAGTGGCTCTTTGAATCGTTTATTCAAGCGATTCGTCAAAACACTGATTCATTCAGGAATAAAACAAGTAATGTTTATATGAATGAATCACTGAATGATTCACTCAAATAATTTGTTCAAAAATACAGATTAATTCACATATAAAACAAGTGATTTTCTTTACGAATGGATCATTAAATCATTCACTTAACCAATTGGTTCAAAGCTCTGATTCTTTCATTCATTCACAAGTAATAGTTTTTTATGAATGAGCCATTGACTATGTTTACATGTGATGTAATGCGATTATTTCTAATAATCAGAGTAAGACTTTAATCGCAGTAAGATGTTTACATGACATGAGCAGAACTCTTCACTTATGTTTACATGCAATTTTCAACCTCAGAATAACATCATAGAGTTCATTCATGAAGTTGTGTGAACAACACAGGGCATCTGTATATGTCCGTGCACATGCACACTTTGGTCAGAACGGTAATAATGCGATTAAGGTGTTTACATGCCTGTTTACTGCGATTAAAATCGGCGTACGCCACATAGTTTCATGCGATTATGGTTACTATGATTATGAGCTAAATCGAATTAGTTTGATCAAAGTATTGCGTTAAACAAAGTATATGAGGTAAACTTTAATCGCAATATTGCCAAAATCCCATTATAACCGCATATGAGGTTGCATTTAAACACACTTATTGATTCATTCAGGAATGAAACAAGTGACTGTCTTCATGAGTGAGTCACTGAATCGTTCACCCAACTGATTTATTCAAAAGACTGATTCATTCAGGAACAAAATACCACTACTCTGAGTTTCTGAAGTAACTGACAAAATTGTCTAAAATGTAAGTTAGTTCATTTCAATTTCTTGTATATTGATGAACTTCGCAACATTGACACTGTCATTGAAATCAACTGAATCAGCACTGAATGTGAATTTAGCTGAAAGACACTATAATTTGAGTCTATAACTTTATCAGTGTAGAATGTCTGTTGGTGGACCTGTACTGTTTTCTATAGAGCTGACTTACAGCTGAAATTGAAGTACTTTTAAAACAATCTGTATTGTATAAAGCACTATACAAATAAATGTGACTTGACTTAACTTTATAGAAATGCTATTGAACAATATGACACTCACAATTAGTCTATGGGAAGAAACAATGATTGTGTTGCTTACATCTACAACACACACAACCACTGGAAGAGTCAGTCAGACCACCCATGTTCTCCATATCAACAGTAAGTGTCTAGTTCCACAGTTTGAGACTATTTTTTATAAAAAATCACCACAACAGACAAAGCCAATGTGATGAATAAAATAATTGTTGGGCCTTGAGGAAGGACCAGTTTTAAATAATGCAGTGCCGAATTCACATAAATATTCCTACAAGCCGTGATGGTTTGCTGAGGTGTCGAAACAGGCTGGAAAGAGACAGGAAGGGCAGAGTCCACATGAAGGGTAAAGACCCCCTGCTGTACATTCCCTCCGCGGAGGACGCAGCTGTCCTCCAAATAACCCACCCCTACCCACACCGGGCATCCATGCCAGGGCAAATCACTCTGCCCACACTCGCTATAATTACAGTTGCGTTCTAATGCGCTTCTCTTTCACTCAAATACACTGGCGCAGACAGACGTCAACACATTAAAAATGTGGGTTATCTCCACGGTTAACCTTACATGATTCGGCATCTCTCCCTCCCCCACTTACCATTCCACTCCATTTCTCATCTAGCCACACACACACACACACACACAGAGAAAGAGAGAGAGAGTCTCTAACTGATCATGCCACCCTGGGATGCCATTTCTTTTACATAAAGACATTTTAATGTTTTTGTTTGTGTGTTTGTTTTGCATGTTCCAGACAGTGGAATTGGGAAAGTGGTGGTGGTTTTTCAGTTACTCCTGCAGATTACAGACACTAGTGACTCAATGAATTGTTTACTCAAATGATTGGTCCAAAAAAAAGTGACTCACTGAGTCCAAAATCGAATACTTCCCTACTATATAGAATATAGAACCACCACAAAAAACAGTACAGCAACAGAGAAGTATGTCCAAGTACACAGTATTCAAAGAAAATTAGGCAAAGAGTTACCAGATGACCTACTACTTCTATCGAGATTCAGAAGTGCGCATTCAGAGGACGCTTTACTATCCCACGAGGCCACAGGAGAGGAGTTGTGAATGGTGGTGAGGCGACGCAACTGAGGCTGTAGGTTACATGCAGGGTTGTGCAAGTTACTTCCAAACTGTAATACATTATAGATTACTTGTTACTGTTATTTAAAAGTAATTATTTACCTTACAATATTACTGTCTTAGAATTGTAATGCGTTACATTACTCCTGTATTACTTTTGAGTTACTTTCAAAATAACTACAGAAGTAGAACTTAACATTCTAAAATGACAATGTGCAACACTTTAAAAAAAAAAAGGTTCTACTGTATATGGCACCAAAAATGGTTCTTGGCTCGTAATCATAGGGGGACCTTTTTAAGTGCTATATAGCACCAATTTTGGTGCTTCAGTGGTTCTTCAGAGGTTCTTCACCAGTTCTTTGAATAAGGTGCTATATAGCACCGCTAACTATGGTGCTATATAGCACCGCTACCATATACAGAACATGTTAAGATATGGTGCTATATAGCACCAAAAGTGGTTCCTCTATGATTACGAAGAAGAACCATTTTTGGTGCCATAAAGAACCTTTTTTTTAAGAAAGGATTCATTCAAGACCAATACAAATGAGTGTTTTTATGATTTAATCATTTAATTATTCACTCAACTGTTTTTTTTCCTCCAAAATATGGATGTCAACATATCAAAAATATGGTTTATTTCCATGGTTAGCCTTACATGATTCTGTGTCTCTCCCTCCTACTAGGCATTCCACTCCATTTCTCATTTTGCCACACATACACCCAAACACACACACAGAGAGAGAGAGAGAGAGAGAGAGAGAGAGAGAGAGAGAGAGAGAGAGAGAGAGAAAGAGAAAGAGAGAGAAAGAGAGAGAGAGAGAGAGAGAGAGAGAGTCTCTAACTGATCAAGCCACCCTGGGCTGCCATTTCTGTTCATCATGCAATAAAGGGGAGGGGAGTTTTATTCCTCTCTCTCTCTCTATTCCCCCAAATCATTTCACTCCAATTTAATCCTGATGGTCTTTGGAATTGCCCTGTTCCATTAAACCCACTTTGTGCCACTTTGCTATCAGCAGCGTGCCGATTCAGCGGCTGTCATTAAACTGGGGAGGGGCTTAGCTAAATCTGTCGGGGTTCATCCAAATATCTCGCTGTCAAGTGCCTCTGTGTGTGTGTGTGTGTGTGTGTGTGTGTGTGTGTGTGTGTTAAATCTTAGTCGTCTCTGTGTGAGGGCATCTCATTTAAAGACATAGGATTATTAAGCCACCACCTTCTAATCAGACCCCATCAATTCCGAGAGGGCCATCTAACCCGGCTCTTATCTGCCACAGTCTAATGTCATTAACACATCGAGCTAATTGAAGACTTGCTATCTTAATGGTTTCACACACACATAATGTGGATAGGGAGTGTCTATGCTTTGTTTTTTAATCTTGGGAGGTCTGTGAGAGGAAAATATCTTGAGGTGTTGAGTGCTGGATAGCTACCTGAATCCAGAGTAAAGGACTCAAACGGCACTAGAGAAAGATCAGTGAAGTGTGAAACTCAAAAATGGGACAAATGATCTTGGGGATCAACATTTTAAAGAAAAGATCTGAAGAAAAAAAGGAAGAAAAAAAGAAATAGATGACTTTGCAGGTCACAAAAGAAACTCAACACAGTAATAGCCAAAATAAAAAGATTGATGGGAAGAGTGATCTCTACAAAGGAAAGAAAAATCACAAATGATACTGCCAAGATACCAAATCTAAAATCAAACCACAGGGATTTCAATATGAACCATTTATTCAATATGTCATTCCAAACCTGAATTTCTTTTTCTTTCTTTCTTTGTTTCTTTGATGGAATATAAAAATAAGATATTTTGAGAAATTTGAGTTTTGCTCCATATAATGTGAGTCAAAGGTAACCAGAAAATCTTAAAAAAAGGTTTAAAATGACACAAGTATACAAAAAATACAGAATTTTAATTTTTAAGTGAACTATCCAAGAGTGAATTTTCAAATTTCTCATCAAATTCTTCCAAGACCAAATGATCTGATCACACTTTTAAAAGTAAAGGTTCCAAAAGTTTTTTTTTTTCTTGTTCACCTTTTAATGAGCAGTTAAGTGTAAAGCATATTTTAACAATCTAAAGAACATTTTTCCACTAACAAGAACCTTTTGTATTACTGAAAGGTTCTTTACACATAACCTTAATTTTTAAGAGTGTACACACAGACTGTAGCTGTATGTCAAAAATGCCCCTATTATTTCTATTTTTATTTATTTTAGGGTATTTTAGGAGAAACATCTCAAACAAAGTCGATTGGCCTTCCAAAAATTACAATTCTTACTAACACATGTTGTATGCTGTTATTTTTCTGTGGAACATTTTAATGAATCTTTACACAGCTCTTTATAAAAAACACACAAAAATCCATGTGCTATATTCTAAATCTGTAGACTATGCAGCAAATATGTCTTATACAGCGAAATTGAAAACATTTTTCAGTGATAATTTAAATATTCTTATATGCCATATCAAAGCATCACCCAGGCAACCTTAAGTGCGTTTCTGTCAATAGCAATCTACATTTCAATAAGTTCAAGTTATCATATGGATTTGAAAGACTTCCAATATAGTGCACAAGTCCACTTTTGTGGTGAATTGATGGTGATTTTTGGCCCTTTTGGAGCTTGACAGAGATGGTAAACACAATGAATGCCACAGTATAGAAAACAAGTTGAAAATTCTCTACAGAAGAAAAAAGACTTTGGAACAACACGATGGTGAGAAAATGAAGACATAATTTAATTTTATGATTAACTATCTTTCTAAATGAACAAACCTCAGAACTCAAGGAAAGAGCAAGTTCTGAAAAAGCTCATTTTTCCTCTAACTGCAAATTGAACTTGGAGTCAAACACCATCTTCAACTCCATAAAACACCAATTGTCGTATGAATAATTTACTTGTTTGTGCATCCATGCACAGTTGCCTAACCATTACTGATGCGATTCACCATCTTATGCCATTCTACAATCTCTCCATCCATCCATCTCATCCCTCCCTCTCTCTTACTCCACATATCTCTCCATATTTCTCTGGTGCATGCTGAGTCTCGGCCATTTATCCAGCAGTTTCAGCATGACACACCGCGTCGCCAGAATGGCAGTTTAATATGGCCCTGCTCAAACACATGCACACACGCGCACACATGCGTTCTACGATGACACGCACGGGTGCAATAGAGTGTCTGCGCATTAGACCCTGACTGCGCTCCCGAGACGGAGAGGGTGAGTGTTATCACAAGCAAAAGAGCCCTTGCTTTTATATCAAACACAAAAAAGGGAAAAAATACTTCTTTCATCTCTTTTTCGGCAAAGATATGTACACACAACTCTGAATCCTTCCCTGCACACAGAGATAAGAGAGGGGGGAAAAAACAGATTCGTAGAAGGAATTCCCCAAACAAGCAAGAGCGCGGGAGAGAAAGAGAGAGTTGTGCAGTTACTTCTAGCAGAACATGCAGCAGAGGAGAAAAGAGAAAAGCAATCGCTCTGGAGAGATGTATGTTCGTTTCGAGCAAAGCCGGAGAGTAGATTTCCCAGGCAACTATTCAAAAAACAGAATCAGTTTCCTGCAGTACAAGGGCAGAAGGCTTTGCTGGCAACATGAGAGCGAAATCTCTCCCAGTCAGGGCAATAACGCCAGGAGACCGCCTGAGACGTTACGCCGTAGCTCTTTGACATGTAATCATTATGGAAACACCCCGTCTCCAGAGCTCAAGGCTGGTCTTCTGTCTGTTCAGATGCATTTACTATGTTGATTCTCATGAATAAACACATCTACACACATTCCTGGTTCAAGAATAGAGTGAGAAGGACTGACAGAGAGAGAGAAAGGGAGGGTGGCAGGTTGGAATAGTAGGTGTTGGAAGATTATGGCTGGCACATCTGGATCTGGCGCTGGTGTGATTTTTCTGTCCAAATGAGCTGTGATCCAGCTGACAGACCTTGGACAAACTATCACACCACAGATGTGTCCATGTCGATCAAAGAAATGACTGCCACACCTCCCTGGAAATCATGCTGCCACAACATGTACAACCCTGCTTACTTCACTACTAATCTCCCCTACGTAAAAAAAACAAAAAACAATATGTGAAATATATAGTATACTAAATAGAACGGACTTTTTTTAATGGTTGCAAAGTCCATTCCTCACCAAATGACAGAATGCGAATTTGGACACACATCTGGTCTGTTCATTTTGAGGTCATTTAATGTGCACTAGCATAAAATATTGACAATATAAAACAGACCAAAAATATTGAGGAATCATCTCGTTTGCGAGGGCATGTACATTTTAGTCCAATAAAATGTTCTCTAGAATCCCCCTATTATCACTTGCCATTATTTATCAAACCAGTTTTGATGCGCTGTAACGTAAACAAAGGCCTGTTTAAGGTTTTGCACTGTGTAAATTTTAGCGGCATGATGAGGTTGTGAATTGTAACCGCTCACCCCTCCCTTTCGAAGCACACAGAGAAGCTACGGTGGCCGACACAGGACAAAGATGTCATCGTCTGAGACAGCAGAGTGTAGCTAGCTCTCTGTAGAGCAGTTTGTCCGTTTAGGGCTACTGTAGAAACATGGCGGCGCAAAATGGCGAATTCACTGTAAGGGGACGCCCGGTGTGTGTAGATATAAATGGCTCATTCTAAGTTAATAAAAACATAACGCTACATTATAAAAGGTCTTTATACACCACTGAAAACATAGCTATGTATATTGTATAGCATTTCTGTCTCATAAATATTACACACCGCACCTTTTAAGTGTGACGGTTTCCAATACAGAATCGATTAGATTTCCATTACGATTAATTTTTGATTCAGTTCAGTTACAACGTCCATTTTTACATTTTCTCTCTACTAATGCTTTAAATTATACAATGCAGACTGATTCCAACAGGTATTCCAATTGTTCATTAAAAGAACTAACTTACTGTATAAAAGTCATTTGTTTCAGAATTTGGCCACACTGGTCGTACATTGATTCACAAAAAAGAACCATGTTCATTTGTTCGTGAATCGGACTACACTGGATACATTGTATGTTTGTTTTGCGTGCACAAAACAACTCAATAGAACAATATTTCTTGCAATTATTTTGTGGTACACAGTCTTTTGATAGCATTTTTTGTATTGAATCACATTCAAAACAGATAGCAAAATCACTTTTTTTTTTTTTGCTGGAGCGCTGAGGATTCATTCAATGAGCGATGCGGTGAAGCTTTTAACTCGAAACAAAATGAAAATATGACTTAAAAAAATAACCCCAACTAATAGTATTGACAGGAAATGCGTCAACTTGCAAAAGAAAATAACACTTGTCAAACCCCTTCCATGGCTTGTTTAATAAAAGTGCAAGCACAGAGTATGGAAATGTGAAGAACTCTGTGAATGATGAATGTTCTGATAATACAAAATAATTTCACTGGCCTTGACACGCTATTTATTGACATCTCGGTGAATTCCACAGATACAGTATGACGTAGATTAAATTAAATGAAGGATTTCAGCAATTTATTTGTTCATTTAGACAAAACCGAGTTAGCCATTTTGTGTCTCATTAGACAGCCAAAGTGTCGTTATTCCCTAGTGTTTGACTACAGACCTGGCTTGTCTTGCCCTCAGGCTAACATCTGACAAAGAATACCACCAGCTGGCAGCATATGCACACCGTCATATAACTGACAAATCTACGCTGACATTAGTAGAGCAAACCTCACGTCTTTGATTCTGTGTGTATGTGTGTATTTCTCCGTCCTTACATTCAACTGCACCCTCTCTCTCTCTAGAGCGCATTACAGCTGCAGCTCTCCAGTTCTTTGCAGCTCGCCACTCTGTCCGCCATGGAGAAATACAGGCTTTTCATTTCAGCTTGATAATGGTGCACAGGGAGGCCTGCGCATACTAAAGAGCCGAAGCCCACTCTAAAATACAAGCAGAGCGGGGCCCCACTGAGCAGGTCACGCTGAATCTTTTCTTTCTCTCTCTCTCTAGTGGAAGAGAGACAACAGATTAAACCAGATGAAAAAACAGTAAGAGCAGAATTAATCTAATACCATTTGTTGTCAGAAAGAAAAGCAATTCGGTCCCTTAGGTCAAGGGACCTAAGGGAGCCATTTTGTTCCTTTTGATTTCCCAGCTAACTCTTAAAGGGATGCCATCGTTTACTCGCCCTCATGTGCTTCCAAACTCTGATTTTGCAGAAAATATATTTTGTCCAAATCATTTTTCAACATTTTCAGCATTTTTTTTTTTGTTATACATGAAGAAAGAAAGTCATACAAGTTTGGAACCACATGTAGGGGGATGAAGGAATAGCCATTTTTGTCTGAACTATCCCTTTAAGCGATAGAAGAGAGACAGTAGTCTTTCCTCTTGAAGCAGAAGTGGCACTTGGTCCTTCTCATGCCATGTGGACAACAGCCATTTGCTCAACTAGTCTTTGTCTGTGTTGACGGATAAAAAATTCTTGGATAAAAAAGGTTGAAAAAGAAGACCAGTAGCATTCATGTGGTGCATACTTTTAAACATTCTATTCTTCAAATGATTCTGAAGAAACACAATTTTTCCTATTATCTTTGAAGCAATCTGTGTTGTAAAAAGCCCTATATAAATGAAGGTGACTTGACTTGAGTTTCCTCAAAAATATTAAGCACTAATAACAACAATAATAATAAATGTTTCTCGAGCACCAAATCCGCATATAAGAGTGATTTCTGAAGGATCATGTGACACTGAAATAATGATGCTGAAAAGTCAGCTTTACCATCACAGGAATAAATAATTTTGATTAAACAAATGCAGCCTTGGTGAGCCCAAACAACTTAATAAAAAATAAAAAAAACTCTTACAGACCCCAAAAAGTATGTATACAAAAGGTAGAAGAGAAGAGAAGCAGGGCTTAAAATGTCATTAATTTCCTTTCTTTTATTTTCATCTCTACGCTTTTCACTGTCTTTAAATGTCAGAGGAGAGAAGAGGTGCAACACCACCGGCCTCTGGTGATGCAAAGCATAAAACATTGCATATGAGTGCCAAGAAGCATCTCAAATAAAGAATCTGTCCCGGGAGAGTATTCGTCGTAGTGTGAGCGCAAGTAAATGAGAATGTAGAAAGAATGGATTTAATTGAAGTGTTAATGTACTGAGACTGTTGCATGGCCTGCATTTCTGAGTTTCTCCCAGTCTTTGTTTGCAATGCAGCACATCAAACTCGCTTTGGTGCGAAGCTCCTGCGGGACTAAATTATCAACCATTGACTTTTTGTCTGCCTTTTTACTCCCTTTTGTTTCTACGGGTAGGCTGGAGTCAGTGGAGCGTTGTGTTCCTCCATACCGCAGTGAGAAATGGGACTGCGCGCTCGTTGAGGGTGAGTTAATTTTGTCTATTTGGACTGAAAAAGAAAATGTATATAAATAAATATATATACAAGCATGGTTCTTTATTCATAGCTCAAGGATGGATTTTGATTCGAATAGTCAGAGGAGGAACTGGTTATGCGGTAAATGAAAAGCAGATATATGGTCAAGACCACAGACCCTGAAACTGCAGATCTCTGCAATCAATGTGCAACTGTTATGCTATTTGTTACTTATGTACTCGAAGGCAAGTTCAATAAAAAAGACAGAAGGCCAGTGTGAACAAGTGTTTGAATTATACATCAGCAAGACAGTGGAACAAAGAAGCAATGGAAAAAAGATGAGACTATATGTGAAAGTATGCTGAGCTTGCTTGTGTGTGGACTGATGTTTCAGTGTCATTTTTGGCCCCAAATAGCTGTGCAGACAGATTGTGGCCATTTTAAGGAGATTATGGGGCAGATGCCAGCATGGCCTGCAGCATGTGACACAAAGAGAACCACTGCTTTCACCTTCTACAACCTGTGTACATATGCCTGTGTACAAAAGTGAGCTGCCTGTGGTAGCAGGTAACATTATAAAAGGAATATTCCGGGTTCTTGTGGCATTATTTCCACTTGTTCCCAGTTTTAAAATGAGCCGCTAGCTTGGGTTTATGAGATGCACTTATAATGGAAAAGAATGGGGCCTGTATAGACAAAATACGTATACTATGTCAACCCTATTTTAGTGAGGAAAATAGCTTTTAAAAAGTAAAAGTACTGATGAAAATAATTCAGTGTATTTAAAAAATGGACCAATCATTCATGTGTTTATGTATTTTATGCTTATTTTAGTGTTGTGATGTTGGTTGAGCAATAATTAGGCCAAGTCCACACTTTTCCTCCTTTGTTTAAAAAAAAAGAAGCAAAAACACGATATGAAGCCCTGTCAAGAGTATGCCAAACCAACAAATGGCAATATAGGTCTAACCGTAAAGCCATGTTGGCCAATCAGAAGCCTAAAAAAAAGGTTATTGCCGTTATTACTCATGTAAACGTGAAAATTTCACCCTGACAAGAGTTTTGCGTTTGCGTGTGGACAAATGGCCAAACCGCATAGAAAAAGCTGCGTTTTCATGTGGACAGGGCCTTAGTCTGTGGTCTCTTATGAAGTTGCAATACCATTAGGAAGTTACCTTATAAGACAATAGGCAGCTCACTAGGGTTTGTAATAGATAGGGTTGGGCCAATAGATGCAGACAGACAAAACCCACCTGCAATTTTTTTTTTAAATGTCTGAAACCTAAAATAAACATTATGTGTTTGAAAACACTGAATAGTTGTGATATATGACAAGCACTGAGCGTGTCTGTGAGCCATAGCGCGAATGCACAGTTTGAATCTGGCAATTATACCCCCCCACGCGCTTGATGTCATTGTCCATTTCACTGTAGACATCGTCTGATGCCAAATTGTTAGACATCGCCCAAGTGATAAAGCAACAATATAACACACAACACCTAGAGATACCTACATTACACAGAGCCCTACTGACATTCATCATAGCACAGCATGACAATGCAGAACAAATATATGCAATGCATTCAGCAATGGCATTAAATTATCACTTTTACTACTCGATTTTGAGTGGAAAACTTCTGATCTGCAAAAGTCTGGGCTAAAAGCGTAGCAGCTGTGCCCTCAGGCTCAGTGTCATGTCTTCAGTTGGATGCCATCCGATGGGTGAGGCCATTCCTGAGCTCTAATTAGCAGGAGCAGATAATGTCACACAGAACAGAGAGATCAATACAGAGGACAGTCGATGCCTCCTCTCTATGCTGGACCGATTTCCGAAAAGGGACATCCCCCGCGGAACGGCTTTAGTTCAGGAATCCCCAGCATCTACTGTTCTGATGAAGACACCAGGGTGGCAAGCTGCTCCATTTTATGCAATGCCATCAACCCAAAACATCCTTAGATTCATTTAATAACAAACACCTCACAAACTAAAGTGCAAATAGCATTTTAAATGTAGTGGCACTCAGAAATAATGAGCCAAACTTTCCTTTGGAACAGTCCTAGAGGATCCGCAGCGCCATCTTTGATTTTTAACGGGAATGAAAGCAAGGCTGTGAGGGATGGACAAACATCTCTTCTGTGAGTTGTATTGTTATTTCGTGTGTTTTTGGATTGTTCTGATTACGACACACTGCAAAAATATACTTTCAGTAGACATTTAGACAAAAAAAGAAAGAGCTGTGTAAAATTACAAGTGATCTAGGAGCTTTAAACAGCTTTTTACAGCGGATACCATTGAAAACACAGTAAGTCTATCCCTCACAGCCTCGCTTTCATACCCGTTATGGTGCAGCTCTGAATAAGATCTACTCTGGCCTTTCTTCACATCCTTACATAAGCAAGTACCCAACCACTCCTGGAATTCGCTTAAACAGAAAATGATCTAGAAAAGCAAGCTTTGGTTTGCAATTGAATTCATACTGGCCAAACTAATATGCATTAGTGTTCATTTTGCTTAAACATGCTGTTGCCCAGGAGATACGTCTCGATACGAACCCTTACCTCGGAGTTCTACATTACCTCAAAACAAACCCAGCTTGTAGAATGAATAAATGAACACAGGGGAGAGAGCAAAACAATGTTGGCTTTGAGGGTTCCCACACTCTGTGTTCCGTCTCCATGGAGATGCACTGTTGCCTGCTGGGCCCATTCAGGCAGAAAAGGAAAGGCCTACTTGCCGTACACAGAAAAGTCCAGAACACTGAACAGACCACCTTTACCATAGTAATGGCAACCTAAGCAGGACAGTGACGTACTATGAGCGGTTGGGATAATGAGACATCTGGCCCAGGTTGGCATAGTGACTTTGACCTCATTTTGGCAGAATTTTTTCCCCCTTTTTTATGTATCCTTGTTTGATCTATCTATCTATCTATCTATCTATCTATCTATCTATCTATCTATCTATCTATCTATCTATCTATCTATCTATCTATCTATCTATCTATCTATCTATCTATCTATCTATCTATCTATCTGTCTGTCTGTCTGTCCGTCTATCGTTCTGCCTGAAAACACAATGAAATGGAATTCAGCTGGAAACAAACACAAATGAATGGCTGAACCTGTGAACCACACAAAAAGATGGGTGACATATTAACACATTAGCCAGTGACCTAAAAACGAGGGGCTGCCAATGAACACCTGACACCTGGATGAGTTCAGACACAACAATAAAAGAAACAAAAATACACCTTTGTGACAGTGATTCAAACATCAATACTAATGTGGAGGCATGTAAGGGTCAGAATTATTGTGAGAAAAACAGATTGAAGAGAGCTGCTTTAGAATTGGTTAAATGGGTTAAGGATGACAGCAGTTTGATGGATGCTCTGCTTTGTACATTTGCAAGGTTCCCTATAATTTTCACACAGGAATGGTGTCACGAGTCTTTGATAAATGATGAAAGTGTCACACAGGCCTACACATTTGTATTCTATCATAATGGGGACTTTCCATTGACTTGTGTTGTTTTTATAATCGAGGTAATGGTGTTTGCTATCCCCTCACAAACCCCATTCAACATGTTTATATTTTCTTTAAGACATTCCTTAGTAGCCTAGGTTAAAATGTTGTGACTGGTCACCACAATAGGTTATTAGGTTAGTGTATCGTAAAGTGTTCCTTGCCGGACACTTCAGTCACTAACGCTTTTGTCCTTCAGACCGAGCTCCGTTTAGTGGAACTGCACGTGAAGGTAACACGACGAGATTCGGTGTCTTTTCAAGCGTTTTATACTAAGTAATCGTCGAGGGTTCCGTTTTTCATTTTGAAACTACACCTCTCTGCGCGACCACAACCAGCGGTCCACAGGCAGTCAGAAGAGGATGCTCTCTGTCAAAGCACATCATCCTCACGCGCTCCCGTTTCAAACACTGTGGGAACATAATCCTGCAGCGCAACCGTTCAGAAAACGTCAAGTATACGCGTTTAACGCGGTCGCCGGTGCCCCAAGCCAGTTGTCAGATTCTTAGAGTGCGAGTAACGGAATTCTCGCCGCCCGGACGGTGGTTCCCTGTCACACACGCAGGAGCGCGCGCGCGCACACACATACGGGCAGTGCGATTAATGCGGGATTCTGCTGCCGCGGAGCCCCTGCGGACCGATCATCCTGCCTGAACCAAACAAACAAAATCTACACTTTTCTTTACTCGTAATACGTTCAAATACATTGAAAGTTCACGCTATCGTGTCTTGAACTGGCACTCGTGCGTTTTAACACGAGAAGAAAAGCGAACGTATCTTTCACTGCAGTTTCAAATGAGTGCAAGCCAATTCAAGACCTCTGCTCCGCGGTGAATGGAAAAGGTGTTAAATACGGAGCGTTGTAGTAAATCTCAGTTGATCAATCGCTCTCGAGCAGGGCAGAACATGGATGTCAATGCAGCAAACGCCGCTCCTCTCCATACGCGCGTGGACGCGTGATCACCGTCAACTGGTGGCAGTTGGTTCGGCTCATTTCCTCGCAAATCAAATGTGAGATAACCGTTTAATAACATCTCTCCAATTGCTTTAGATGCGTGAATGCAATCATAACTCCATCACCGAAGCGCAGGGAGATGTCCTCACGTTCCACATGGACAAGTTTCATTGCAACAGCACCGACGGCCGTTTTTCTTTCCATATGACATCGTGAATCACATCCTTAAGACAAACCCTCTTACCTTTAAACTGGTGCGTTCAGATCCCATACTTCTCATGATAAAAATCCACGCGCAATCACTCCGTATCCAGTCTCTGCCGTCTGTAGAAGAGCAGTAATCCACTTTCCCATGCCGGGGACATACAGCCACAGACCTGGACTACATCCTTTCTATCGCACACCAAAACTGATGGGATTTTTGCGCTTCTTTTCCCCTTTACCCTGTTCTTTCTCTCCGCTGTTCCAGCTGAAGTTGCCTGGTTACCTCTCTCTAAAAGCGCCGCTCCCGCAGCCAATCACGAGCGCGAGTGCGCGTTAACCCGTCGAGCGCCGAGCTGTCCTGGTTTCTTGGTTTCAGGGGAAAACGCAAGGAGTGGGAGGGGCGAGCGAGAGTTTTCAATGCCAAAAAGCTAAGATGTGCAAAAGAATATAAAGACAGAAAGGGATGTGTTGCGGGGATTGATGATGGCAGAGAAATGAACATCATCTTATTTGCTGAGACGGAAAACTACACGATCGCTTCAATTGTGCATCAGCAAGAGAGTGTAGAGCAGGTGCACGAAAAAACAACCACCTCAAACTTAACTAGCTCCAGCTTAGGTTTGGTTGGAAAGTTAATAAGAATATATCGAAAAAAGGCACGTATTGTGACAAAACAGAAATGATAGCCTATAAACAACCCAATATTGAAGCAATGACTCTCAAATCTTAATCTCATTCAAAATGCTTTTATCAAGAAAATAAGTCTGCGTGGAAGTAAGTCTGACATATAAATATTATTTCATTACATCCATTGCCCTTTTTGTTTTCTACCATTTAAATCCCGTTGATATTTTGATGTGAGAAACCTCTGCATACGATTCAGTGCGTGAACTGGCCGAATGAATCATGAATCGCGAACATTTTCATACTTTTTGTTAACCCCTTTGAACGATTAGATCAACATTGATTAATTTGGGAATTTGGGACCGCTGGTTTTGATTCTAATAGAAAACACACAACACAATTGCAGAAATCTTATCAGGGAATTATTTTTTCTCAGGTCATATGATGCCTACTATGACTGCTGACCTATCCTGTTCCAAATATCTGTTTTAATATAATAAAATAATAGTTACAATAATGATCCTTCCCTCAAATTAGTGGTGAATTTTACCATTGGTGAAATTAAGAAAAAATAAAATGCAAAAACTAATAAAATGCAACCAAATCTATAACCGTTATTCATATAGGCCTACATCTATTTTCAATTTATTTTAAACAGTTTTCAGCCAATCAAGACTCAAATTCTTGACCTCTCTGACGTTCGCATCTGCTGAATAATGGAAAATTAGAGGCATGTTTAACTTTTAGAAATTCAATTTGTTCTGTTCTTGCTTGATTCCTACACTGTGATCAGTTGACTAATCGATCAGTTCACCCAAAAAATGAAAATTCTGTCATCATTTACTCACCCTCAAGTTGTTCCAAACCTGTATGAGTTTCTTTGTTCTGCTGAACACAAAAGAAGATATTTTGAAGAATGTTTGTAACAAAGCAGATAGAGCAACAATTGACCTAGTAGGGAAACAAATACTATGGTAGTGAATGGTTGCTCTATCTGTTTTTGGTACAAACATTCTTCAAAATATCTTCTTTTGTGTTAAGCTGAACAAACATGAGGGTGAGAAAATGATGACAGAATTTGCATTTTTGGGTGAACTATCCCTTTAAACAAGTGAGGAAACCCGTTGCTTTAAAATTAATTTAATAAACTTAATGTGTAATTGAAAAAAATAAGTTATGTGAACATGGCAATTCAAAGTTACTCTGATTTTGACATTTACTTCAGAAAACCATCAAATCATGGCAAATGTTAAAACAGATTTAATAAAATATTATAAAATAGTGAATATTTAACCCAAAAAAAGTTTAATCTCGTTAAATTGCAAGTACTAAAAAAATGTCAGTCTACTTAAATTAAAACTTTCAAGTTTTTCAGAGTTCTGTCTTACTTAAATTGAGAAACAGTGCATCATTTTTTAAAAGTGCTCTAAGGTCTCTCTAGTGTGTTGGCATCCTGGTGACCATAAACCAGGAACCAAATGTTGGCCAGGACATTTTAGCTTTTCTGAAAGTTGGTAACACCATTCCTTAAATCTACGCCCACGACTAGATCTTCCGTTTATGACAGCTAATAATCTTAAAGCAGCTACGCAGTGGCCATTGGAGAGTTGGGAGTTCTATTTTAACCTTCTGAGTCACCTCATCATGCAGAGTATTGATTTTAATTCCATCCTCTTCTCAGTTAGGGGCTGCCAAGTGCACTACGCCCTTTTCACTCTCAATCATTGTAAACGGGACCAGGCAGCAACTGGCTCCACTCTGACTCAAAACATTCATATGTGGACTCAAACATGGCATCATGATGATTCCAAGGCATTTTCAACACTGTTTAGGAAGAAGCTTTTACTGCAGTGAAACAATGCAACCTTCTTTACTGTTACCTTACCAAGCACCATTTGCCAACATATTATGGGTGTCTATAATATATAATGCTAAATGCTGGGAATGTGAATATAACGGGTCCTATCATACACCCGGCGCAATAAGACGCCAGGCAAGTGTTTTTTGTTCGTTTCAGCCCGACGCAATGTCTTCATTTTCACATCCAGTTGTTTAAATAGCATAAGCACTCAAACCCATCTGTTCGCCCAGCACGCCGCTGGTCTGAAAACGAGGTGTGTTCAGGTGCAATGTTGGTGCGTTGCTATTTTGAGGCAACTGAAATCGACTGCGCCATTGACCAACAAAAACCTGGTCTAAAGTCAATAGAGCAGAGTATTTTTTGTGTTATTTAAAGGCTGGGCTAGTAATTTGCGCCTATAGGCGGGTGCACAACGAGCGTACGCTCTGCTTATTACACACACAGGGACATGCAGCAGCTCGTTCTCCTCTCTGGAGAAGCGTTCAGTCTTTCCGCTCGCAAATTCCATGGTGCAAGTGCAACTGGCTTTTAAAGGGAATGGGAGATGAGACTCTGATTGGTTTATTGCACGTTACGCCCAAAACACACATTAAGAGAATAGGTACAACCCTTTTGGACTATGCGCCTGGCGTGCCGACCATTTTTTCCGTCGTAACTAGCAAAAGTGGATTTAGATACGCCCTATGTGCACCTGCGCCATGTGCTTCAGACCATGCACTCAGGTTGTCAAAATTTAATTTGTTTATGTTGAATTACTCTACTCTTTTCTACTTTTTACTGTAGTCCGACCTGCGTGTGCTCATGTTGGTTATTTCATATTCACTGTCAACAGCAAAGCTGAAAGTACAATATATCATTAAAAATATAGGCTCTCACTCCTTTATCGTTTCCCCTCTATTTCTCTCTCGTTTTCTCTCTCTACTCAAGAAGCTGGAGCATTTTATTGTTGACTGCACTATTTTATAATCTTTTATTAAATCTGTTTTAACATTTACCATGATTTGCTGGTTTTCTGAAATAAATGTCAAAAGTAGCTCACACCAGCAGAGAGATGTGATCTCGGGTCATGTGTTGCAGGTGAAGCACATCTAAGTCTGTCTGTTCTCTATAAGAAGAAAATGTTTTTTCAGAGGTCTATGAGTATTTTGGATATCTGTATTAAAGGGATAGTTCACCCAAAAATGAAAATTAGCCCATGATTTACTCCCCCTCAAGCCATCCTATAGGTGTACATGACATTCTTCTTTCAGACGAATACAATTGGAGTAATATTAAAATATGTCCTGGCTCTTCCAAGCTTTATAATGGCAGTGAATGGCAGCCTAAAATTTTAAGCCATCCATTATAAAAGTAATCCACACGGCTCCGGGGGGTTAAGAAAGGCCTTCTGAAGCGAATCGATGGTTTTTCGTAAGAAAAATATCCATATTTAACACGTTATAAAGTAAAATATCTAGCTACTGGCGGACCACCTTCCGTATACAATTTATGGAAAAAGAAGTAACTGGCACGGCGATGACGTCAGATGTAGGGTAAGCATTTTGAACTGTGAGAGGCATTACACTTTCTTCGTAAGTTTAATACGGAAGGCGGTCCGCCGGAATCTAGATATTGTACTTTATAAAGGTTTAAATATGGATGTTTTTCTCACAAAAGCCCATCAATTCGCTTCAGAAGGCCTTTATTAACCCCCGGAGTCATGTGGAGTACACTCTAAAAAATGCTGGGTTAAAAATAACCCAAGTTGGGTTGAAAATGGACTAACCCAGCAGTTGTTTTAACCCAGCGGTTGGGTAAAATGTTTCCTTAAAACAACCCAATTGCTGGGTTAAAACAACCCAATTGCTGGGTTAAAACAACCCAATTGCTGGGTTAGTCCATTTTCAACCCAACTTGGGTTATTTTTAACCCAGCATTTTTTAGAGTGTACTTTTATAATGGATGGATGCACTTTTTTCGACTTTTTGGCTTGAGGGTGAGTAAATTATGGGTTCATTTTCATTGCTGGATGAACTATCCTTTTAATAATAATTTAAAAAAAAATGCATTAAAAAACAAACATTCTTAATGAGTATATATTCTCTAGTAAAATTATGATATTATATATAATATACACTACTACTCAAAAGTTTGGAGTTAGTAATTTATTCAGCAATAATGCATTACGTTGATCAGAAGTGATGCATTTTAAATTGTTACAAAAAAATAGCTATTCTTTTGAACTTTCATCCAAGATTACTGATAAAAACGTTAAGATTTACACAAAAATATTAAACATTAATTGCACCTGTTTTCAACATTGATAATAATAAGAAATGTTGCTGAAAATTGAGCTTTGCATTACAGCAATACATTTATAATTTAATAAATAATTGTCAAGGGCTTTTTTTTTCTTTTTTTTTTTGTAGTGTAGAAAGCCTGGAAACATCAGGGAACTTTAAAAATTCATTTTTCCAAGCCTGGAAAAGTCATGGAAATGAATACAATCTTAAAAAGTCATGGATAAACCCTGTATATTTCCATTGTGAGTACATTTTTTCTCAATATGCTAAGCTCTACAAATCTGAAAGATTGTATTTTGTGAGCGCAATCCCTTTTTGAAATGATTTTTTAAATTATTATCCAGTAATCACAAACAGCTGGAAAAGTGTGTGTGCTGTTATGTGTTTTTTTTTTTTTTTTTTTGTACATCTGTTTGTTCTCTTTTCAGGTGATGAAATAATATGCACTACAATTACATTTACCTTTTCTCTCTTTATCTTTCTCTCTTATTGTGGTTTGAGAATTTTGCTGTTCTGTTCATTTTGTTGCCAGAATCTCATCACCCGTTTCCCCGCCACATGAGTCCATGTCCTGTTTTCAGTTCATTTCACTTCACTCTCACTCACTTTTCTTATTTTCCCCATTTCTGCTCGCCTTTTGCAGAGCATTTTCTCTCTCTGCTATCTCCACTTGTCTTCTCATTCGGTGGTGGGATGTTTATTTCATTGCCTGTTTTTTAATGCGGGTGTTTTCAACCAAGATTTTAATCCAGCACACCCCTCCCCCTCTCCACCATCCAAGCATATAGCAGCCCATCCTCCCACTTTCTTCCCGCCATCCCTCCCTAAATGTATAAGAGATAAGGAGTAAAATCAGGCCATCATATATTAAAAGGACCAGAGAAGGTTCTATAGGCTGTGACAGATATACACCGGCCAGACCACATTCAAGAAAACAGCTTAAGCTCAGAAAGGCAGTAAAAGAATCAATATAAGCACAATCCTAAAATTCGATCACCCAGGCAATACGCTCCATGCAGTGCACTTCATGTGATACTGACCTGTCAACTCTCCTTGAGCTGAAGAACTTGGCAGTAAACAAACAGGATTTGTTCTCAAGGTTAATGATCTTATTTGGCACCCTCATACTGATCATTTCAAGACGTAGATGAATGTAGCTCAAGAAGACTGAATATGCGCTCTTAGTCTACATTGGGACAAAATAATTTCACTCAGAAATTGCAAATGAATTTCACAATTAACTACAGAGAAATGGCAAGTATAGCATCCAGACCATCCAGTTTCGGTATGGCATGTCAATGAGCGCATTCCGACGCATGCATCTTTAGCGTCAGACGGGGTGCGAGTGAAGCCAAACAACGTTTTAACCTTCCCGCTCCCCTCCCCAGTGCTTTATTACAGTGCAACGCACCAAAGGACATGTATCGATTCGGCATCTGGAGGTGAATTTTTTCGGTGCGCCCATTCTTTCTCTGAGCAAAGCGGATTATTTTACCCCTTGACCAGCTAGCAGCTTGTTTAAATGCGTGTGCATGCGTATAAGAGCTAACCTTCCTGGGGTGGAAAGCTCATTTGTCATGGTAAATCAGTTTGGGAAGGCATGGAGAGCTTTGAACAGTGGTCAAGGAGGAGTTCAGAGGCTTCTCTATGATGGATGGATGCATTGAACAACAGGAAGCGGGATGGCACACACTACCACACCTACACCTACACTTTTTATGCCACTCTTGGTTTGTTTTTAGCTCTGGTCGGGATGCTGAAGGTTACATGTGTTATGCACTGATCAGTTATGATACCTGGACTACTTTTTACTTGTTTCCAGGCTGTATGTGTGCAGGCTGGTGGAACTATGATATAATGGAGAGGTGGCTGACAGCTAAGGGGCTCTCTGCCTTACCGAAGAGAGATGAAAGAGAGGACAAACCTATCAGCAACTCCCAGCACAGGAGTACAACGCTGGACACACACACACACACTGAAAAGTGTCAGTGATACATGAGTCAATGGCATATACTGTAAAACTGTCTATGGTCAAGAAAAGGAAAAGGCTCATTTTAAAATGTAGTCAACGACATGTTCCATGTTCTTATACTCTGCGTGTTCATGTTGGTTTCATATGGTTTTGAAAAAAAAAAAAAAAATTATTCAAGACAGGTTTAAATTCAATTACTCTAAAAATGTCAGGTATAACCATCAATTAAAAAATAATAACATATTTTCCTTACATCTTGAATACAAGTGAATGTACACATCTAAATCATACTTTTAAAAACAGACCCAAAAAAAGTATATTTTAATGAATTATTAATTAAAAAAACATATATTTATATTATCCTTTTAAAAATTTTAATCAGGACAGTTGTATCACCCTGACATTTCTTACATTATGCCCCCATTTAAAGTGTTAAAACAAAACCACAAAGTTTGAATGTTTTTACTGTTATTTTTTTAAATAAATTTATACTGAATAAAACTCAAAATTTATTTTAAAAAATCTTTCTTTGCCCAAGCTTTAATTTAAATTCTGAATTTTAAAACAATTTGTTTTGTGTGAATGTATGTATTTTTAGTGTTTAAATGATTACATCTGGACAAAAGTAAATTTGTGCCACTTAGTTTAAATTCTGTACAAAATAACTGACACACATATGAAACAAGCCACTCACATGAACATACACAACTGTACATCCACATTGCATCAGTGCACAAATTCTAATTCCTTCCAGCATGAAGTTGAATCATTTCAGCGACTAGAAAAAGCACAGTAAAGCTGCTCAGCACAACATGGCAGCGGACAGATTGTTCTGTATGTAGGGGAGGAGAAGAATCTGATTTAACAGCACCTTTCTACACTGATATGCTATTTTTCTTTTCTTTTTAAGTGACATTACTTAATGGGGGGAAGACCCGGGAGACTCAATCTCCTCCTTAACACAATATATAGATGTTTCCTACAGCAGGCTGACACGTTGCATTGTCTCAGCTACAAAGCACAACTTAACTCACTGGTTCACGAGTTCAGGAGTTCTTTTATGATACTGTCAACTAGTTCTACATTTCAAAGTCTACATTCTTTGACAGTATGATGAATAGACTGGGACATATATTTTTCATAATCATAAACTTCTCACAAGAAAATGTGTCTTAGACTTTGCCAAGAGATATTTTTTCATTATTATTTCAACAAAATGTTTTTCTTAAAGTATCAAGTTATGCAAGGTGATTGGAGTGATTGTTCCATATACATCAATATTCCATATACAGCAAAAATAAATAATAGTAAAAAAAAAAAATTAATTCTATCATTTGGTAGCGTTTTCCAAGTTCTATAAAAAACATCATAAACTTGGTTATGGGTTCACGACACCCACTGAAGATACATGAGACAAGCATGTCATATGCCAACGGAGTGAGTGGGTGAGAAGAATACTGTATAATGTAGGAGAAGTACACTCACCTAAAGGATTATTAGGAACACCTGTTCAATTTCTCATTAATGCAATTATCTAATCAACCAATCACATGGCAGTTGCTTCAATGCATTTAGGGGTGTGGTCCTGGTCAAGATAATCTCCTGAACTCCAAACTGAATGTCAGAATGGGAAAGAAAGGTGATTTAAGCAATTTTGACCATGGCATGGTTGTTGGTGCCAGACGGGCCGGTCTGAGTATTTCACAATCTGCTCAGTTACTGGGATTTTCACGCACAACCATTTCTAGGGTTTACAAAGAATGGTGTGATAAGGGAAAAATATCCAGTATGCGGCAGTCCTGTGGGCGAAAATGCCTTGTTGATGCTAGAGGTCAGAGGAGCATGGGCCGACTGATTCAAGCTGATAGAAGAGAAACTTTGACTGAAATAACCACTCGTTACAAACGAGGTATGCAGCAAAGCATTTGTGAAGCCACAACACACACAACCTTGAGGCGGATGGGCTACAACAGCAGAAGACCCCACCGGGTACCACTCATCTCCACTACAAATAGGAAAAAGAGGCTACAATTTGCACGAGCTCACCAAAATTGGATAGTTGAAGACTGGAAAAATGTTGCCTGGTCTGATGAGTCTCAATTTCTGTTGAGACATTCAGATGGTAGAGTCAGAATTTGGCATAAACAGAATGAGAACATGGATCCATCATGCCTTGTTACCACTGTGCATGCTGGTGGTGGTGGTGTAATGGTGTGGGGGATGTTTTCTTGGCACACTTTAGACCCCTTAGTGCCAATAGGGCATTGTTTAAATGCCACAGCCTACCTGAGCATTGTTTCTGACCATGTCTATCACTTTATGACCACCATGTACCCATCCTCTGATGGCTCCTTCCAGCAGGATAATGCACCATGTCACAAAGCTCGAATCAGTTCAAATTGGTTTCTTGAACATGACAATGAGTTCACTGGACTAAAATGGCCCCCACAGTCACCATATCTCAACCCAATAGAGCATCTTTGGGATGTGGTGGAACGGGAGCTTCGTGCCCTGGATGTGCATCCCACAAATCTCCATCAACTGCAAGATGCTATCCTATCAATATGGGCCAACATTTCTAAAGAATGCTTTCAGCACCTTGTTGAATCAATGCCACGTAGAATTAAGGCAGTTCTGAAGGCGAAAGGGGGTCAAACACAGTATTAGTATGGTGTTTCTAATAATCCTTTAGTTGAGTGTATAATGCTGGAAAAGTAAAGTATCAGTGAAATGCACAAAATCAAAGTTTCCATGCTCTACATCTAGTGGCCTCCTTCCTTCAACTTAAAGTTCAAATGGCTTTATTAAAATTCATACAGCTGCCAGATTTTGGAAGACTATTTGATTCAAACAAACACACACAAAACGTGTGATTCAAATGCACATCTACAATCTCAATGCACCAGAATAACATTCTTACTAACATACATAGCAATGACACTCTTGGTAAATATAATAATAATAATGATGCATAATTATATACTGTAATAAGTTAAACAGGCCATGTGAAGATGTCTTTGCTGCTCATCCTCTTTTGATTCTATGTTCACACAAATCTAACCTAATTTTTGACACTGACCATGTGAAATCCTTTGTCATTTTTCAATTCAACCTTAACCCTTAAATGGATATCTCGGGTCTTTATTGACCCGGATGTCAATAAAGACCCGATATGTAAAAGGATGTCTGTTCTAATACATTGTTGTTGTAAACAGTGTATAGGGTCCCTAACGACCTGAGGCACATAATAGTGTAAGTATATTTTTTCTGCGCAACAGTTGAATCTCTGATGACTCAATAAATTGAATTCACCTTTATTCCACAAGGTGGCAATGTCTGATACGCAATGATGATGCAATGTTTTACTCCTAATTACTACAGGCATAAAACAAAAGAATACACAAGTATCATCAGCAAAACTTGAAATGGCTCAGCGATTTACAGCAGAGCAAGTACTGCACAAAATCAAACATTAGTCTCACTGTCACTTGAAGGTGGATCTGGTGAAGCAGCTGTCAGATGCTGAATGTTTATTTTATTTTTTTGTAATAGTTATTAATATATCAGGAGAGTTTTATACTATTGCGGCAGTTAGAGAGCCATCTGTGTAAGATATAGATCCGGTCGCTAAAGACCCTACACTGTATAAAATATACACTGTATATTTGAGGTATGATTTGCAGCACCCCCAAAGACATCTCAAATGACTCCCATGTTGATCTGGGTCGCTAAAGACCCGAATATGTAATAATGATTGCAAAAAGCTGAGAAAATCAAATCTGGATTGAATTCAGAATGATGATCAAAATATAGATGGTGTAGATCGAGTTCATCAATACCCCTAACTTAATTCAAGAACATTAGGCAGTTTTGATTTATATGCTGTTTAATGTTGATGATCACATTATTTTACATATGCATATGATTATATGATATTGCTTGTTTCTGCAACTTCTTTTCTTGTGCTTTGATCAGGAGATTCAGTACTCTTTCAGAAGATGTATCATAGCGCCTCCTACTGTATAACAGTGAAAACATGGAAACCTGGAAAATTCTGTGTTTGGCAGGGATGCATTTTCTCACAAATAATGGAAAAAGTTTTTGTGTTCGGCGGGGAACGAGTTAAGAAAAGAGTGCACAAAGGAAGCATTTTCTTTGGTAGTCTCAGAATTGTGGACTCCAACATATATTTGAGGTATGATTTGCAGCACCACCAAAAACATCTCAAATGAGTCCACTCTGTCCGATGAGAGCAGTTACCTTGCCATTTCTGCGCTCATGATGGCAACTATTACACTATAAGTGCTGTGACATGTACTGTAAGCCTGGGGACAAAGCGCTCTCTGTGTGAGAAAACAAACGTTTAGCTCACTTGACCTTATGAGCCGCAGTCTGAGGTCAGATACTCATCACTAGAGGTCACAAACAGAAATACTCCCTAAGACAACTACCACTGAGCCAATATTTTAACTGAGATCTCAAACACACAAAGATGTGAGGAATCCAATTCTGAATTAGATTCAGTTTTATTTGCCATGTACTGTATAATATAGAACAAATACAGTCTGAGGTAATGCAAACAAAATGTCAGAGCAGTGGACAGTATCAAAATGCAGTCATAAGTTCAAAGAAAGATTATCTTGTTTGAGTTTATATTCAAGGATGCAAGAAGCATACTTAAAACAGATTCGCAGTGCCAGTATGGGCAGAGTAAATGGTCAGATACCAAACAGATGAGGGTATTTAATAATACTCACCACTGCTTCTCCACATCTGGTTTCCATAATAAAGCTCAAAACGGTGGGTTAAATACCTGCAGGAAATAGAGAGAAACATTTTATAATAATACAAAATACAGCTATAGTTAATCCATTTATTCACTTTTTGGGCATTGACCTGAAAATAGAATTTACAACTTAAACTGTCGTAAATCTTGGAGCACAGGCAAGAAAACCAAAGCCATAAATCTAAACAAGTTGTGTTCCAGATTTTAGCTTGATATCTCAATAAATGCAGCTTTCAGTACGATTTTGTTTGGGCACAGTTCTAAAAGTTTCCACTAGATGAAATTCGTCCCCCATTAATTTCCATTGCTTTAATTTTTGACCGCAAGGAGTACAAGAGTGATTATTTTTCTCAAGGCCATTTAACCTTCTCAAATCATGTCCATGATTTTTGTGTGTGTTCAAAACCCTAATAGCATAATAGTATCAACAAAGCCTGATTGGATTATTTTGGTTTTGTTAACTCAAAACTAATCCCGTAATCCAGAGTTTGTTCAACAACCATCGTGGTACAGGCCCCAGATATAAAAATCTGGTATCTGAATTTTATGGATTCAGTTGGTTTATGTGCAGGTTAGTTCGGAGTAGATGCATATTGAGAAACATATATAATTTTTTCTGTGCATACATGCAACAAAACAAAATACACCACTAGAGTCAGGTTTTCCCTTCTCACTAGTATTGAAGGTTTGGATTTGAGGTGGAGAAAATGAACCTAGACCAGTAGTTAAAGGCAGTGATACCCACAGTTGCAACCGGAATTCCTTATAATATCATACTCCACATGAACCTATATTCATATCACATTATATCACAAGAATAATCTTTCACCTGCCTCCCACAATCCACCTATGAGTGTTACATAAAGAGCCTCTAAAGTCACCTATTTCTTCAACCTTTGAGAATTTCTCCTGGCCTTTTATTAGAATGCCATTTCAGCCCTGATCACACCCATGCCGGTGTGAGATCATTATTAAGGCAAAGCCAGGAGTCATGGGACAGGAGGAAGATATAGCAAGGTAGACGAGTTATTAAGAATGAAAAGGCAAGTGTGGACATCATCCCATTGGTCTCCCAAACATTTCTCGCCAGGTCACAGCGAGTTCTTTATCCATCTCAGAAGAATGCTATGACCTAGGTTGACCACCATTATCATTTACACTGTATTACGACCTCCATTTGGTGCAGCAAAGCCTTATTACAAACACATTCTCACATTTCTCTGGATGAAAAGCGGAAAAATCAAACCAGAGTCCTGACGTTTACAGAATGAATGAGCACACAAAAGGAAGAAATTGCCTTTTCATCACGACACAGTCAGAATCATGTGAAAATAATCATGCAACCATTTCATAGCATGAAGTGCGTTCATTAACCAGGAGAGAGACAAGGAAGAGGAAGAAAGAGAGGGAGGGAGGAGGGGAGAGAAGGAAAGAGAACTGGGTCAGAGAAGGCAGAATGCAAGCTGCTCGCTTTATAATTAACTCTTCAGCATTGTTTCTATGACGCCTAATGAGTAAATACAATTGCAACGATGAGGAGCATGAGGGGTTAGTGCTAACAGATATAGGTTAATCTCCCCGGGCCACAACCATCAGCTGGATGAAACCTACAAACAGCAGGCTCCAAACGCCACTTGGCACCACATGTGATATTACGTGAAAAAACTCTGATGGCTTTTAAGATTTTAAGCAGCTTTTTTAAAATGTTGGTTACTAGAATGGGGGCATCAGTGGCAGTTGTTACATTTACATTTATTCATTCATCCAAAGCGACTTACAACTGAGGAATACAGGAAGCGATCCATCATGAAGAGGCGAAAAATCACAAAAAGTGCCTGAAATACTACGTTTTGGACATTGCTTAGAGTAGCATAAGCTAGAATAGGGAAGGAATATAGGAATATAATATATTTTTAAGATGAGGTTAAGTGCTCACGGAAGAGATGAGTTTTTAGTTGTCTTTTGAATGTTGTCCACGATTCTGCATTCCACATGGAGGTGGGGAGATCGTTCCACCAGTAAGGAACAGTGAACAGAAAGATTCTGGAAAGGGATATCATGACTCTCTGTGGTGGTACCACGAGCCATCGCTCTTTTGTAGAGCGAAGGCTTCTGGTGGGGATGTAGACTCGTAGGAGTGAGTCGAAGTATGCGGGTGCTGAGCTTGTGATGGATCTGTAAGCAAGCGCCAATGCCTTGAACTTGATGCGAGTGATAGCCAGTGCAGAGAGATGAAGAGAGGTGTGACATGGGCCCTTTTGGGCTCGTTTAAGACAAGATGTTCTGAATCATTTGAAGCATCTTGATCGCACACAATGGAAGTCCAACCAGTAGTCAAGCCTAGAAATGACCAGGGCCTGGACGAGAAGCTGTGATGCATGCTCTGTTAGGAATGGTCTGATCTTATTGATGTTGTGCAGTGAAAACCTGCATGGCCGAGCTGTCTTTGAAGAGTGGTCTTTGAATGACAGCTGATTTCTGACCGACCTTGAAGGGGTAATCAAGGACGAACCTTGCTGGACGGTGAAATCATGTTGTAGAGTGGGATTGGCAGGGAAGACGAGAAGCTCAGTCTTTGCCAGGTTGAGCTGCAGGTGATGTTCTTTCATCCATGCCTAGATGTCTGCCAGACAGCTTGAGATTTGTGCAGCTACTGTGGGATCATCTGGTTGAAATGAAAGGTAGAGCTATGTGTCATCAGCACAATGGTATGAGAAGCCACGTGCCTATATGATGGGTCCCGGTGATGTAGTGTAAATGGAGAAGAGGTCCAAGCACTGAACCCTGAGGAACCCCTGTGGTCAGTTGATGTGCTTTGGATACCTCTCCTCTCCAGGCAACCTTGAAAGATCTACCTTTGAGATAGGATTCAAACCAGAGGAGCGGAATCCCTGCGACGCCCACTGATGAGAAGTTGGAAAGAAGAATATGATGATTCACAGTGTCAAAGGCAGCAGATAGATCGAGGAGGGACAAGGACTCATGAATTGGAATCAGCTTTCGCAATCCGCAGGACTTCGGTGACCGACAGTAATGCTGTCTCTGTTGAGTGGCCCCTTTTGAAACCTGATTGGTTGACGTCCAGCTGGTTATACTGTGAGAGGAATGATGAAACCTGGTTGAAAACAACTCGTTCAAGTGTTTTCGCTATGAATGGTAGGAGAGAAACAGGTCTGTGGCTATCTACAAGTGATGTGTTTAATGTGGATTTTTTAAGCAGTGGGGTTACCGTAACCTGCTTGTATGTGGTAGGGAAATGCCAGTGCAGAGAGATGTGTTGATGATGTGTGTGAGTGCTGGTAGGAGTGTAGGAGAGATGGCTTGTAAGAGGTATGAGGGGATGGGATGGAATGAAAAAAAAATACTATAGTTTAGATTTTTTTATTGTTTTTTTATATTGGTTAGATGTGTTAAGTGCAGTTTCATTTGTTGTGCAAGGAATCATTCAATTCCATTATAATAATATAATATAATAAAATTAATATTATGTAATAAATTGAGTCCTATTTACTGTATAACAACATTCATTTATATTTATTTTATTTTAAAAGTAAAATTGCAACACAATTTGACAACCAGTAATTTTCTGTATGCTATATTTTCAGAACTTAAGTTGAATTGAGAGGAAATAATATGTCAAATTATATATGTGAGATTTTTTAAATATACAATACCATTCAAAAGTTTTGGGTTGTATGATTAGTAAATGTTTTTGAAAGAAGTCTCTTCAAAGCTACATTTATTTGATTATAAATACAGTAAAAACTGTAAAATTGTGAAATGTTATTACAATTTGAAATAATGGTTTTCCATTATAATATATTTTAAAATGTCATTTATTCCTATTATGACAAAGCTGAAGTATTTAGAGTCACATGACATGATCCTTCCGAAATTATTCTAATATGTTAATTTGCTGCTCAAGATACACTCCTTATTAATATGAATGGTGAAAACAGTTGTGCTGCTTTATATTTGTGTTGAAACCGTGATACATTTATTTCAGGATTCTGTGATGAATGGAAAGATCAAAAGAACAGCATTTATCTGAAATAGATTTTTTGTAACATTATTAAAAAACCTTTACTGTTACTTTTGATCAATTTAAAGCATCCTTGATGAATGATAATAATAATAATGATAAAAACTTGCCCAACATTTTTTAACGGTATGTGTAAACAATGAAATATAAGAGAGATCATGTGTTCCCTCAGTTTGAATGCTGGTTAAAAAAATCTAAAGAAGGCATAAAATAAGTGCTTCAATTAAGAATGAGAGAGTTGCCCCAAGCCTGATCCAGAGCATAACTTTTTTTGCTTTCATGTGTTATTCTAATTTTTTGTTGTGTTTTGATTCTGCTAAGCAGTCTCGCTTTTTTCCAGGGGGAGTATGCGTCGTCTCGAGTCTGCTATCCCACTTTCTTGCATGTAAATAGAAAATAACGAAAACACCCTCTATAGATATGTTTAGCACAGTGCATTAAAGTGAACCCAAAAAGTAGGTCTTGTTATCATCCAACAAGGACACTGACACTAGGAAAACACCAACTAATCATCATTTAAAAAAATCGCAGTACACTTAATTATTATTAAAACATCCTCGTGAGGGTCATTATCATCTTTCTACTGCACAAATCCATTTTTTACACTTGTTGTGTTCCTGGCATGTGCACAGGCATGACAAATTAAATATTAAGAGATTCTTCATTCCAGCTCTGGCAGAACATGAAATTAATAAATCATCAATTACAAGCCAAAGGGACTGTGTTCTCACGAAACCCTCTTATCTTACACGAGTAGCATTGAAGAGGAATATCAATTTGTGCGAAATTACAACACAATATCAAAGACAACACCAAGTGGTCCCATATTTGGGGCCATTTATAAGGTTTTGGAGATTGACTTTTAATGGCCATCTGAAGTGTGAATAATGAATGGTGATTATCACCCTGCGGAGAGAATCTATTTAAGCACCAGAGGAGAGAAAAACAAAGACATTACGGATCCTGGACAGGCTTTTGTCGTCCTACTGTAAGGTTGGAGGCGTATCGCTCAACTTCCCCTTCTCCAAGAAACTACTGGTAGAATTCCCTCCCCTCCCTCTGCGTCGCTCCACCCCATCACTCTTCCTGCCCCCTTTCACTTTCTTTCTTCAAGGACATGAGTGGGAAGGCCAGGCCCCCTGCTCGGCCTTAATTGCCCATGATGAGTGCTCCACACATGAGTAGACAGACATCAGACTCCTGCTGACAGGGACCATGCCAGGGGCCTCTCACACATACACACACACACACACACGTTGGCTAGTCCGGGGTCCTGGCCCGCTCTCACACCTCATCCGGTGTCTCGTCTCACCTTCACCTGTCCCCTTTTCACACACAATGAGATACAGTGTGCACACATGTTTTTCTCACAAACAGACAAAAAGGCCACACATACACAACACTGAAGGTTATATGGGCCTAAAAGCCTTCAACTAGTGACAGACATGAATAAAAACTGTCCTGGTGTTAATAGAGTGTGAACATCGATAAAATTATGGGCAGAATGCATTAGCATCAAGTACAGGGTTCCCATTCTGATTCACAAGCAATTTTATTCTTCCTGCAATATATTAAAATATTCCACGCCTGGAAGTAAGTGATGAGACTACATTCACAATGTCAATTTTTGAGATTGACAACCGCATTTACTTACAACTGTGAGTCTCAGAGTGTCCTGTTCACGCAGCAACTGACAGTAGCGTCTCGAATACTGTCTGTATGAACGTTTAGGCAAGGCAAGGCAAGTTTATTTGTATAGCACATTTCATACACAGTGGCTATTCAAAGTGCTTTACACAGAAATGGAATTAAAATATTTGTAAGTGAATAAAATAAAATATATATATAGTATAACCCCTATCTAGAGTAACGGGAGCCAAGCCTGTATTCTGTTACCAGTAACCATAGTGACAGTGACCAAAGAAATATCCAAGATGGCGACGTCCATAAAACTGAAAAGTCTCCTCACTTTTGACGTGACAAGAGAACAATTGAGCCATGAGTTTATCCGTCAAATCTGTGTTAACCGACAGAAGCTTCAATGTAAACAAGTTAGACTGACCCAAACGTTGCACTCGCGTCGCATATCCGGTGGAGAACAGTGACTGGATCTAGAAAACTTCAGATGACATACGGCTCATATCTCCTTCATAAGAGTCATTTGTTTGTGAATCATACTACACTGGTTACACTGTAAGTTTATGATTACCTAAAAAGTACAAAAGTCATTTGTTCGGTCACGTTGGATGCAATCACATGCAGTCTGTTAAAGGTGCAGTGTGTGCATTTTAGCGGCATCTAGAGGTGAGGTTGTGAATTGCAACCACACACCGCTCACCCCTCCCTTTCAAAGCACATAGAGAAGCTACGGGGGCCGACACAGGACAAAAATGTTGTCGTCGGAGAGAGCAGAGAGTGACTAGCGCTCTGTAGAGAAGTTTGTCCGTTTAGGGCTACTGTAGAAACATGACGGCGCAAAATGGCGATCTCACTGTAAGTGGATCCGCGGTGTATGTAGATAGTAACGGTACATTAAGTAAGGTCTTTATACACCCCTGAAAACATAGTTATGTATATTATATTGCATTTCTGTCAATAGATCCTCATAAATACTACACACTGCACATTTAAGAAAACTTTTTGTTGTTTTTTTTATTTTTATTGTGATTTACATACCATTTTTATATCATTACATTCAATTCGGATTACAAAATCTTTTACCATGGGGCAGATTCAGTAGTGACATTGTAGATTGAGTAAACACTGTCATATTCTAATGATCAAATGATTTTAAGAATCGATATTAAAAAAAATCTGCATTTTTCTCCAGCTCTATTTGAGAATCCAAATTACTAACTGATCCAGTAGAGGAGTTTTTAATCTCTGAAGCCACAGCAACTCGTAAAGTCAGAGCAGTTCTAAGCACTGCATCCACAGCTAACGCAACTACAGAGATGAGAGGAAATTCTATTATCCATATTTCCCTCATACTTGAAATCCCATATATCCTGGGTCTTTGCCAGGGGCGGATTTTATCCGGGTTCTTATCTCTTGAAAAATCTGCTCAGAGCCAAAAACATTCATATACGTGAATACAGTTTGTTAAAGGGATTACTTAGAACGCTTTGGCGAACAGCAACTCTCAGGATTGCTTTGACACTGGATGCCGGCCAAGGGAGAAAGGGCCAGGGTGGAGGAATTGAGAGAAAGAGAAAAAGAGAGAGAAAGCGCACTAAAACTTTCATGATGCCCGACAGTGTGAGGCAGTTTCCAGAACTGTTACTGCACAAACTGATTACAAAGTAATGATTATTTGTCTGTGATATCTAATTGAAATAATTGCAGCTAATTAGCTTAAAAGACTGTCAGGAGACTGGTGACACGTGGCATTGTAGCGCTGTAAAATCTTTCTCAGATGTAGCCGCATATCGGAATAAAACTATTGGCACCTCCGGGATTCATAAAACACAACAACTAATTTGCCGTTTAACTGCCGTAATAAATCGCTATGTTTGCAGCCAGCTGAGTGTTGCACTTTTTAAGAAAGCTTCATTTTAATTTTTGTTTTCAGTTATTTTGTTAAATTAGTAAAAGCTTTGTGAGCAAGCTCCATTTAATAGCATTTGACAGAGCCAGCAATTTCGCTTAAGAGGCTAAGTAGGTGCAGACAAATTGCTTTTTTTTATTATTTCAGAGGATTTAAACTTAAACAATTGTCTATTAATTGCCTCATAATTTGCATATTCAAAAAGAAATCGCCTGAATCCACCGACATTTCCCTTTAATTAGTTAAGCAGAAAAAAAAGCACAACGACCTTTGCGTGACCTGTCCGCGTTTATGCGTTTATGCATTGAAGCATTTAAAGTCAGAGGTCTTCAGAGAGGCCCGGCAGAGCACTATTAGCATAGCATAACTGCATAATAAGGGCCTTCGGTGAGACTCAACACCGCTCAGTGCCTGACACACAGAGATTCAAATACTCAAGGTACACTGGCTAAAACTTCTCACAAATGAGAGTTACACTTCATCAAGAATTAATGTTGATCTGCAGCAGGTACTGCATATATTGGGCATTAAAGCTGAAGCGTGTCGTTTCTGCACCACTAGCTACACCAAACGGAACTGCAAAAGTGAATGATGATTTTCCAGAACTCCTACAGCTCCATCCTTCAAACAAAACCAAATTTCCTTGCTAAAAAGCCTATACACATCCCCAAATTCACACTACTGGCTAAAAGAACCAGTTAATTTGTTCGTGAATGGGATTACAGGGTTTCATGGTATGTTTTAGTTGACTAAAAAGAACCAATTAAATAGATTTGTTTCATTTGTCTGTGAATCAGACACATTGGATGTTAACACATTCAGCGTCTGAAGAAAACTCAACAGGAGAAGCATGGGCGTAAATTTCATCTAACAGTTGGGAGGGGGACAATAAACATAAACATTTCTCAAAATTTTTGAAGGGGACGCAAATAATACAGCCACTGTTTTGGTGCACTGAAAAATTACCTTATGTCCGTTTTTCTTTTCTGTCAATTTATCTGGCCAACAACACAAAGCAATAGTTGTTTAAATATGAGTTATCATAGGTTCACCACACAGTAATATAATTATTCAATTATCTTGCTTCTTCCACATAGTATTGAGCAAAACCCAACACAGCGGTAGATCTACAATATTAGCTTAATATCAGTTCACACATAGGCTTATAACCGTGTTAGTTGTAGTGGGTGACTTGCAACAAGCTACCAAACAATAATCGCTAACATATCGGACTTGTGGAAAAACATAATTTTTTTGTTATTGCTAATTAATTAATAACTCAGCATTGTCTGTATTAAAAAGAAAATCACTTAGAATCCGATGTTTAAAGCAAATAAAATAACCTAACAGCTACTTACTGGAGTTCCACAACTACTGTAAGAACCAAGAACTTTGTGGACCAAACTACTGTGAGCCAAGGGAGGGGGGACTCAAAATTTATTTTTTTGTGTCCCATTTGTGTTTGTATTGTTTTAATACTCAATTATTTGAAGTATTTATCATTATATAATTTACAATACACAATGTGGTTTTTGATTATATTTTTATATAAATATATAACCTGCACGATTTACGCCTATGAGTAGGCGTGATTTTCTTTCCTCATATATGCATTTTTATCACATTACATTCAATTAGGATTGCAAAACCAGGTCAAATATGACTTTTACCATCGGAATGTTAACTCAGATTCAACAGTGGTGCACAGTAAACACTGGTATATTATATTGATCGAATTATTCTAAGAATCAATATTGTGATTTTTCAAAAATACCGCCAAATTCACACTACTCGCTGAGTTAGTTTAAATGTTGGGATGCTCAAACAAAAAGCAATGTTTTGAAAGCACTACAGTTTTAACGCTTAACATACGAAAGGCTTACATACTGTTGTCTCTGAACATTAAACTGGGAAAGTAGAAAATATTTTGACACAAAAATCGAGATTGTTTAATGACCCTCATGTCATTCAAAACTCCTATGACCGCAAAGACAATCTGAAAGAACCAATTGTGTAGCACGATGATTCTTCCCAGACAGCAACATAATGTCGGCCCAGATCCGGCCCACATCTGGTATGCATTGAATTCACATGTACCAGATGTGGCCCGGATCTGGGCCGACACTATGTTGCTGTCTGGGTTGATACAGCATATAGGCCTATATATAAATGCACATGAATGCTAATCTATCAATGTAAAATTTTAGGAGCTCAACAGCTTCCATTTGCCTACATTTTATTTTATTCAAGTTTTATTTGGAAAAGAGCAATCTGAACATTCCTTTAAGCATCTTCTATTGTGTTCCAAATGAGGGTGACTAAATGATGGCCTCATTTCATATAATCCTGAATTGTCCCTTGTAAAACCCTTAAATGAATAGTTCACCCAAAAATGAAAATTATCCCATAATTTACTCACCCTCAAGCCATCCTAGGTGAATTTGACTTTTTTTTCCCAGCTGAACACATTCAGGAGTTATATTAAATAAGATCCTGGCTCTTCCCAGGTTTGTAACGGCATTTTGTTAGTGCATTTTGCTTTAAAACCCTTCTTATTAACCCACTGGAGTCATATAGATTACTTTCATGATGGATGCACTTTTTGGAGCTTGAAAAAATTAGATGCATAAAAAAGCTGGGAAGAGATATTATTTAATATAACTCTGATTGTGTTCGGCTGAAAGAAGAAAGTCATATTCACCTAGGATGGCTTGAGGGTGAGTAAATTGTGGGATAATTTTCATTTTTGGGTGAACAATTCCTTTAAAAACGGTGTTGACGGTCAAAATAATTACAGCCTATGAATGAAATAACACGTCATTCGATACATTACAATTTCAGAATATGACTACAATTCCCCATAGGAAAACAGCTAAACTGCTAAACCACCCAGCATCAATCCGTCCTACCCTCGTCCTTGAAGACACGCACAGCACGAGAACAAGTGAGAAGAGTCTCAGTAAGAAGCACAGAGTTGTGGATCCATTAATGTAAAGCCAGGCGGGCAGGGCTGTAATTTATGAGCTCTGCAGGCATTGCTTCCTCTGGCTCTCGCTCCTCAGGCTCACTGGCCCACCGCCACAAGACACCCTCCTCTTCCCAAAGGCCCTCTGAAAACAGCTCAACCCCACACATCAAGTAAGACAGGCCGCCACATGTCTCTCTCTCTGTTCTGGGCCTTTGCATTTGCTATTTTTGGCTATGCATGATACGCTTTTTTTAATTCGGTTGATCTCTGACATTGCTTTATTATATTTAGGAGTTTTTAAGGTTTTCTCTTTGTTTGTTTTTTTGTTTTTTTTTTCAAACTGATTGCAAATTCTATATCTTAATCTAAGTCTTTCCCCGGCATTGATGGAAATTTCCGTAATTTGTGCGACAACGCTTCCCTGCTATTGACGGAATTTTCCAGCTTTCCGTGTTTTCAGTGTTATACGGTAGGGGGCGCTATTATATATAAATCAAAACGGCCTAATGTTACTGAATGAGCTTTGGGTGTGTTGATGGACTCAATCTACTCCATCTATGTTTTGATCATTGTTCTGAATTTGATCTGGAGATAACCTTTGACAAAAATGTGATTTTCTCATCTTTTAGCTCAAAATGTTGCTTTTTTTATGAAACTTACCCAAATTCAAGTGTTGATAAAAAAATGCATGAAGCTAGAATAAAATGTTTTGTTGTTGTTGTTGTTGTTTAAAAGCAGAAGGTATATTCTTTCTTTTGATATATTGCATGTTCAAATATTCATACAACAAAATATTAAGGGGGCCATGAAAATTTTGTGAAAATGGTCAAAAATGCTGGCGGTGGCTGGCCACTAGTGACATGAAACAGAACTAAAAATATAACTATTGTTTTTTTTAGAAAAAAAAACATGTTTCAAACTCTCCCTCTTTCACCCTTTGGTCAGACAAACAGATAGTCCCACCTCAAAGTCATGTTGTTTAGCCCATTCAGTCCATTCAAATTAGTGATTGCAAATTCATTAATTTCACTATGGTGCAGAAATGTCAAATTTACTTCACTTTCCAGCATGCACCATGAACAAATAAAATTCAATGCGACGGCATGCGTGACAGTGTTTTTTGTTATTTTCAGCCCGGCGCAGTTATCAATTTCACGTCCAGCGCCACGTCGTTTAAATAGCAAATGCACTCGAGTCCATCTTTTCAGGCGCATTGTTGGCGTGTTGCTAGGCAGGTGCACAATGCACGTACACTCTGCTTACTACACACACAGGGACGCGGAGCAGCACACAAACATTTAAATATTAAAAATAAAAGGATTCCTCTCTGGAGAAGTGTTTAGTCTTTCCGCTTGCAAATTCCACCATATAAATAGCGAATCTGCCATGGTGAACGCGCACCTGGCTTGAGACTCTGATTGGTTTATTGCACGTTACACCCAAAACACACCCATGACTCATTAAGAGACTAGTTACAACCCTTTTGGACCATGCACCTGGCACGCCGACCGTTTTATCCGTCGTTAAACTAGCAAAAGTGTATTCGGATACGCCCTAAGTGCACCTGCACCATGCACTTCAGACCAGGCGCTCAGATCGTTAAAATAGGGCGCTTAATTTGCAAAGAATCTAACTTTAAAGTACTGCTTGTCATAGTATTTTCTCACTTATACAAAGAATAAAGTGCAACAAAAAGTGTCATGCATGAGTGACATCTTTACAATATCTTGTCCTATAGTTTCTATGCAGTTAAACTGATATTCAGCTTCCTAAAAATCTCAAAACTAAATAAAACAGACTGCTTGATGATTAGAAAGAACTGCAAGATGTTGTTTGGCAAGCAGATGTGAAGGATAATACAGTACATTTCATATGAGTCTCGCTCTTGTCGTTCGCGTGCCAATCATTACTTCTTCAAGTGCCAATTGTGGCACCCTTGTCTTAGGTTTCCATCCCCTGCTCTTCATGATATTCTCTCTATTATGTGATAGTTATAGGCCTGATGAGACGTCTAACTGTGAGTGACTGGCTGCCCTAGCTAATTTTCCAGACGGCTTATTTACAAACAAAGCGGCTGGGCAGACGGCACACAAAGACAGCCCACGGAGGGCTCCAGAGATCCTGCGGAAGCATGAGGGAGATTTGGCAGACGAAGAACCTCTCTCTCCCTCTTTTTCTCAAGCGCTCACTCCCTCCCTCCATTTCCCTGCAGGCTAATTGAGCTGAGCCATGCCAGCGAAGAGAGGGTGCCCTCATGACCGCAGTGTGTGAGTGAGTGTAGGCCTATGTGTGTCTGTGTTTCTGTGAGAGAGAGAGAGAGAGAGAGAGAGAGAGAGAGAGAGAGGGAGGATGAGTGTGATGGAAAGAAGAGAGATATAAAGATGCTTGCCAGACTGGCTCTACCAGGAAGCAAGGAATGAACAGATGTGCCTGCTGTAACTTTAGACAGATAAAGAGATGTTTGGTTCAGAGAGGAAATTACACGCCAAACTATGCTGCAAAAACAGCTGGGCTGAGAGTTGGAGGGCTATCTGGTCTAATGGATGTTGAGATGAAAGAAAAAAAAAAGATGTACATTCCAATTTGTATATATATCCAAAAATCTATTTAAATGTATTTTAAATGTACTTTAATTTGGCTTTACATTTTTAAGGGTTTATATTTGTAATTATAAAATAAATGTAATAAATGCAATTTATATTATATGATATATATTATATTATATTATATTATATTATATTATATTATATTATATTATATTATATTATATTATATTATATTATATTATATTATATTATATTATATTATATTATATTATATTATATTATATCAATTATGATATAATAAAAATCTTGCACAGTTAGAAAGTAAATCTAAATTGGACCAGGTGTATATTCAATACATAAATAAGATCACATATAAAAAAATACATCATCAAATATCAATTACAACATCACATAAAATACATCAAACATAAAATATGCATATATGAGACAAAATAATTCAAGTAAAACTAGTTAAATGCTACGGCAAAAATATATGTTTTTAATCTTCTTTTACAAATATTGAGCGAACTCCCTCTATCTTCCCTCTATTGGTTGTATATTACCAACATGATCTCATGACAATGCCTATCAATAGTACGAGTGTGCAATCTCGTGGAATGTATACGGCAAAATGAGTTTTGTCGTGCATATGCTACGCAGTTTTTCGCGCGCATATGATACGCACTTTATGGCGTGTATATGACATCGTTTTGGGTAGGATGGGCACCATAAAGTGTGTATCATATGCACGCGAAAAACGGCGTACCATATGCACGCCAAAACTAATTTTGCCGTATACATTCCACGAGATTGCACACCCGTATTATTTATACGCATTTTCGTGAGATCGGGCTCATATTACACAATTTTAGAGCATAATTTGCAAAAGTTGCATTGCCCATTTTCCAAGCTACTATAGTTATGTTTCCATCCAAAGTTGCAAATGTAACTTTAGCGCAAAATTGCAATATCGCATACAGTGTTAATTTTGACAGCAAATTTTTATTTAGTTTTAGATAAAAATAAAATGCCATTTAGTTTTAGTCATATTTTAGTAACCTGAATTGTTTTTAGTTTTAGTCTAGTTTTAGTCGGCTAAATATCATAAGATTTTAGTCGACTAAATATCATAAGATTTTAGTTGACTAAAAAGCCTGGAGAGCATGCAACAGCGCTGTGTTTTCCAGCAGTTAGATCAGCATGTTCAAATCAAATGTGCGCATCTGATACACAGGACATCAGTTCTGACTGGATCTCTTCTCTAATCGTCCCTCCCTAACATTTTCGTCTCGTTTTTATTTGTTGACGAAAATGACAGTTGATTTTCGTCATAGTTTTTGTCATCCAACACTAGTTTTTATTTAGTTATCGTCTTGTTTTCGTCAGTGAAAAAAGGTTGTTGATGAAAATTTTGACGGAAATTATTCGTCAACGAAATGAACACTGATCGCATAAAACATTTGCGAATAAAGGACATAGGAGAAGCCACCATATATAATAATTTTCGTATAGAATAAGTGATTTGCGTCTCAGAGAAACTTGTGCATCTCAGTACACTTGTTGTCTTGCTTTCAGAGGCAGATGCTGCTGTTTGGGGACGCAGTCATGTAAGGCAGTTCTAGGAGGGAAATATACAGAGCATCTTTGACAACAGACTTCTGAATGACCAAAAAAGCATTTCAGATGCTTTGCAAACAAGATTTTTCCACTGGTTAGTACAGTTATGCTGTTACATTGCGAAAGTCATATGTTTTTTTTCCATTGAATTCCATGGAAAATGTGGTATGAAAAAAATACTATGGAAGTCATTGGTGCCCAACCCGTATTCTTCAAAATATCTTCTTTTGTGCTCAGCAGAAGAATGAAAGAATGAAAGAATGAAGAATGAATGCAGAATGTGTTCATGAACAGCATACGAAAAGTCTTGTCTATTTTCCAGTGGGAATTTCTTAATATAATCCTAAAACAAGACTTTACTGAATTTGATTTACAAATAGAAGCTATATAATACAAGCAAGTGATGTTTTCAGAGAATATATCTTTTATTCACTTTATTTTTCTTACAAACCTCCAAAGTCTCTAGAAATACTATAGGTCTACAAGAGGTTAAAATCCATTATTCTCTGAAGTCTCATTATCTTACACAAATATCTAGTTCAGTCATGAAACTCTAGAGGGCGCAGGTTGATAGGTCCTTTACGTGCAATCTGCAACCAATCACATCATTACCGCATGGCATAAGAGCTCAATATGAGCCAATGAGATTGCTTGCTCAACATTTAAATAGTCTGGTTCAGTGTTTGCTGTAAGCTAGTCCAGCAGGGTGCTATCCTCTGTTCCTCTGAAACCCTCCACCTCCCCCAGCTCCACCTACCTAGATCTGCCACTGGATTTATTCATGTCTATTTATGCAGCAGCATATCTAACATGATCACAGCAGTTTAAATGTGTCTATGTGCCCTTTCGAAGCACATAGAGAAGCTACGGTGGCCAACACAGGACAAAGATGTCATTGTCTGACACAGCAGAGAGTAGCTTGCGCTCTGTAGAGCAGTTTGTCCGTTTAGGGCTACTGTAGAAATGTGGCAACGCAAAATGGTGACTTCACTGTAAGGGGACTCCCGGTGTATGTAGATATAAATGGCTCATTCTAAGGTAATAAAACATAACGGTTCATTAACCCCTTAAACCCCCCCCCCCCCCCCGCGATTTTCGTAATAACATAAATTAGGTATCATTTTAAAGCTTAGAATCTCAGCTTTTCAATGCATCTATCCATGTTGGGATACTCAAAACGAGTGCTGAGTTATTAATCTAAAACGGAGTGTAGCGCCCGAGGGCGCCACCTAGCTGTGACAAAAATTAATTGTCATATTTTTCAAAACTACTGCATTGATCAACACAAAATAGGTGTCATTTGAAAGCTTAGAGTCTAAACTTTACAATGAATGTAGCCATTATGATTATCTCCAAAGTAGTGATGAGTTATTTGCTGATAAAATGAAAAAAAAAAAAATCATAATTTATGGAGGGGGGGGGGGGGGATTATTATGTTCTGCCATGTGTCAATCACATAATACAGCTCAGATAGTCATGTGTCATATGTCATTTGAAAGGTCTCGTGGAGCAGAATACAACAAGCCTAATTGTTTTGGGCTTTGACTAAACTTTTAGCGAGTTTTTGTAAGTTAAGTCCTGCAAGACCCATATGTAAATAATATACCGATGCAGCATTCATGTGGCGTTTTTCGCTTGTAACTTCATGAAACGTGGAAAATGGCACATCATTATTTACAGCAGATTCTCACAATTAAAAAGAGCCCAACGTCACCATAATCTGTCTTTTAGATCTATAGATATCCCTCGTTGAAATATGGCACACAGAAAACCTCACAGGAGCACATGAGCGGAGTACAAAAATAGCAGTTGCTTAGACTTGGCGTTTTTGCTGGTGACTTCATGAAACAAGCTCCGATCGTTAAAAATGACACACCCTTATTTACAGCAGATTCACACGATTAAAAAGAGACCACGGGTGCGTCCGAAATCGCGTACTATGTGAGTATGTACTGCATTTGAATTAGAACGTACTTCACGACCGTTAAAAAAGTACGTTCTATATAGTATGAATACGGGTAGTATGAATGGATTCCGGACGTACTACATGCGCCATGATGGAATGGTCACGTGTCATAACAGCGCATGTCACGTGACAGACGCTGTCATCTATTCCACTGACTGAATCAACTTCGAGCGATGTTTTTAGTTCCCTTTCGTTCAGTCACTACGACGTAACGTTAGTGACTAACGAATGGGGGTTTCGCTTAGAAGCCTATCAACTTCGAGTTTTGAGAAAACGCCCAATGGCGTGCCAATGCCATGGGGCATGCGGAATTTGCATACGTAGCTCCGCCTCACTGCGTGAGTATATAAGGAAGTACGAGGCAATATCGCATTATGTTTCTGCTTTCGGAGCCAAGAGTACCTACCTCTTCACTCCTACAGCCTTCTGAGACTCTGTCAGCTTCTTCGAGACGAGCAGCTTTCCAGTCGGTGTTGGTGTGACGGCGCGTTCCAGTGATCGCATACTTCCTGCCTGCTGATCTGTGCAGTGGTCCGCCTGACAGCTGGTGTGTGTTTCCCTGGGCGCTTCGGCATCGACTGCAAGGTTTTCCTCTCACAAAAAGAGCTTGCGCGTGGCACGTCTTTTTCAAGACGGCTCGCCCGTGCACTTCCGGGTGCGATCGATTTTCCGCTGCTGTCTGAGGACGCATTCACTGCTCGAGCGTGTTTGGGCTTCAGCGCGCACGGGCAGTGTTTGCGGATGTGTCACGTTTCCATTACGGGGGCGTGACCATCGCGATGTCACGGTCGAGACTCAATGATCTCCGTGAGGAGAGAGAGTCCCCTCTGCCACACCCCAATCTACCGTCCCCGAGTGAGATGGTACTTTGGCTGGTGGCCAGGGTGACCTGAGGGCGGTGCTGTGGTATTAAGAACCCCGACGTTCATTCCTCGGGCCACACCCCCCTCTTATACATCGCTTCCGCGAGTGTTGGATTGAATCTACGGCCCGTCTCTGACGCCCCGTTCGTTCAGTTCACGCTCCGGATAGCAGTGAGATGTCGATCGCCGCATCCCAAGGTGGGCTGGAGTCCTTTGGGGATGACGATTAGGTTGTGCTCCGCCTCCGGGTGTGTCAGCACTGCCTGATCTGACCTAAAGTTGACAGCCATGTTATCTCGGGCAGCCGCGAGTCTCGCGCTGGTGTGGAACTCCGCCCAGTCGCGGGTGCTCGTGGTTGCGCGATTGGTTTTTGGGGGCGGCACCCGACAGCTGTTGGGCCCCGCCCCCAATGCCTTTCGCTCCCGTGGTGCATGAGGAGATCACGCGGTCCCGGAAGTCCCCGTGCTTCTCGCGACCGTTTGGTGGCCTCCTCCGCCTTCTCTGCCCTTGATGGGGCCGCGGCCTAGGGTACACTGGGGCCCCCTCCCCCCCCACTGTTAAACTCTCTGTTGCGCACTACGGTGTCCACAGAGGGCTTTGACGTGGCGTGGTGTGGCTGTCCTAAGCACCCCCCCCAAAGCCTGTGGGCTCGTCTACTTCGGTGGCGTGGTCCCGCAGTGCTACGGGCAGGCCGCCGCCCCTTTGCACATGCACAAGGGTGGAGCCGACCCAGGGCTCTTCATTGAGCTGCGTGCCGCAACTGACCCCGCCCCCGGGCGGTGAAGGTGGCCACACGCTCCCTGGGTCGGGCGATGTCCACAGCTGTGGTCCGGGAGAACACCAGGCCTTACCTGGTGATGTGGAGGACGTTGAGCGGGCCCGCCTCCTCAACTCACCCATATCCCAGGCTGGCCTCTTCGGCGGCGCGGCTGAGAACTGCGCCCAACAGTTCTCGGCCGCCCCAGAGCAGACTGAGGCTGCAACACGTACTGCCCCGGCGGCCAGCTGCTGCACCAGCCGCCGGCCCAGTCGCCTCAGTCCGCTCGCCGCCGAGGGCGCCCTCCCTCTTCCCGCCCGGCCCCAGCAGCAACCTTCATCTGGGCCGCGCCGTGGAGGTGGTTGAGGATGTCGCCCAGTCCGCTCCCCAGACTGGTTAAACGCCAGGATGGAGGTGGACAACTCAGAGATGGGTTCCAGTTCTTCCCAGGGGATGGTAGCAGGGCCTCTCCTTCCCCCGGTGGAGGGCCGGGGGAAAATCCTTCCGCTGCTGGCCCCCGGGCTAGCAGCGCTTGGGAAGAACTCATGTTCCTGTCTCTGAGCACCCAGAGACCGGTGATGACAGTGCGCGCCACCCTCGGGTCTCGCCACTCGCATCCCTCTCTGTCGCCAGCCCCCTGGCAGAGCAGACCCCAGTGGAACGCGAGTCCTTCCCTGGTCTCCTCTGTCAGGGCGCAGCCGTTAACCGTGCTCCGACCCGGGGACGCCCAACAGCCTCCCCTGTCCGCGCCGGTAACGCTGCCTCGCTGCCCCACCCAGGGTACGTCTGTCGTCCGGATGACCCCGTTGGTGCAGTCTCTGGAAGCCTGGCTTCAGCTTCCGGGGCTGTCCCGCTGGGCTGCCCGGACCATCAGGCTCGGCTACGCGATTCAGTTCGCGCAGGCTCCTCCCCGTTACAGGGGAGTCCGCTATACCATGACCGGGGCCCATGCCCCCGTCATGCGTGCGGAGATTGCCACTCTACTGGCGAAGGGTGCGATCGAGCCTGTCCCTCCAGCCGAAATGAGGTCGGGGTTCTACAGCCCCTACTTCATTGTACCCAAGAAAACCGGTGGGTTACGGCCAATCCTGGACCTTCGCATCTTGAACCGATCCCTTCACCGGCTTCCGTTCGAGATGTTGACTGCGAAACGCCTTTTCGAATGCGTTCGTCCGTACGATTGGTTTGCAGCGATTGACCTGAAGGACGCCTACTTCCATGTCTCCATCCTTCCTCGACACAGACCGTTCCTACGGTTTGCTTTCGAGGGGCGGGCATACCAGTACGCAGTTCTCCCATTCGGGTTATCTCTGTCCCCTCGCGTCTTCACGAAGATCGCCGAGGCAGCCCTTGCGCCCCTTTGGCAGCACGGGGTCCGCACCCTGAACTACCTCGACGACTGGCTCATACTAGGCCACTCTCGAGAGCAGGTTTGCGGACACAGAGATCTGGTTCTCCACCACTTAACCCGTCTGGGCCTTCGGGTCAACTGGGAGAAGAGCAAACTTTGCCCCGTGCAGAGGATCTCTTTTCTCGGTATGGAGATCGACTCGGTCGCCATGTACGCGCAGCTTTCGAGCGAGCGCGCGCAGTCTCTGCTGACTTGCCTCCGACAAATCGAGAGCAAGAATGCGGTTCCACTGAAACTTTTTCAGAGGCTCCTGGGGCATATGGCATCTGCAGCCGCGGTAACGCCGCTCGGATTGCTTCATATGAGACCGCTTCAGCACTGGCTTCGCGATCGAGTCCCGAGATGGGCATGGCAGTCTGGCACGCTCCGGGTCCAAGTGACTCGGGCCTGCTTACAGACACTCACCCCGTGGTCGAACCTCAGCTTTCTACGGGCCGGTGTGCCCTTAGAACGAGTTTCCAGGCATGTTGTCGTATCGACGGATGCCTCTGCCACGGGCTGGGGTGCCATGTGCAATGGACAAGCAGCCGCGGGCTCCTGGACAGGACCCCAGCGTCTCCTGCATGTCAATTGCCTCGAGTTGCTGGCAGTACGGTTCGCCCTGCACCGCTTCCGAGCGTTGCTGAAGGGTCAACATGTGCTTGTCCGGACAGACAACACGGCCGTAGTAGCGTACATCAACCACCAGGGCGGTCTACGCTCCCGCCGCATGTCTCAACTCGCCCGCCATCTCGTCTTATGGAGTCAGAAGCGCCTGAGGTCCCTTCGTGCTGTCCATATTCCAGGAGTCCTGAACCACGCAGCCGACGAGCTCTCGTGGTTTCAGCCTCTCCCGGGAGAATGGAGACTCCATCCCCGGACGGTTCAGCTGATTTGGGAACAGTTCGGCGACGCACAGGTAGACCTGTTTGCCTCCCACGACTCTTCCCACTGCAGCCTGTATTATTCCCTGACCGAGGGCACGCTCGGCACGGATGCACTGGCGCACAGCTGGCCGCGGGGCCTACGCAAATATGCGTTTCCCCCAGTGAGCCTACTCGCACAGCTTCTGTGCAAGATCAGGGAGGACAAGGAGCAGGTCCTTTTGGTCGCCCCGTACTGGCACGGCCGGACCTGGTTCCCCGAACTCATTCTCCTTGCGACAGCCCCTCCCTGGCCTATTCCTCTGAGACCGGACCTCCTTACTCAGAGACGGGGCACCCATTGGCACCCGCGTCCCGACCTTTGGAACCTCCACGTGTGGCTCCTAGACGGGTCCCGGCAGGTTTGAGTGGCCTACCACCTACGGTGGTCGTCACCATCACTTCCGCTAGGGCAGAGTCCACTCGGCATGCCTATGCGTTGAAGTGGAACCTCTTCGTCACCTGGTGCTCTTCCCGCCAAGAAGACCCCTGGAAATGTCCGATCGGGTCCGTGCTTGAGTTTCTCCAAGAGGGGCTGGAGCGAAGGCTGTCTCCCTCCACCCTCAAGGTATATGTGGCCGCAATATCTGCCCACCACGATCTCTTGGAGAACAAAAAGGTAAGTCAGCACGACCTGGTCATCAGGTTCCTGAGGGGAGCTAGGAGACTGAATCCTCCTCGCTCTCCTCTCGTACCCTCTTGGGACCTCGCAGTAGTACTAACTGCTCTGCAGAGACCTCCCTTTGAGCCTTTGCGGTCGGTTGATATTAAGTTTCTGTCTATGAAGACGGCTCTGCTCACCGCATTGGCCTCAGTCAAGAGGGTCGGGGACCTGCAGGCATTTTCGGTTGACGAAGCGTGCCTGGAGTTCGGGCCGGCTAACTCTCACGTGATCCTGAGACCCCGGCCTGGATATGTGCCCAAGGTTCCCACCAAACCGTTCAAGGACCAGGTGGTGAACCTGCAAGCGCTGCCTTTGGAGGAGGCAGACCCAGCCTTGGCATTGCTCTGTCCAGTACGCGCTCTCCGCGCCTACGTAGACATGACGCAGTGTTTCAGGACCTCAGACCAGCTCTTTGTCTGTTATGGTGGAGAGCGGAAGGGAAGTGCTCTCTCAAAGCAAAGGCTGTCTCACTGGATAGTGGACACCATTGCTTTGGCTTACCAGCAGCAAGGCCGACCATGTCCCCTTGGTGTGAGGGCACACTCCACCCGGAGTGTGGCCTCCTCTTGGGCTCTAGCGCATGGCGCCTCGCTAGCAGACATCTGCAGAGCTGCAGGCTGGGCGACACCCAACACATTCGCCAGATTCTACAATCTCCGAGTGGAGCCAGTGTCCGACTATGTACTCGCCCCCCCGAGGGGCCGGTGATGGGCCAGGCTCAGGTGTCTTCGCTTGCTCGCCACTCCACTCCACGGACTGGATACGTGCGATTTTTTCCTCAGGTGAGCTCCCCGAGAGCCCTGAGCTCCTCCAGCACTGTCGACGCCGACATCAGTTCAGTCTGCCCTTTCGAGCCCAGACCCTCATGTCCGGCCAGGTGCCCCATGTGCATGGTTCCCTCCGGCGACCCCCACATGTGTATTTCACCGTAAGTCTCCGCAGTGAGCGGGTTTCTTCCCTTGGCGTGTCCCCGCCACCCCTAGGGTTAAAAATCCACCTTCGGCTGGTACCCTAGAGATCTTCCATATGCAACCCTCTCCGGGTCATATGTGTCTCTTAAGTCCTCCCCACGGGTAGGCATCTTTGGCATTCCCTCACTGGGATATGCTTCCCAGTGTACCTTGGTATTCCTGTGTTAAGTGGGAGTCCTTCGTCCGTACTAGTCTTACGACAGGGTACTCACACTTACGCAGGGCACTGGAAGACAGCTGAGTGGCGGGATTATATTGGGACCCCCATTCGTTAGTCACTAACGTTACGTCGTAGTGACTGAACGAAAGGGAACGTCTCGGTTACGGATGTAACCCTCATTCCCTGAGGAGGGAACGGAGACGTAACGTCCCCTTGCCACATCGAGCTGTGTTGCCTGGAACGCAGGAGTTCAGTCTTGGCTCCTCAAGCAGGTAACATAATGCGATATTGCCTCGTACTTCCTTATATACTCACGCAGTGAGGCGGAGCTACGTATGCAAATTCCGCATGCCCCATGGCATTGGCACGCCATTGGGCGTTTTCTCAAAACTCGAAGTTGATAGGCTTCTAAGCGAAACCCCCATTCGTTAGTCACTAACGTTACGTCTCCGTTCCCTCCTCAGGGAACGAGGGTTACATCCGTAACCGAGACGTTCTGCTTTCCGCTTTCATTAACCTTTTTTTACGTCGTTCGAGCTCACAATCCAGAGGAAGCGTCGGTCAGCTACTCGCAGATCATGCCTACATCGAGAGCTTTTGAGGAATTTCTCAAATAACGTAAGTATTATAATTTATTTAGCTATCAAATTTTACCTCAGAAAACACACACACACACACACACACAAACATGTGAACAATGACAGATGTTGATTTTTGGCAAGGAAAACGTACTTTATTTGCTTGTGATATTATCATCAATGAATAAACATGAATTAATCAATAGAGATAAATATATGTGTGCGTGTCTCTATTGATTCATTCAGCCTGTCAGGTACAATACACATGTATAAATGTGTACATATGAAGACTTCAGATGTAAAAGCCTCTAAATGCCGTCTGAAATTTTCTTCTAAAATGACAATTTTATCAAGCACGTATGTTTAGGTTCAGTAATTTAATTTTAATGGCAATATGTCCTTTTCACTGTCATTACATGATATGAACATGATATCTTCAGGTAAAGCGAGTCGTCATAACTCTTTTATAATATAACTGTTTTTATTTAGAGGATGAAGTTAGAAATATATATTTGTCATTACAGTGAAATAACTGAACGGAAATATACAAGCTCAATAAAAATGAGAATTCTATGAGAATTTCAGATGGCACTTCAGAAGACATCTAAAGTCTTCATTTTTTATATACATATATATACACACACATATGTAATGTATATGTCACTCAGAAAACAACAGTTTTCTAGATTTTTTCAGGGTGTCAAGGATTGAACAAAAAATCTACTTTTGTTCTAAATGCTGTAACTTTTGATTACTTTATGCAATCGCCACAAAATTTGATCCAGATGCAGACCACATATATGGGAACATCACCAAAATGTCCTATTTCCTTCCTGAGTTATTGAATGTTAAATAAGACATATTTGAAAAATTATTAAAAATATATATTAAAAAAATGTCTTTTATCAGCAGTTTCTCAGCAATATATTGTCCAAATATAATAAAATTTCTATTTTCCAAAAATATAAAATGTTTGCTAACAAATGATACCTTCCATTTGACTCTCCTTACTATAGTTTTGGAGTTATGAGTCTTTAAAGTTGTATATGTCACTCAGACAAAAAAACTCAAAAAATACCTTCAGGGCTTAAGGGGTTAAGTTATTAAAGCTACACTGTATGATATTTTCCCCCATCTAGCGGTTAAAAGGTATGTGACCATCCAGTGAATATTAGTTTATCTTCCTCTCAATTCCGATTTCGTTTTAATTCCTACGGTGCACGATTATTCAAATATACTACCGGGTTTCTACTGATACAAAGCTTAATGCTAAATCATTGAAGTCACCCTTTAATTAATCTTGTTTTAATTATGTTTTTTCCAGGAAAATCAGTGTATATTTCTATTAAATGCATCAAAACATGAATTAAATGACTGACTAATTTAAAATGCACACTTTCCGTGCGTTCAATGAGTTCAGCATGGTTATATGGATTGAAAGCAGTTCTAAGGTCAGAGCGACATGGATTCCGTATTTACAAGAGCAGCAAAATGGAGGGTTTGACTGCTGATGCATTAAAATCAATTTACAGTGATTTGCTCAGAGCTAATTACCAATGCCAGACAGTGTTTATACAGTAATGCACATGTAGCCTAAGCACATGTCTGTCTGAACCAAAAAAAATAAATCAAACTAATATCTCTCTGCTCACAACTTCAAATGAAACCGAATCAAATTAAAACCTGAATTAATTTAAACGCTATCCTTGATTAACTGGTGAAATATTTATCTGTTGATTAAAGTGTGTTTAGAAGCCGCAGCCACGGGTGCTCCGGTGAGCAGGGCATTCCGGGCTTCATTTATTCATGGAGCGCATCGCACTTGTTTCATGGTGTAAATAATTTAGCGTGTTTGTACACACACACACACACACACCGTAGAATAGCCTTTTAAAGGGGTCACTGGCCAATCTCTGAGAAATAATCTAATTTAAAGCAGCTCTGGTTTGTGGAATAGACTCCCGGCTGTGGGAAAGCTGAGAGAGGTGGGGGTTTTAAATGTCGCCGTTTGGAGAACAGCCCCTTTGGGACGCATAAGGCGACCTTGTGGTACCGAGAGCACCTCTGTGGAGGGGTGTGTTGTGGTCAAAATCATGCCCAACTATGGTGGCCTTTGAAACAAAAGCAAACAGTGAACACTGATGGGCTTTCGAGTGGGTTTCTGTTCCACTGTGTCCCCATACAGCTATACATAAAACTGCCTCACACCGGTGCGTTAATCCATCCTTATGGCAGATGAGTAATGAGTATTTTAGTGGCACGTTAGAACATAATCTATAAGCCTTAAGGGAAAGAGGGAAACGCAAAGGCTCCAGTGCAAAAGCTAGAAAGAGAGATGGAACAAGGAAAAGCACAACAGTAAAGAAGGAGCGAAAGAAAGAGAGCCCTATCAGTCCAAAGACCCCTATCAGTCATCCTCATACCCAGGTGAGGAATTCTGCAGTGGAATTCTACAGAATAGAATTAAATATAGCAAAATATGTGCAAATGGAGCTGAGTGTACTGAAAGCTAGTGGTTCAAAGTGTAATAAAATTAGACTTCACTGCCATTCAAAAGTTTGAGGTCTGTGGACTTCATGTTTTTGAAAGAAGTCTCTTATGCTCACCAAGGCTGCGTTTAACTGAAAATTGCAGTAAAACAGTAATATTGTGAAATGTTTAATAACTTCTTATATACATTTCAAATCTAATGTATTCCTTTGATGGCAAAGGTACATTTTCAGCAGCCACTACTCCAGTCTTTAGTGTCACATGATCTTCAGATATCAAAATATGCCAATTAGATACATTTCTTATCACTATAGTTTAAAACTGTTGAGCTGCTTAATATTTTTTTGCAGAAACGGTGTACCTGGCGGTTTTGAATTTGTTTGTGCGGGTAAAAAAAATGGATGGACAAAATTTGGGCTGGTTTGGGGTTCGTTTGGCCGTTTTGAAAAATTTACATTTTGGCTAATTGGTTTTGCATGTACTACATCCTATCAGTCATCACCTGGCAGAGCTAGACAATAAGGACTGCCCAATGGACTGGGGCGAGCGTGAAAGATGTGATTTAACTAAAACAAGTGAAGTAATTATTATATTGTTCACACCATTTACTCGAAACTAGGGAATTAATTATTAAACTGTTTTAGTAAGTCATGGGAACTAGTTGTTCATTTGTGGCCATGATATACCGTACATCTTTTTTTCCCCGCATGTCATGTGCGAGGCTCTGTATGTTGAATGTTTATCCACTTACATTTGTCTAGAACTGCATAATAACAAAAACACAGGGCCGTGCAGAGAGTTGTTCAGAGGCAGGGGCTCAAATGTAAAAAAGGGGCAATATGTAAATATATATATATTAGGGGTGTCACGGTACACAAAACTGATGGTTCGGTAAGTACCTCGGTTTTGAAGTCACGGTTCAGTACGGATTCGGTACAGCAGTTTTACAAAATTGCTTTTTATTAATTTTTATTCAACAGTGGTTTAATGAAAAAAAAATTGTGTCTGTCCTTAAATTAATTCAGTTATAACTAAAAGTTTCTTAAAGATAATGCTGTAAACTATATAGGGAGCCCTTACATATTGCTATTAAAGATTAACAACAGAGCCCAAACTATTAGCCTAAATTAATTTCCTATTTATTTTTAGATATAATAATAAACACTCATAAGCTTCACATAAGGCAGTTTTTGCATTAATATCTAAATATAATTATTATTATTTTTTCTATAATATAATCATTTAGTGGCTGTAATTTTCATGACAGGTTTATTTAAACATACATTAGATAAACAAGACATCACTAACAGGCTAAGTGGTATATAATGAATATATATAGGCTAATATAACGAATATATAGGCTAATATAGTGCATGTATTCAGGGAAAGAGTTAATCTGTCTAGTGAACTCACAGCTGTGGACACTGAATGACTTCTGAGGTAAATGTGATTCTACATGACATTGTTTGTTTACAAGCTGTTTTATTGTTTTTCCGCGGTTGAAACACCGATGGAGCGATTACACAACATATGATACGTTTCAATAAGTTGTAATGTATCCTCAACATACCTTTAGATATTCATTTCTTTAGGAAGAGATGATCGCGTTCACTCGCGCGCCGCGCGCTGCCGCTTGAAGTTGAACTGATACGCGTCTCTCTGTCACGTCACATAATAGAGCTTTAAAATGGCATTTATCGTTTGAATTTCGTGATAAAATGGACTGAATACTTAATATGTTCGTGTGGGAACTAGTGTGTTCCGCGCTTTAAACAAGCCGACTGTTAACTGTTATAGATTACATTCATAACCGTTCGGTACACACGCGCACCGTACCGAAAGCACGAAACGTTAGTTCGTCTGGCCATGTAGTTTTCAACCGATTTATGAATAAGAACAGAAAATTACCCAAGCACCCAATTACTCGAGCACCCAAAGCCCCCCCCCTCTGCACGTGCCTGCAAAAACACATAGTAAGAGACAGACACACATTGAAACTATAACACACATCTTTCTTCCAAGCATCTATAAAGAAATTTCAAGCATACATACACACAGGCTGTGAATTCTGCAGCCCCACACCGTCTGTCCAGTCATCATTTGTCTCTATGGCTCTGTTCCAAAACATGGGGAGTGCTGTCTACTACTTGCATAGACAGCTGTCTTCAAACGCAGCACCCTAACTGAAATAGAACACACACTGATAGCACTGATTTATTAAGGTACAATAGCAAATCTGACCTACTCGCATAAAATGCATAGCACACAATTTCAATGGCGTTAATTGTGGTTATCGTCATACACTACATTGCCAAAAGTATTGGGACACCCCTCCAAATCATTGACTTCAGGTGTTTCAATCACTTCCATGGCCACAGGTGTATAAAATCAAGCACTTAGGCATGCAGACTGCACACACAAATATTTGTGAAAGAATGGGTCGCTCTCAGGAGCTCAGTGAATTCAAGCATGGTGCCGTGACAGGTTGCCCCCTGTGCAATAAGTCCATTTGTGAAATTTCCTCACTACTAAATGTTGCACGGTCAACTGTTAGTGGTATTATAACAAACTGGAAGCAATTGGGAATAACAGCAACTCAGCCATGAAATTCACATTGCAGGGTCAGCGCATGCTGAGGCGCACAGTGCGCAGAAGTCGGCAACTTTCTGCAGGGTCAATAGCTACAGACCTCCAAACTTTGTGTGGCCTTCAGATTAGCTCAAGAACAGTGTGTAGAAAGCTTCATGGAACGGGTTTCCGTGGCCGAGCAGCTGCATCCAAACCTTACATCACCAAGTGCAATGCAAAGCGTCGGATGCAGTGGTGTAAAGCACGCCACCACTGGGCTCTAGAGGAGTGAAGAAGTGTTCTCTGGAGTGACGAATCACGCTTCTCTGTCTGGCAATACGATGAATGAGTCTGGGTTTGCCGGTTGCCAGGAGAACGGTAGTAGCCTGACTGCATTGTGCCAAGTGTAAGGTTTGGTCCTTCTCTCTCCTTAAAACATAATCTTTAAAATAATATAATATAGTATCCAAATACATTTATCACACTGGTTTTGCTATAGCTCATGTATAATTTGTAATTTCAAAGAAGTTATTCAAATTTTAATTAATAAAAAGTGTAGTAATAACATGGTAATAACACGGTAATACCACGGTAATACCACGGTAATATTCTAAACATTATTAATGATAAGTTATGACTTTTATAAGCTTATGTTTCACTGGATCAAAACTGACCCAGAATGTGAAAATAGTCTGTGTTTTTTAATTCAGTATGATAAGTAGAATAGAATATCCATATATTCTATATATAGTTATATATAGTTAATATATATAGTTAATAATCCATATTAACTAGATTGAAATATTGTTTTTTGATCTTTTTAGTATTGTGTATTCAGTATTGCAATCTTGGGTGCATTTTTCACTAATTTTGTTTAATTCTTATTTTTGTGATTGGCTCTTTGGTCTTCTGTTATGAGACACAGTTTCCTTTCTTAGCTATTTGTGTCCCATGTGTTTAATCAATCAGGGCCATCCAGGTGTAAGGACTATCATCAGTTGGTGTTCTTCAGTTGTTCTTTGCAGCACCCTCTTATAAAGAACCATTTTCTCTGTATAGGGTACTTGACGTTTTGAGACTTTGGAGAAGCCGACACTGCAGTATTAAGAATGGACTATGTCCAAAGGACTTTGTCAATATTGTAGTCCATAAGATTTCTAGGTCAGCATTTCTGCACTGTAAACCCTAACGCTCAAAATAATTAAATGTTTTGAGTAGAGCCAACTCAAATTAAACAAACTTGTTCAAACAAATGAACTTTTATGAGTATTTAGAACTTTCTTTTTCTATTGAGTTCTCAAAACTGACACATTTTAATCTGTATGGTTTCATTATGTTTTTTTTGTGCAAGATTACCATTACGTGGGACATTTAGTAGTGTTTCATGTTTTGTTATGCTAGTTTAGAAGAATTTCTGTCATGTTGTTTGTTTTTTGTTTTTTGTAGGGTTGACGAGTGGAGTGGAGCATGAGCTTAGTTTGAGAACAGATATGTTAAATGTATTATATTGCTGTCCTTATTCAGCAAGTGCTATGCTATGCTAATGCTAAAAAAGCATTGTGTAACCAATTAGCAAGGTGGCATTTATTGAAAAGGCTAGTTAAAGCTTTTAACTATATTTCAAGTTCAGAGCAATTAAAAAGTATGAGAACAAAATAAAAATCTGCAAGTTCTGCTTGCTTGAATTTCTTAACTTCAAATCAAAAATTGAGCAAACAGATTGCTTTTTTTTGCCAACTTATTCAGGTTTACAGTGTGGGTAATTTTAAAGATGTGTATAATTTCTGCACTACTAACATCACTAAACAGATTTGCAAAATAGCGACTTCCTGAACACCCTGTGGAGCTTCCCAAACCTTTTGTGGAGTTTAAAAAGTTGCTCCTATTGCATCACACTGTACAATCTTTTTGGTTGTAATTGGAACCTTTATTTTAAAGATTGTGTTTTAAGGAATATAATGAGAAGGAAAGACAGAACTGTGTGGAAGGGGTGTATGGGGACTCTGAGCGTGCATCTGTTCTCTTCCACTTGGCCTGTGCCTGGCACATCCCGTCTCCACAGTGATGCTCAGGGGCTCATCATCAGCACCTGTGAACAATTCATTACTATAACCTAACTGCAGGGTGTATGTGTGTCTGTATGACAGAGAGAGAGAGTGAGGGAAAGGTGGGGGTTTGGCCTGTTAGAGCCATGTGCTGCCCTGAGGGGGTGCAGTCATTTGAGAGAGTGGAACAGAGAGAGAGACAGATGAACAGAAGTACCCAGGAGAGCGGAGGAGAGCCCAAACCGGTCAAGCTATTCAACAGCTTGGGCAATTTAAACAGTAGCTCACATCTTGCCAGGCTTTCTCTCTCCCTCTCGTTCTCTTAGAATGTGTGCCAGTTTCACGTCTGTGTCAATACTATTCACCGTTTACACAGGGCGCATTTGCACCTTTATTCCATTCAAAATCTGGCTACGGGTTGTGAGCTCCACTTGTACACACACATTTTGATATTTGTTAAGGTCAATTATGTCACAATCTTTCTTTTTTTGTCATCCATTCATATTCATTCATCTATTCAAAATGCATTTGAAATATTTATTTTGGGGCATAACGCCAACAATATAAGAGATATTAGTTTGGTATAGCATTGTATTATTATTTCCTAAGAAAAAAATATTAATAAACTGCTTCACTGCTTGATAATATTTGAAAATCCATGCAAGCCAAATCAAAGTCATGTGGTGCAACCAAAAAAAATGTGACAAAAACTAATTTCTTTGAAAACTTGTGGTGCAACCAGGGAGAGAAAAAAAAAAAAAAAACAGGATATGACATCATAGCAGACCCTCATGACTGTGTGTCATGTTCAGTAAGTCAGATAATTTGACCTTTATATGACAAGGCAAAATTAGTTCAGGTTGTAAAATATCATGCAACTATTTATGGATTAATAATTCAGGATATTAGTAAGAAACTACATTTTACAACAAAAACTACATTCAAAAACATGTGTAATACTGATCGAGATGTGTACATTGACAGATGTAAGATAATGGTTACACCACATAACATTTTTTGAGTCATTAACTCTTTCCCCGCCATTGACGGAAATTTCCGTAATTTGTGAGAAAACGCTTCCCCGCCATTGAATTTTCCAGCTTTCCGTGATTTCACTGTTATACGGTAGGGGGTGCTGTGACACATCTTCTGAAAGAGTACTGAATCTCCTGATCAAAACACATGCGAAGAAGATGCAGAAACATGTGATATCATATGTAATCACATGTAAAATAACGCGATCAACAACATTGAACAGCATATAAATCAAAACCGCCAAATGTTACTGAATGGAATGTCGACCCGGGACGAGCTATAGGACTGTTAATGAACTCAATTTGTGTTTTGATCGTTCTGAATCCAATCTAGACTGATTTTCTCTGCTTTTTGCTCAAAATGTTGTTGTTGTTTTTTTTTTACTTACCCACATTCAAGTGCTGATAAAAAAAGAATGCATGAAGCTAGAATAAAACTTTTGTTGTTGTTGTTGTTGTTGTTGTTTTTAAGGCAAAGGGTCTGTTCTTTCTTTTGATATATTGCATATTCAGATATTCATACAACAGAATATACTAGGGGTCATGACAATTTTGTGAAAATGATCAAAAACGCTGGTGGTGGATGGCAACAAAAAAATTAATATGTAAATAAAAAACGCTAGTAGGGAAAGATTTAAATTTAGGAAGAACACATATGTTGTAGAATACATATGTAACCAATTAAAAAGTTTAAAAACCATATGAAACTAACAAATACATGTGTGAGTACATTTCTAAGAACTTGTCACATGTGTGGCACACCTTTTCTTTATCGTAGACATTGAACAAGAAATGTAGAGGAAGAAGCAGGGCAGATAGAGAAAGAGAAAAAGAGGGAAGGAGAACGGCAGGAATCAGAGAAGTGTGAAGCAGATATTCGCTCCCTGGGTGAGAGTGAGAGCTTCAGAGAAATTGCATTGAAATATGGAAAATTGCCCTGCAAGGAGCCAGCAGAGAGACACTATAAAGAGAGCCTCAAGATGTAGCCAATCACATAACACATGATGTCCATGTAATGACAGATGGCCCACTCTCTACTTTCAATATATCTCATATTCAGAGAGCACACTATTCCCAACAGGGCAACGTTTCAATTTGTTGAGGACACATGTGTAGGAAAATGCCAATGGTGTCTTGCAGGTGCGTGATAGCTCAGGTTGACTTCTCCAATGCAGCCAACGGCCTAATGCAGGGGTAAACTACACATCCATACCTTCAAAGATCATTTTGACTAAATCCATTGCAATGAGGTGCTGTGCACAGCAAGGTGCTTTAAACGTGGCATACAGTGATCTGGTTAAAGATGGTTAAAAGTTGTTGGTTCAAACCATAGACTGTAAAAAAAGAAGTACAACACACCTTCACTCTCTTCCATTGTAGTAAGTGTCCAAATATGGCGCTGACATATTGAGTCTTGAATCTGTGCAGTAGAAACTTATCGCGATATCAAGGTCACGCCCACAGACTGCTCCCGCCTAACCAATCACACGCCCCTGAACTTATTGTGAAATAAACAGTTATGGAAATGTAGATATTAAAGTTAAAGCTCTAATATCCTCCCCAAGTTCCCGAAAAAAGTCTGTTGGTGCCTTCATGAAATTTACATGTGGTATGACCACACTACGTAAATACATTTACTCATGAGATCACATTGCCAGTTGCTAACTAATCTGGACTTTTTCTGAAGTTTTTGTTTATATAACAATTACAATACACATCAACAAACATAATTATATATTCTTCTTTGTTGTATGAAATAATACCCGGAAAAAAATTATTTGGATGGTCAGAAATTCTAATTACATACATTTATTCAGTGTTTTACTGTTGTGGACCAAAACTTTGGTGTAATTATTTAAAGATTGATGCTAGTCTATTACTGTGTTATGAACTATTTTAGATTTACCCATCCTGATAAAGCATATCAAACTATGGTTGGTCACTGTAAAATAACTCTTTGATTGAATTTGATTTAATCATGGACAATGGTTGCTGTGGAAATGTTATCTCTACTCAAATACTTCATGTAGGATGAACTGAATTGAATAAACTCAACTAAATGTTGAAGAAAAAAAAACAGTCGGTGCGCCAGGCGCATGGTCAAAAGGGTTGTTCCAAGTCTCTTAATGAGTCATTGTGTTTTGGGCGTAATGTGCAGGAAACCAATCAGAGTCTCATCTCCCATTCCCTTTAAAAGCCAGTTGTGCTCGTGCCATGGCGGATTCGCTATTTACGAGCGGAAAGACTGAATGCTTCTCCAGAGAGGAATCCTTTTATTTTTAATATTTGGCATGTTTGTGTGCTCCTGTGTGTGTAATAAGCAGAGTGTACGCGCATTGTGCACCCGCCTATAGGCGCATATTACTAACGCGGCCTTTAAATATCACAAAAAATACTGCGCTATTGACTTTACACCAGGTTTTTGTTGGTCAATGGCACAATTGTTTTCAGTTGCTTCAAAATAACAACACACCAACAATGCGCCTGAACACACGCCATGGGCGAAAAGATGGGTGCGAGTGCATTTGCTATTTAAACAACACGGTGCTGGACATGAAAAATTATAACTGTGTCGGGCTGAAACTAGCAAAAAAAACACTTCTGCCATCACATTATCGTGTATGATAGGACCCATGATGTTAGGCAACAACTGCTCAAATATGATACTGGTTACATCCATAACACCCCCACTTACAAGTTGTAGTTTTATAAAGCTATATAAAGCTATATCTGAATGTATCCAAACAGTTGCTCAGCTGTCTACATAACACATCATTTATTAAAGTGTCTTTGGTGTTTCCATGGTTTCTACTAAATAAAATGGAAATCGAGGGTAATGCAGGAATGATGGCATTGATAGTGACGGCCCGTGTCCTGGTTAAAATGGCTTATTTTACTCGATTTAAACATTCTTGGAAACATTTGGGATAATGTAAGTACACAAGTCAACAAAATATATAACATTGTTCTAGTGGTTTTTGGATATTTTAATCCAAAAATCTTACATATTGTGCCTTTAAACTCTTAAACTCTGCAGACCCTGATCAAGTATATTCTTTACATTTTAAATGTCATATGTGGTACCATTTGAAAGCTTACAATGTCTACTTTCTGTGTCTACTTTCAATGTCTATTGACACCAAATTACTCTCGTTCCACTTCCACCTGGATTTGGCCTACCCAAATTGAAAAGCTTCCCATACATACAGTGGTCTAAATACAAAATGTTGGTGTAATTTTACAGGAAACCCTTTGAAGTTAAATAAACCACTGCTAAAAGTGATTAACATTTAAGTATATGTTGCCTGAGCTGTAATCCCCATTTTTGGGTTATAAATTCATTTTTGAAAGTGTATATCTTAGGCTCTGTGTGCTCTAGCACCCTGCAGACAGTTTGGGCTGTGTCCACTAGATTGCAAAAAATACTGCAATTGTGTCTGTTTAATGCAATATTTATTCAAATGGATCTGAATGGAGGACTATTACTTTTTTCCGGTAAATCACTTTTAGCAGTGGTTTATGTAACTTCAAAGGATTTCCTGTAAAATGACACCAAAATTGTGTATTTAGATCACTGTATGTGGTATGGGAAGCTTTTCAATTTGGGTAGGCCCAGAGCATAATAATTGTTTAAATAAAGTGAACATGTATCAATATATATATATATATATATATATATATATATATATATATATATATATATATATATATATATATATATTTATTTATTTATTTATTTATTTATTTATTTATTTTTAAAGTAAATGGGGGTTTTGACCAGAATAAAACTGCAAAGTGGACCAGATTGTATGCCAAATGTTAAAAGTCTGGCAATGCAAGACCTCTTCAATCCCTGCAAGGTGTCGCTTTGAATAAGCACCTGCTAAATAATATAAGACTATTAACATCTGATCACAATTCCCTACAAAAGAGAAGAAAACAGAGCTCAAAGTGACACTGTGGAGTCAGGCCTGGGTTAGCGTAGCATCCCGCTATCTCCCAATTAAATGCAGCGTGCGCACCTCCTGCCAAAGCTCTGATCGCACCCTGCATTTAAAAGCTCTGCTAAGTAAACGCGTTTCGCTAAGACACATTAAACCTAGCTGTCATCACACTTAGTCAGTGCACAAACATGCTAATGCTAATTACATCGTAGGCTGTGCTTTTCCTCACGACACTCCCTAACAGCGTAGCGGAGGTAAAGAGGCCACAGCGGGAATGCTAATGAACAGTAGCAAAACAAAGCCTTCCCTAATGACAGCTCTCAGATAACAGGGTACAGGCTGGCCAAGAAGAGAGCTGCTCTCTTTTTTCCTCACCCGTCTCTTTTTCAGACACTGTTAATTAGACCAGCTAAATTTGGAAAGTATAAGCAAAAACTAAAAGCGTGAATGCAGCACTTGCACACAGATGTCGGACCCTATAAAGGCTTATTTATGCTTTTGTTTGACTGTAGTGTGAACATCAGGGTGATTTACTGGGTTAACCCCAACATTTGTTTGACAGAAGCATTTTTCTTTTATGCATGACTCTCTAAATTGATTCTCGCTTGGTCTTGGATTACACAAAAGGAAGTACTGCTTACGACTTGCTAACAAGACAAACCGACTGCCACTTTTACAGATACACAGATGATGCACCTGAGGCATATAAAAACTCAAGGGATGAATTGGATACTAAAATGTATTATACAGAGCCTGCATTTCTCAAATGATGACTAGGGCACAAACAAACTCAAATACATCATCATCAACAACTCGTTTAATGGGATTTTAGCCAAAAAAGACATGACAATAGCCAAAAGGTAAGGTAAATTAGTGTTCAAAAATCTTTCATGTCCCTTTTAAAATCTTAAAATAATGCTTTTTTCATTATGTATGACACTTCATGTCTTTCCTTAATCGTTTGAAAAGTGATTCTGAACAAAATTTGCAAACATGCTTTAAACTGCCTCCAATAAAAAGGTCCATTACTTATGTCTGAGACCCCTTACATAAAACATAAATACATTTCATGCAAAGCCACTTGCAACTGAGGAAATACAACACACCTGAGAAGCATCACATTTACCTTAGAAGTAAAATGATGTAAGTCTTGTTTAATGGAAAATTTATAAAAAATTAAGTGACTTTACACTTAAAACAAGAAAGAAAAAAATCTGCCAATGGGGTCTGAAAAATTTACTTAATTCAAAAGAAAAACAAAGTAGATTTTTCTGACCCCATTGGCAGATTCTTTTTGTTTTAAGCAAAAAGTCACTTCATTGTGATCTCTCTCTCTCTCTCTCTCTCTCTCTCTCTCTCTCTCTCTCTCTCTCTCTCTCTCTCTATATATATATACATATATATATATATATATATATATATATATACATATATATATATATATATATATATATACATATATACATATACATATATATATATATATATATATATATATACATATACTGTATATTTATACAGGAAAACAACACAAAATACTAAGACAATCTTTTTTTGCAGTGTACATTACAGCTGTTTTATTAGATTTTTTTCTACAGTGTGCTTTTACTGGGATCCCAAACCCAAAATAACTATTATATTTTACACGTATAATCTATCATTAAAATCGTTATCTTCAAACTCTCTCTCTCTCTCTCTCTCTCTCTCTCTCTCTCTCTGGGTCCCTTAAAGGCACAATATGTAAGATTTTTGGATTAAAATATCCAAAAACCGCTAGAACAGTGTTATATATTTTGTTAACGTGTGTACTTACATTATCCCAAATGTCCCCAAGTATGTTTAAATCCAGAGAAATAAATAATTTTAACCATTAACCAATCATACCTGTGTTACCCTCGGTTTTATTTTGTAGAAACCATGGAAACACCAAAGAAACTTTAATAGATTATGTGTTATGTAGACAGGTGAGCAACTGTTTGGATACATTTATCGACAGAAAACGAATCACTAGCCAACACAGTGAGTCTTATGGTTTACAGCGAGTACCATGTTTTACCATGCTTAATATCGATCTACGTTACTGCAATGTAAAACAAGTGTCTCATAGTAGCCGCCGAGCAAACACACACATGTATTTAATATGATAAAACAGCGCTGCGTTACACTCTAAAAAAAAGGCTCGTAATCATAGGGGAACCTTTTTTAGTGCTATATAGCACCAATTTTGGTGCTTCAGTGGTTCTTCAGTGGTTCTTCAGAGGTGCTATATAGCACCTTAGTCAAAGAACCGGTGAAGAACCTCTGAAGAACCGCTGAAGAACCTCTGAAGAACCGCTGAAGAACCACTGAAGCACCAAAATTGGTGCTATATAGCACTAAAAAAGGTTCCCCTATGATTACGAGCCAAGAACCATTTTTGGTGCAATATAGAACCTTTTTTTTTTAGAGTGTACCCCACATACGCATAATAATTTGTTACATTTATATAGCGCTTTAGGCACTCAAAGCGCTCTACATAGAAGGAGGGAATCTCCTCAACCCCCACCGATGTGCAGCATCCACCTGGATGATGCGACGGCAGCCATATTGCGCCAGAACGCCCACCGTCTGTAGAGGCGAAGACAACAACGCCCATGACTCCCCAAAATCAAGGCATCATCAAGCTATGCCTTTGTTTTGAATAAACGGCAAAAATTACATATCGTGCATTTAACCCTACCCCATACCTAAACTTAACACGCTACAACAACTAACTTACTATCAATAAATAGTAATTGAGATTATTGAGGGAAAACTCCTAGTTAATAGTGAATATTCCCTAATCTAAAGGGTTACCACACACCCACACACACACAGTGAATAAATAAAATAATTAAAGTGAATGCTTTCTATCAGTAAAGCAGCAGAGCCTTAGAGATCATCCGTTTCAGCACCACGGACAGCGCAGCTGAAGAGAACATGCAGTCGGGTGGATGGGACAAAACACAGAGGACACTACATGATAGATGTGTCTGATTATGATGGAAGACGCAATAAAAGAGCATTGTGAATTAACTCAAGGAGAAACAAAAGGGGTGTAACATTAACATCTCTTTCTGCTCTCCTTTGTTTCTGTAGTAGGGATGCACAAAGCTACATTTGCAAATCGAACAACTCGGTGGGTTGCCTTAACCTTGTTCCGCAGACATTTTTTGGAATAGTTTGGGCTGAGAATGATGATTAGAAATAAAACAATAGCCTCCATATACAGCATATGCATACAGTACAACGATTTGATCCACCTCTCACTAAGTCTTGCTTTTTGTAAATTAAAGTAGGTGTAACTCTAGTAACACAGCAGCTGAGTTATGTGTGACATCTTCAGGTGATGAATATATGATATATGAGATAAAGTAAATGTCACAAAATCACCTTGTTCCACCGTAATGCGGCAGAACGCAGCACTCTACACAGTTCAAGTTTCACCAGGTGTCATGAATTGCCCTCTCTAGCATTATACTGTCAAAATGATTCATTATTCTTTAGCTGTTGGAATAATACGCTGATGATGTTCGATTATTTTGAGGATGATTAGTCATATACAGTCATCAGCAATGTGCCGCATACTATATATTGCCAGCTTAGTTTACTGTGGAGGAACAGAATGCCAACAGACTGAATTACCTTATTTTAATTGTGATTAAATTTGAAAAAAGAAACACAAAAAAGTACTAATTTTGGCATTTGGGGGGGGGGAAGGACAGAGCCACAGCAAAGACCACTGAGTAAATGATTGGTCAATTAATTATTAAATGAACAACTGATAAAATGCAGGCCAAATGGCTCCATCTCACGTCCATTCGGGCGCCAGTGTTCTCTATGAGATAACAATCACAAGGACATCCACCTTATGTGAGGGTTATTTAATAAGCGGCCAGTGCCTGTTCGAGGCCAAACACAATTTCATCTCATCTTTAACCTGATGAGGAAATTAACATCCTTAGTGCGGTCACTCAAGGAAAGACATCACAACAGGGGTGTCGCAATTCATTTGCCATTTGGCCACACTTCCACTAAATATCCATAATGAATTAAATAATGCTGAGTAATTACAATTACTTTCAAGCCATGGTTTCATTTGGAACTTGTGATACGATTTGACCCCCTCCAACCCTCCATACCTCCTCTCCTCCATGTCTCTCTCTCTCTCACTTCCTGTCGCTCTCTTAATGCAGAGCGCCATTGAGTATTCCTCTCAGGCAGGGTGCCTGTAGAAAGTCAAACAATTCCCTTTGACATCCATTTGGGAAGCAATTTAAAGCAGGAAAACCAAACAGCTATTGTGAGTGATCTGAATAAGCATAGTGTTGTTTTTCTGGGATACATACACACACACACACACACACACACACACACACACACACACACACTCCCATACAGCCTTTACATATACAGTGAGGAAAATAAGTATTTGAACACCCTGCTATTTTGCAAGTTCTCCTACTTAGAAATCATGGAGGGGTCTGAAATTGTCATCGTAGGTGCATGTCCACTGTGAGAGACATAATCTAAAAAAAAAAATCCAGAAATCACAATGTATGATTTTTTAACTATTTATTTGTATGATACAGCTGCAAATAACTATTTGAACACCTGTCTATCAGCTAGAATTCTGACCCTCAAAGACCTGTTAGTCTGCCTTTAAAATGTCCACCTCCACTCCATTTATTATCCTAAATTAGATGCACCTGTTTGAGGTCGTTAGCTGCATAAAGACACCTGTCTACCCCATACAATCAGTAATAATCCAACTACTAACATGGCCAAGACCAAATAGCTGTCCAAAGATACTAGAGACAAAATTGTACACCTCCACAAGGCTGGAAAGGGCTACGGGGAAATTGCCAAGCAGCTTGGTGAAAAAAGGTCCACTGTTGGAGCAATCATTAGAAAATGGAAGAAGCTAAACATGACTGTCAATCTCCCTCGGACTGGGGCTCCATGCAAGATCTCACCTATTGGGGTCTCAATGATCTTAAGAAAGGTGAGAAATCAGCCCAGAACTACACGGGAGGAGCTGGTCAATGACCTGAAAAGAGCTGGGACCACCATTTCCAAAGTTACTGTTGGTAATACACTAAGACGTCATGGTTTGAAATCATGCATGGCACGGAAGGTTCCCCTGCTTAAACCAGCACATGTCCAGGCCTGTTTTAAATTTGCCAATTACCATTTGGATGATCCAGAGGAGTCATGGGAGAAAGTCATGTGGTCAGATGAGACCAAAATATAACTTTTTAGTCATAATTCCACTAAACGTGTTTGGGGGAAGAAGAATGATGAGTACAATCCCAAGAACACCATCCCTACTGTGAAGCATGGGGGTGGTAGCATCATGCTTTTGGGGTGTTGTTCTGCACATGGGACAGGGCGACTGCACTGTATTAAGGAGAGGATGACCGGGGCCATGTATTGCGAGATTTTGGGGAACAACTTCCTTCCCTCAGTTAGAGCATTGAAGATGGGTCGAGGCTGGGTCTTCCAACATGACAATGACCCGAAGCACACAGCCAGGATAACCAAGGAATGGCTCTGTAGGCATATTAAGGTTCTGGCGCGGCCTAGCCAGTCTCCAGACCTAAACCCAATAGAGAATCTTTGGAGGGAGCTCAAACTCTGTGTTTCTCAGTGACAGGCCAGAAAGCTGACTGATCTAGAGAAGATCTGTGTGGAGGAGTGGGCCAAAATCCCTCCTGCAGTGTGTGCAAACCTGGTGAAAAACTACAGGAAACGTTTGACCTCTGTAATTGCAAACAAAAGCTACTGTACCAAATATTAACATTGATTTTCTCAGGTGTTCAAATACTTATTTGCAGCTGTATCATAAAAATAAATAGTTAAAAAATCATACATTGTGATTTCTGGATTTTTTTTTTTTTAGATTATGTCTCTCAAAGTGGACATGCACCTACGATGACAATTTCAGACCCCTCCATGATTTCTAAGTGGGAGAACTTGCAAAATAGCAGGGTGTTCAAATACTTATTTTCCTCACTATATATCGTCGCTGCCCGATGAAACTCACGTATGTCCAAAACGGTTACTTTTCAGGAAGTGAAAAAAACACTGTATTTAAAAAGCAGTTGAATGTAGCGTTGTCATACTTGGTACGGCATCTTTACATGTAACCATATTCTTGCCAGTGTAATGATATAATCCACATTTTACCAAAATTGAGTTGAAATGGACATACGTGCATATTTTACAGTAACGGTGGTCGATACACGTTCTTCCGATCATTAATTAGAATGGCCAAGTCGCGTTTCATATTTACAGAGGAATACGTGCTAGACATTGTCAGCCTCTGGCAAGCGGTGATAGCAGTATGAGTGAGGCATGTTCTAGTGACAATCATGACAGTAGCATTACAGGCTATAATTTGATCAGTTTGACTAAGAAAAAAAAAGTTTGAATCTTATCAATGAGACCGAGTTTATTTACATACTAGCAAGCAAACTAATCTGTGAAGAACTAGATTAGAACTAAACTGTGGAGAGCTTCAATGTCGTACTTTCGGCTATCCAGTGCTGAGCTTCGATGAAACTTCACGAGACCGGCGAGATGCTTCCACAGGGCGGGGAGATACGCGGCGTGATTGACAGCTTTGACACCAAATGGATCTACGTGAAAATCAGATGACATAATTTCACAACTTTTCATTGGCCATTTAGATATGTGAAGCATACTGTATACGGAAATGAACCTGGACATTCAATCCGTCGATAAATCTCAAAATCGGCAAAATGGACATGCGATGATATATATATATATATATATATATATATATATATATATATATATATATATATATATATATATATATATATATATATATATATATATATATATATATATATATATATATATATATATATATATATATATATATATATATATATATATATATATATATATATATATATATATACACACACATCAAGCATAACATTATGACCATTATGGCATTATGACCCATTATTGTATTGCCCCCCTTTTGCTGCCAAAACAGCCCTGACTCGTCAAGGCATGGACTCCACTAGACCCCTAAAGGTGTGCTGTGGTATCTGGCACCAAAATATGTTAGCAGCAGATCCTTTAAGTCCTGTAAGTTGTGAGGTGGGGCCTTCATGGATCGGACTTGTTTGTCCGGAACATCCCAACGATGCTCAATTGGATTGAGATCTGGGGAATTTGGAGGCCAACTCAACATCTCAAACTCATTGTTGTGCTCCTCAAACCATTCCTGAACCATTTTTGCTTTTGTGGCAGGGCACATTATCCTGCTGAAAGAGGCCACAGCACCAGGGAATAGCGTTTCCATGAAAGGGTGTACATGGTCTGCAACAATGCTTAGGTAGGTGGTACGTGTCAAAGTAACATCCACATGGATGGCAGGACCCAAGGTTTCCCCAGCAAAACATTGCCCAAAGCATCACACTGCCTCCACCGGCTTGCCTTCTTCCCATAGTGCATCCTGGTGCCATGTATTCCCCAGGTAAGCGATGCACATGCACCCGGCCATCCGCATGATGTAAAAGAAAACATGATTCATCAGACCAGGCCACCTTCTTCCATTGCTCCGTGGTCCAGTTCTGATGTTCACGTGCCCACTGTTGGCACTTTCGGTGGTGGACAGGGGTCAGCATGGGCACCCTGACTGGTCTGTTGCTATACAGCCCAATATGCAACAAACAAACATATTTCTATCAGAACCAGCATAAAAGGATTAGCTCACCCCAAAATTAAAATTTCCTGATAATTTACTCACCCCATCTCATCCAAGATGTTCATGTCTTTCTTTCTTCAGTCGAAAAGAAATTAAGTTTTCGGAAGAAAACATTCCAGGATTTTTCATCATATAATGGATTTCAATTGCAACCAAAATGCAGAAGGTCCAAATCAATGCAGTTTCAAAGGGCTTTGAAGTGCTTCAAATGGTACCGCACAATCCCAGATGAGGAATAGGGTCTTATCAAGCGAAACGATCGGTCATTTAAAAAAAACAAAAAAACAAATTTAATATACTTTTTAACCTAAATTGTTCATCTTGCGCAGCTCTGCGAGGTGCTAAGGATGATGTAATCACGTAGGAAAGGTCACACCAGACGTATAGGCAGAAGTACTGCCCCCGTGTTTACAAAGCACTCGTGTGAAGACTAATACAAATGCCCTTTAGCCAAAAAAAAGGTAAAACAACGATATCGGACGATTATCATGTTTTTTTGGTAATGGTATTACGATTATGTTTTTGGTAAAGGGCATTTGTATTAGTCTTCACACGAGCGCTTTGTAAACACGGGGTTGGTACTTCTGCCTACGTCTGACGTGTATATTCATTTTTATTTTATTTTATTTTTAAAATGGCCAATCGTTTCTCTAGATTAGACCCTATTCCTCAGCTGGGATCGTGCAGTACCATTTGAAGCACTTCAAAGCCCTTTGAAACTGCTTTGATTTGGACCTTCAGCATTTTGGTTGCAATTGAAAACCATTATATGATGAAAAATCCTGGAATGAAACTTAATTTATTTTCAACTGAAGAAAGAAAGACATGAACATCTTGGATGAGATGGGGGTGAGTAAATTATCAGGAAATTCTAATTTTGGGGTGAACTAATCCTTTAACTTCTTGAGCAATTTGAGCTACAGTAGCTTGTCTGTTTGATTGGACCACACGGGCCAGCCGTCGCTCCCCATGTGCATCAATGAGCCTTGGCCACCCATGACCCTGTCGCCACGCCATGACCCTGACCTTGGACCACTCTAAATAGATACTGACCACTGCAGACCAGGAACACCCCACAAGAGCTGCAGTTTGGGAGATCCTAAGCTCAAATCCTAATGCTTGCTCATTTTTACTGCTTCAAACACATCAACTTTGATAACAAAATTTTCACTTGCTGCCCAATATATGCCACCCACTAACAGGTGCCGTGATGAAGAGATAATCAGTGTTATTCACTTCACCTTTCATGCCTGATTGGTGTATATAGTGTGTATGTACAGTATGTATGTTTCTACTTGCTGGTTGCACCACATGACTGGTCGATTTGGTGGACAAATGTTTATAGTGGAGCAGTTTTGTTGAACCATTTCTAACTAAGAAAAAAATATTATAAAACCCTGACATTTTTTAAATTACATTTAAATGCAGATATTGAGAGTAAGTATATTATAGAAAAGGTATATTAACCTTGTAATTATAACTTATGATGTTTTTTAAATAATAATGTTAATTTACATACATTTTTTATGTTTTTTTATTTATTTTTAAAAACATAAAAAATGACATGACACTCATGAGTGTCATGTCATCAATCCCTTACTTTCAAAATGATCATTTAGATTTTTTTTAATGGTCCACAGCTCATGCATTTTGATCAGTTGCCAGTTTGTATCAGATGACACACAAACACGTACACATTAATTCCAGTCAGAATCAAACGTTGGCCATGCACACATCACAGTATCCACTCCGCTCAGTCAGCAACTCTGCAGAAGGCTGCCATGGCAACCGATCCACAGCATGATGATTGGCCAAAGAAAGGCAGGACAGTTTATTGTTTGCTTATGATAGTGTCATTACATCACACACATCCTGGAAGTAGTTATCAAATTTGCATTCAGTAATTCGTATCACAGTTTCCCCACTCTCATGCTGTTTTGCCCAAGAAGTCTTCCCATCCTCGAGGGGTTATGAAAAAATACAAGTCTCAAAATAATGAATAAACATGTCTGTGCTGACAAGTCAAGGGCAAACATTAATTAATTAATGCCAAAATGTTGGAAGTGACAAGTTCGTTCGGATTATTTCAAAATTTCAAGGCATTTAATTAAAAATATGCTAATTTCCAAAGCGGCTGTACTCGTACTATGAAAATCATTTTGGACAACGTTTCAATTACAGTCACACTACACATTCATCTCTCAAAAGAGAGAGAAAGAGAGAGAAATGTCCACTGTCCTTTCTCCAGAAAAAGCATATGCACAAATAAAATTAAACTGTTATTAATAATAATTCAGATCGCAACTGCAACTTTGTGAAATGCAGCCAAACAGAGGAGATGCTATCCAAATGAGAGACCTCAGTGATGCAGTCCAAAACAAAACATTTGGTCTTTAAGTCTTATCTTCTCACATTGAACATCTCGATTATTACTGTAACCTTGTTTCCCTGAAAAGGGAACAAGATGCTGCATCGAAAATTGATTGCAATGCGTGATTGCATCCTGAAGCATTAGTGAAATCAGTCCAATGGTGTGAAGGGATGTCATAGGCGGGTGACGTCATGACCAGGAAGCTATTACGTGCGCCCAGACCAAACAATGTCAGCTTCTGATAGGCGGAAGCAATTCGATTACAGGCACGGCGGAAGTATGGCTGGGCGATGCAGTGTCTCGTTTCCTTTTCAGGGAACCAAGGTTACAGTCGTTCGTACGAGATGTTCACTTTCAAGGGGATTCGTGCTGTGTTGATAATTGACGCTGTGGGGATGTTTATACCCATGTTGTCATACTGACCAGTGCCTGTCTTGTGTGAAATCAGGAGAGCACAACTAAAACAGAAGCACTTGAGACCTAGGGGTAAAGTCTAGGTTGTAAAACCTGACGAATGTGTGCGGAGAGGACCAGCCACCGCATCACACACCTCTTGTAGGGATACCCCTTATTAAAAGGATTTTGAAGACGCCAACCTCCTCCTGATCTGAAGCATATTGGAGGAAACTAGATGGTGAAACTAGAAACTAGATGACAAGATGGTGGTCTAGTGGGTTAAACCATTGAACTGATATGCAGAAGATTGCTGGTTCAATCCCAGGAGTCACCACCAGTGTGTCCTTGAGCAAGCCATTTTACTCCATGTTTCTCCAGGAGGATTGTCCCTGTAATAAGTGTAAGTCGCTTTGGATAAAAGCATCTGCCAAATGCATAAATGTAAATGAAACAAAGTACCAATGGGTTTCTTTCCAAATACACCACCAAAAGGTGGGTGGTAAGCAGCTAGGCTGCCACAAAAGCCTTTAGAGTGGAAGGGTATATTTATGGGGAAAATGTATCCTGGAGGAATCCCAGCACTGTACCAACTGAGCAGTTCCTGAGCGGATCCAGCTGATGATTTCCGCCAGTTCCCTTATGCAGGAAGCTCTGTGAGCATGGTCTCAACAACCTTAGTTGAGAGACCTGAGTCTATGTTTTGGACCCCACTCAGAGGCTAAACCCACACTCCCATACCCCTGCTCTCCAGAACTCCCAGGAGTAGAACGATCAGGGAAACCGTGTACAGATGCAGCCTCGACCAAGTCTGTACATCCATATGAGCTACACCACCTCAGAGTGGAGTCTCCATTCCCCAGACCCTAGTCCCGACCTCGAAAGGATGTCTGCTCCCTGAATTTGGTGCCTAGGGATGTAGAGCCTGAGCCATCATCAGCAGTTAAGTGCTAAGAGAGATGATGACCCCCTTGATCCATAATCGCTCCACAGCCTGTGAGGGAAGCATCCAAGCTCCCAGCACAGGACCCTGGGACAAGAACCACGGCTTCTTCCACATAACCAAAGAATGAAGTACCTGCACGTAACCTTGATCATGCGGAGCGGGTTGCCCCCTCAGGGAAACCCCTAGGTTTTGAGCCACCTCTACAAAGGTCTCATGTACAGCAGGCCAAAAGGTATTCTGTTGGACGCAACTGCCATCAGATCTAACAGTCTCAAAACTGTTGGATAGTGAGTGACTGGCCTAGCTTTATCTAGCTCACTTGCCTGCCATGCCGTCGAATCCCACACCTCACCTAAAAAGTGGTCCTGTGTAATGGAGAAAACACATTTTTCTTTGCGTTCACCTTCACCCTAAAAATCTACTAAGGGAGCCAGTCTCTCGAGACTGGACTCTGGCGTTACTTAAGCGACCAATTTGGTGCCCTGAAGCGAACCGGCAGGGGACAACCGAACTGATTGCTCTGAGACACTCCTCAGAGGGTGCAAGCATCCCAGTGCCACTACGTTTCCGGGCGGACACTGAGATATGAGCTCGCTGGAGTCCCTGCGGGCACTGAAGAGAAATGGGCACAATATAGGGAGTGAGGTATTGACCATTTCCCTCCAGAGGGAACTGCCCTCAGAGGTCTGGCGCCATTGTCGAAGCCTTCTCCGAGATAATGATGTCCTTAGATCCGTCTTACCCCAAGAAGACTTCGGCTGAGACTACTAAAGGAACCAGCCTCTAGAGACTGATCTCTATCCTAACTCGAGTAGCCAATCCATTGCCCTGAAACATATGACCGCAGAAAGCAACCAAACTGACCCCTATGATCATCTAACTTCTCAAAAATCAGATGAGTATTTATAATTTTATTCCTCAAAATTAAATGCAGCAAAAGATCAACCAGACAAGAAAACTTGATCTGGATGAAAGGCTGAATAAAGTATTTTCATACAGGCATCTAAGTTCTCAAAGCCAGACAAACGTTCCATCTAATTTAGCAAAATTAAATGCAGCCAAGAAAAAAAAAAACAGACAAGTATTCACAGTCTGAATGAGAGGCTGAATATTCATATTAGAATCTCAAATACAAAAATAATCATAAATTATAGCTTGCAAACACACACAAGAAAGAAATTGAAAAAGAAAGAAAACAGGAGCGGAGCTAAAAGTAGTTGTTCCATGAACAACTCCATGTTCCATGTTCCATGTTTCATACTGAAAAGTATGCAATACACATAGTGTGTGTGTGTGTGTGTGTGTGTGTGTGTGTGTGTGTGTGTGTGTGTGTGTGTGTGTGTGTGTGTGTGTGTGTGTGTGTGTGTGTGTGTGTGTGTGTGTGTGTGTGTGTGTGTGTGTGTGTGTGTGTGTGTGTGTGTGTGACCCATCGTGCTGAATACTGATCTAATACATCAAGCAGTGTGTATGCTGATCTTGTCGGTTTGACTGTAGGACCTTTGAACTATTGCCCACTGGTAGAAGTCACGGTGTGCCTCACAAATACATCACTTTGCAATCCACCATACTGCACACAGATCGCTGCCAAAATAACCAGCACGTACGGTGTACGGAGCAAGGGGGAGTAATTGCATGTGTATGTTGTGTTTTGTAGGGGAATATCCCCTCTGGTTGATTCTGACACACATGCACATGTTGGTCTTGATTAACTCTTCAGGGACCAGGGCTTCACAGAGGTGTTGGAGACGTGTGGTTGTTGGCAGCATTGTGGTGAGACCGCTGGCCCAAAGAGGACCCAGTGTCGGCTCAGCTTTAGCTGTTTTATATCGACGTTTGTGTGAACGCTGCCTTATGCTCTGATAAGCTCTGCTAGCGTCTGAGAAAGAGAGAGAGCTTTAATTGTGTCCGTCAGACTGTCAGCACTCTTACACAGCCCATTACTGAAAAGCTTCATGCTAAAAGCTTGATTGAAAACCCTACGGGTCGAATGCAGCACAGGCCAGATAATTGAACCAGAACCATACAAAGGGAGCCATGTCAGATCTTCCAGAGAAAAGCCACGCAGGGCATCAGAATTGGCTAAAGTCCTAATGATGGACACACAACTGTGTACCTACTCACTGACTGTGGCAAGTAGGACATGTTCCTGGATACCAGCCTTTCATTCTCAGCCAATTAGATTTAGGGGTTAGCGCTAGGCTAGTGCTTCAACAGTGTTCTTATCAACCCATCATGTTCCTCTGAATTTGAGAGTAATTGATGGTCAGGGCTAGGGTTGAACTATATTTATTGGACATGGCTGTCGTTCCAGAACAGAACACTTTGATCCAGGGAACACATCTTGCTTGGCAGATTACTGTCCATTCTCTTGAGATTCTCAAACTACGCACACTGGATACAATGAATTCAGTAGTCAGCATATACTAATCTGTAGATTTGACATCCTATTTTCCAACTAAGACTTGAGGGGCCATTCACACAGAATGCGTTCTTGTGTTTAAAAATTTAAGATGCAGCACAATGGAATAGAATGCAGGGTCAATGGTCAAAGAAGGCACAATGATGTCTACCTCATTTTTACATAAAAAAGACCAACAATAAAAAATTGGTACAGTGAAATGCAAAAACATATTCTGTGTAACCAAGCCTTAAAGACCCCTGTGGTGCAAATCAAGTTTTTAATGTTGTTTGTATGTCTATGTGGTGTTTTTAATATGCTTTAAGACAAACCATGTGCAAATTCATGTCAACACCATTAAGTATTTTCTCCTTAAAACTACAGTGAACGTCTCAAAAATGCGGTTTGAGCATATCATTAACTATACTGTGGGAATCTCAAGAGAAGCCAGGTTATCCAGATATATATTTCTGTTTATATGAAAAATCTGGTACATTTAGCAATATAGCGGGTCAATAATGTATATAATAACTTTATGCCTTTCTCCAATGACGTTCTAAGTTGTTCAAAGAGTTTCTAAGGATACTGATTTTTAGAAGGCAGTTGTCTGACTCTGAGATGGCGAACAGGAACATGATTTGTGTAAAATTAGCAACATATTATTAACTGTTTGATTCATGGTCAAGCCGAAGGCTAATCATATCAATTACCGTTATGTGTCCAAAGTTGTGCATAGCAATACATAAAACGCATTACCATTCTGATACATCGACTTGTTGACGATCCTGTATAATTCACTTTTCCACTTCTTCTGAATACATTTCTGATTCAAACATATCTGTGACCCTGGACCACAAAACCAATCATAAGTCACACGGGTATATTTGTGGCAATAGCCAACAATACATTGTATGGGTCAAAATTATCGATTTTTCTTTTATGGAAAAAATCATTAGGATATTAACTAAAGAACATGTTCCATGAATATATTTTGTAAATTTCCTACCGTAAATATATCAAAAATGTATTATTAGTAGCAATATGCATTGCTAAAGACTTCATTTGGACAACTTCAAAGGCAATTTTCTCAGTATTTAGATTTTTTTCCACCGTCAGATTACAGATTTTAAAATAGTTGTATCTCGGCCAAATATTAATGGAAAGCTAAGTTATTCAGCTTTCATAAAATTGAATTAACAATCACCACAGGGAAGCCCAACTGAAAGTTGCAAATGTGGCAATTAAAGTGGATTACTCAAGCACCTTCATCCGATTCATAAGCTGTTGTCAGTTATTATGTTGTGTATGAACACTATTTTTACTGTTATGTTTACTTTTAAGATATTCATAAACTAGCTACAGTCTGAAAAAGAAAGAATACCACATATTTTTGTTCTCTTCTATAGATTAACCTTCCTCCGCCACTGATTGTCCACATATCTGGAAGTAGTGTTCTCAAAAAACTTTTTCAGTGTACACCGAACCTCATCCAAAACCTTGTTTTGTTTTTTTTTCCTCTAAAGGCATCTCTCACCAGCAGTTCTTTACTCTCTCTCTCTCTCTCTCTCTCTCTCTCTCTCTGTTTCCCTCAATCTGTCCTTCTCTATTCTCTCAAACACTACTGATGGATTTATGGCTAACCCCTCCAGTATTAGCAGCTATTGATTGGTGTCTGACACTGGCCAGATATGGCAAAACTATAGAGTGTCTACCCCTCTCTCTCTCTATCTCAGAAGAACAATCTTCTGCTTGAAGGGTCAGCAAGACCTCATTGGACCCCAAACACTGCAGATGTCTAAGAGTAACGCCTGAGCAAACAAGATCCACTCTTAAGATCTGTTGCATCTCTTGAACTGAACTTGAAATCAAATCAGTCCACTATTCAAATTCTCTTTTCTCCATGTCAGTTACAATTGTTTCATTGCCCTAAAACAATGTCTTAATTTATTCCACCAACCCAGTTTATGCTGTGAAATATTGAAAGCACGTGTCTCAGACTGTTGCTGGCATCAACCATGCTAAAAATTATACAGATGTTGATTTAATTGTGCCTTTAGCAGGGTGATGAATTGAACTAGATTTACATTTCTAGAAGGAATACCAATGTTTTCAAGGCAGCAACAGAATAAATGTCAAAGTTTTAGTTAAATTAGACCTACTTAAAAATGATTAAATAGACAGTCTTGAGATTGTAGCTTACTTATCATCATACTCAACAATAATGCAGTCAAATAAAATCAGAGTTATATGGCTAAATTTAATTTGAATGTTGTAAAATTAAGAAAAAATATGTGCAGCAGAATACAGGTTTGGTGTCACATTCACTTACCATTATGTTTGCATGTTTATAGTGTTTATGTGTTTAGACATATTTTCTATACCTTGCTGTACAAAATGGTAGTGATCGAAAAAATGTGAACTCTTTTATCACCATCAGCTCCTTGAACACCGTAAAAAAACTGTGATTTTATGGAATTTCAACAGTTACACCTAATAAGCTTGACATGACAGAATCCTATATTCTCTCATTGAAAAGACATGAGTATTTCATGTATTCTCTCTTTCCCTTCATCCTAAATAGAATGTCAGTTTTTTTCGTACATCAAAAATAGTGGTGGTTCTGATGAGGTTGAGAGGAGTGTATGATCTACAGCGGACATGGGTAATTTGACTTTAATACAAGAGTTGGCAGCATGTACTATGGAGCGAGGCATATCTGCACTTGATCAAATCCAGAGGTGTAAGCCGAAGGTTCTCTGAAGACACTATCTCAGCTGATCAGAGAAAAATGTAAAAAAGAGATACAGCACTGGGATTAAAGGCACGGTGTTCTAGGTAGAGTATATTGTCATGTCAAAGCGGAATCTCAAAGAACAACTTTTGGAATTTAATAATCCCTGATGTCTGAGTCTTGATGGATCAAAACATAGATCCAGTGTAAAAATCCATGGGGTAAAATTTTTAAAAGTATGATACTAATAAGACAATATGTTGTTTTTTAAATGTATTATTATTAGCTTGTGTTTTTCATGGACACCAACATTCTTCAAAATACCTTCCTTTGTGTACCATAGAAGAAAGAAAGTAAAATTTTGACTTTGACCAGTTTGAAATAATTGGAGGGTGAGTAAATGACAAAAGAATTTTGGATGGATGGAAATAGTAATAAGATGGATGGATGGATGGATGGATGGATGGATGGATGGATGGATGGATGGATGGATGGATGGATGGATGGAAATGGTGATATGATGGATGGATGGATGGATGGAAATAGTGATATGGATGGATGGATGAATGAATGGATGGATGGATGGAAATAGTGATATGGATGGATGGGTGGATGAATGGATGAAAATAGTGATATGATGGATAGATGGATGGTTGGTTGGATGGATGGATGAATGGATGGATGGAAAAGTGATAGGATGGATGGATTGGATGGATAGATGGATGGATGGAAATAGTGATAAGATGGATGGATGGATGGATGGATGGATGATGAATGGATGGAAATAGTGATATGGATTGGATGGATGGATGGATGGATGAATGGATGGAAATAGTTATATGGATGGATGGAAATAATGATTGGATGGATGGATGGATTGAACATCATATCACCATTTCCGTCCATCATATCACTATTTCCATCCATCCATCCATCCATCCATCCAACATATCCATGGTGGGTGGATGGAAATAGTAATATGATGTATGGATGGAAATAGTGATATGATGTTGTACAGATGGAAATAGTGATATGATGGATGGATGGATGGATGGATGGAAATAGTGATATGATGGATGGATGGGTGGATGGGTGGATATGTTAAATTTAATTCAAATTAATATAGAAATTGAAAAAAAAGAAAATGCATATAAAAAGATAGAAAAATATTAAATATACTGTAATATAAGGAAATATATGAATATTTAGAAATGAAATAAAATAATAAATAAAATAAATAATAGTATTTTTTAAATAAATAACTTAATCTTATAAAATGTATATTAACAGAAGAATAAACTTAAAATACATTTTCCTTTTTTATTAACTTCTTCAAAGACTTCCTATCACCTCCTTGCAGACCTCAGTTTGAAAATCCCTGCCAAAGAGGACCTTAATGCTCTTGTCACCAGCTGCTTTGTCATGATCCTTTGTGCAATGACAGGTTCTCTCTGTGTTGATAAATCAAACAAATTAATCTTCAGTAATTTATCGATTTTTAGCCTCCCTTATATCATTAGATGTGGTGAAACCCCTCCTATATGATTACCGCTGATTGTTAGCTTTTACAGAAGTTTATATGCCCAGATCTGTCCACCCTGACTGATGACATCAGATACTGGTATTATATTAATGCCTTGACAGCAAAGAACTATAAATTAATCAAAGTTATGTTGCATTGTGACGTGCAAAGATTGATGCTTTGGCTTCTAATTTCTGTCCAAAAATAAATATATAAAATGACTAGTCAAATTTTTGTCTGAAATGTAAGTTACTCTACACTGATCAGGCATAACATAATGACCACTGACAGGTGAAGTGAATAACACTGATTATCTCTTCATCAACGTACCTGCTAGTGGGTGGGATATATTAGGCAGCAAGTGAACATTTTGTCCTCAAAGTTGATGTGTTAAAAGCTGGAAAAATGGGCAAGCGTATAGACTTGGAAAACCCAGGCTGATCTGCCGGCGATTTGATTTCGCTCGCCAGCTCAGGCTGGAAACCTGTACCTTCATTTCTACTGCTTCTGTCACACTTTTGCGGGAACCAATCACAGACTGGCTTATCCACCTGGCGCGCTATTGGCGGGTTTAGCACGATGACGGATAGAGAAGTGATGGATCGATGCCCGTTGATCATGCCTCTTGTGGTCTGATTGGTTGAAGGACTATCCAATTGCGTACAGAGTCATTTGAATTATGCTCGTTTATCACGCCTCTTGTGCAGTAGAAAATACCTAGCAGACTCCCCAGACCAATGTTCAATCTTAAATTGAGTTTGGTCTGGTGATACCCAGACAAGCAAGCTAAGGATTTGCGTTTGACAAGGGCCAAATTGTGATCTCCAAAACTGCAGCTCTTGTGGGGTGTTCGCGGGCTGCAGTGGTCAGTATCTATCAAAAGTGGCCCAAGGAAGGAACAGTGGTGAACTAGCGATAGGGTCATGGGCGGCTAAGGCTCATTGACACATGTGGGGAGCGAAGGCTGGCCCGTGTGGTCCAATCAACCAGACCAGACAAGCTACTGTAGCTCAAATTGCTCAAGACGTTAATGCTGGTTCTGATAGAATGGTGTCACCAGTATATAAACATACACAGTGCATCGCAGTTTGTTGCATATGAGGCTGCATAGCCGCAGACCAGTCAGGGTGCCCATGCTGACCCCTGTCCACCAGAACTTAAAGGATCTGTTGGTAACATCTTGGTGCCAGATACCACAGCACACCTTCAGGGGTCTAGTGGAGTCCACTCCTCGATGGGTCAGGGCTGTTTTAGCAGTAAAAAGGGCGACCTACACAATAATAGGAAGGTGGTCATAATGTTATGTCTGATTGGTGTGTATGATACTTTTAAAGATGCATTGCATAACAGTTTTAAACTCACAATGATGCTGTTTATACTGCATATAAACGAACGTAACAAAAACTGGAAAAAAAAAATGTGCTCCTAAGTTTCTTCTTAGTCTGTCCAGCTGTCTCTCTCATGATCATCACCTCTCTCTCGTCTCCCTGAAGAGATTCTTCAGAAGGCCTCAGTGTGCTGCAGGTGCGTTACAGGGCCTGTGCACAGGAGACTCAGTTCTGAGCCAAAGCAAATTCACGGGAGACACTCTGTGGAAGTGAAGACGGCTGAATGTAGCTGATGGGACACCGGGACCAGACAGCCCAGCCTCAGGGACATAGGCTAAATTAAACACATCTGACGCACCGTGACGAGAAATGACCTTTTTGTACCGAGAGCTTGAGAGAGGTTACACAAACACAGGTCTGATCCGGAGAGTAAGATAGCTGGGGCTTCATAATGATGCAGTGAAAGGGACATTACCTAAGGCAGGAGCTGAGGGCAAAACCTGCTAGAATGCATTTACAATAACAATAATAAAGAAAAAGGTGTTAGATCTACTGGCATAGGGGAATACACATTGCATATCAAAACTGTAGGGGTGGCACGCCACACCAAGTAGGGCATGTAGTTGGATCAGCATCTATTTTGGTGCTGGAATAACATTCCAATCAAACAAACTGTACTTTAACTCTAGCCTTTAGCCTACAACAACATTTTACGTTTTGTTCCACAATGTAATTTACAATGTATTTTTTGAAAGCGTATGTTTCTAATAGGTAACTAGATAAGACCGTTTTACGGTGTGAGTGTGTGCATTGTACGCTGTAGAACAAAATGTCAAAGTACCGTAAGCTTACGTTTATCACAGACCTTATTTTACTCATAATTGACAAAACAAAACAAAAAAAACGTTATAAAACCTTGAAGGAACCAGTCTTCCTGGTTCTGACGTCATACTTGCACCACTCTTTTGCAGTTACATACAAAAATCCCTTACATTTAGCATGCTAAATAGATTGTAATCAGTAGTTTATTCATGTTATTTTATTTATTTTTTTGTTTAATTGAGCTATACTCAGTTCAGGTAGGTTTCCGAGAATATTATTACTCATATAGTACAGTATAGTATAGTATAGTATAGTATAGTATAGTATAGTATAGTATAGTATAGTATAGTATAGTATAGTATAGTATAGTATAGTATAGTATAGTATAGTATAGTATAGTATAGTATAGTATATTATAAAAAATATTTAACTTGAGTTTACATTGTAATTTTATATTAGTACAAGTTAAAATGCATGGAAACTTGTTTCCGCCACAGAAGAACCTTTTTTAAAGATAATTGCAACTTTTTATCTCACAATTTGTAACTTTTTTTTTCCTTGCAATTCTGACTTTTTTTCTCACAATTGTGAATTTATATCTCGCAATTCTGACTATTTTCTCATAACTTTTACCTTTTTCTCACAATTGAGCTATTCCAACTTCATAACATACAAGTGCGAATTTATATCACGCAATTCTGACTGCATAACACGCAAGTGCAACTTTATATCACGCAATTCTAACTTCATAACATACAAGTGTGAATTTATATCACGCAATCCTGACTTCATAACATGCAAGTGCAACTTTATATCACACAAATCTAACTTCATAACACAAATTTGAATTTATATCACGCAATCCTGACTGCATAACACGCGAGTGCAACTTTATATCACACAAATCTAACTTCATAACATAAAAGTGCGAATTTATATCACGCAATCCTGACTTCATAACACGCAAGTGCAACTTTATTTCATGCGAATTTAACTTCATAACACGCAAGTGCGACTTTATATCACGCAATTCAAACTTCATAACATGCAAGTGCAACTTTACATTACGCAATTCTGACTGCATAACACAAAGTGCAACTTTATATTACACAAATCTAACTTCAGAAAACACAAGTGCAACTTTATATTACACAATTCTGACTTTACAACATGCAATTGCGACTTTATATCACACAATTCTGACTTCATAACAGAATTCTGTCTTCATAAAATACAAGTGCGACTTTATATCACGCAATTCTGACTGTAAAACACCCAAATATGACTTTATATCACGCAATTCTGACTGCATAACATACAAGTGCAACTTTATATCATGCAATTCTAACTTCATAACTTGCAAGTGCGACTTTATATCACGCAATTCTGACTGCATAACATGCAAGTGTGACTTTATAATACGGAATTCAAACTTCATAACACAAAATTCTGACTGCATTACATGCAAGTGTAACTTTATATCACGCAGTTCTGACTGCATAACATGCAAGTGTAACTTTATATCACGCAGTTCTGACTGCATAACATGCAAGTGTGACTTTATATCATGCAATTCTGACTTCATAACACAGAATTCAGATTTCCTAACATGCAAGTGCGACTTTATATCATGCAATTTTAACTTCATAACAGAATTCTGACTTCCTAAAATGCATGTGTAACTTTATATTACGCAATTCTGACTGCATAACATGCAAGTGTCTTTATATCACGCAATTCTGACTGCATAACACACAAATGTGACTTTATATCACGCAATTCTGACTGTATAACACACAAATTTGACTTTATATCACACAATTCTGACTTCATAACACCCAAGTGTGAATTTATATCACGCAATTCTGACTTCATAACAGAATTCTGTCTTCATAAAATGCAAGTGCTACTTTATATCATGCAATTTTGACTGCATAACATGCAAGTGTGACTTTATATCACGCAATTCTGACTACATATCACGCAATTCTGACTACATAACACGCAATTCTGACTACATAACACGCAAGTGTGACTTTATATCACGCAATTCTGACTGCATAACATACAAGTGCGACTTTAAATCACGCAATTCTGACTGCAAAACACCCAAGTGACTTTATATCACGCAATTCTGACTGCATAACATGCAAGTGTGACTTTATATCACGCAATTCAAACTTCATAACACAGAATTTTGACTTGATAACATGCAAGTGCGACTTTATATCATTCAATTCTGACTGCATAACATGCATGTGTGACTTTATATCACGCAATTCTGACTGCATAACATGCAAGTGTCTTTATATCACGCAATTCTGACTGCATAACATGCAAGTGTGACTTTATATAACGCAATTCTGACTGCATAACACGCAACTGTAATTTTATATCACGCAATTCTGACTGCAAAACATGCAAGTGTGACTTTATGTCACGCAATTCTGACTTCATAACACAGATTTCCTAACATGCAAGTGTGATTTTATGACACGCAATTTTAACTTCATAACACAGAATTCTGACTTCCTAAAATGCATGTGTAACTTTATATCACGCAATTCTGACTGCATAACATGCAAGTGTCTTTATATCACGCAATTCTGACTGCATAATACACGAATGTGACTTTATATCACACAATTCTGACTGCATAACACACAAATGTGACTTTATATCACGCAATTCTCACTGCATTACATGCAAGTCTGACTTTATATCACGCAATTCTAACTTCATAACATGGAATTCTGACTTTCTAAAATGCATGTGTAACTTTATATCACGCAATTCTGACTGCATAACATGCAAGTGTAACTTTATATCAGCCGATTCCAACTTCATAACCCGCAATTGTGACTTTATATTATGCAATTCTGACTGCATAACATGTAAGTGTGACTTTATAATCACACAATTCTGAATTCATAACACGCAATTGCAACTTTATATCATGCAATTCAGAGAAATAAAGTCAGAATTGCGAGATGTAAGCTCCATACTTCCACACAAAAGCCTACACACAAAGTTCTTCCAGAAAATCTTCAGAATGTTTATTCAGAGGCCTTTTTTGAAAATATTTTTGCAGATACATTTTTTTCTTGAAGGACATTGTGTGCAAACCTTTGTGTATTTTTGAGCCAACGCACAAGAGTGTGATTGTGATTGTGAGAAAGAATATCTCAATGTTTGTTTCTCTTGAATTTTTATATTAAGAAAACATTTGGCATGGACCAAATGTCATTGAGGTCAAATGTTGTTTTGTGTTTGGAACGGCGTAAAGGTGAGTAAATGACAAGAGAATTTGAATGTTTGGGTGAACTATTCCTTTAAATTTCTAATCCTTACCAATTCCTCTAACCTTAAACTACTAGTCCCAAAATCAATTGATGCATCCACACAGATTACAATCATAGCCCTAACCGTAGGCTAAGATAAACAGTGAAATGATAGGTTGATAAGAATGTTGTTAAAGCCCCCAACAATAAAATCTGATTGCCTGATAAGAATGTTGTTCAAAGACCAATAAGGATGTTGATCAAGCAACATCCTTATTAGCAATGTCCTACCTGGCTAAATCACATTAAGCTGTCGGCATGATAAACAGGTATAATGGCGGACAACCGCACTGAAAGCAAACAGGCAGTTATCAACAGGTCTCTTGACACAAAAGCATGTCATAATGTCTTCAATCAACCATCTTCCCACTCTTCACTACCTTTTTACTTTTACTTGTTGTCTCTGACTATCTGTCACTCATTTTGTGCTACAGGAGAAGCATTTCTTGCCAAAGAGAGGATGGAAAAGGAGACAGCATTGCAATAGCCAGTTTCTTGTTCGTCAAAGAGTTGAGGAGCTGGTGTTTAAAGTAGCACAAACTCTCAGCTGGGAAGAACCGGTGAAGAGTCAGATGTGTGAATGTCTACTCTCAGTTCACATCTGCATGTCATATTTTCACACTTTCTCTAAACTGCACTTTGAGGAAAATGAATGTCTTCTCTCAGTTCACATCTGCATGTCATATTTTCACACTTTCTCTAAACTGCACTTTGAGGAAAAAAGAAGGCTTTTCACACACTATTGACAACCACTACCACACCAAAGCATACAGAAACAGAACAGCTTAGACTAATATATATAAGCCAAAATCAACTGTCCTGCTATATCATAATGAGGCAAAAAAGCCTCATTAAAGGTACACCAAGCTAACTCACTCTTGGAAAAGTACTTCACCGCTTGCATGTTTTATGAAGTCTGAAACAGAAGCGTTTGGGGAGAAAGTCTGTGCCTTTCTATTATTGTCCTGGCTACCCAGGGAGTGTACAGACCATGTCGCCATGGGAGGAAAACCTGTCAGTCAGAGCAGGTGCTGGATGAAAGTGTCATTTAGCAGCTTGTCACTGACTATGAAATGTGGATGAGTAGGTGTGCTTGTGTGCATGTGTGTTTTGATGAATAGCTCAACCGAGTTTGGGTGGATGACACATACTGCCAAAAGGTTGAAAGAAGGTATAGAGACACACAAATATGAGGGATTACACTAAGGGTGTGATGGAAGAGAGGCAGAAAGATGGATGGAGAGAGAGAAAAATGTCTTTGAGACAAGCCTCTTGTCATTATTTATTTTATCTTACTTTTTACTAAAATTACTTATTTCAAAACAGCTTTAGCTAATCTTTCATGCTGGTTGAAACTGGTTTAAGCTGGTTATGGATGGATGGATGGATGGATGGAAAGACAGACAGACAGAGATAGATAGATGATAGATAGATGATAGATAGATAGATAGATAGATAGATAGATAGATAGATAGATAGATAGATAGATAGATAGATAGATAGATAGATAGATAGATAGATAGATAGATAGATAGATAGATAGATGATAGATAGATAGATAGATAGATAGATAGATAGATAGATAGATAGATAGATAGATAGATAGATAGATAGATAGATAGATAGATAGATAGATAGATAGATAGATAGATAGATAGATAGATAGATAGATAGATAGATAGATAGATAGATAGATAGATAGATAGATAGATAGATAGATAGATGATAGATAGATAGATAGATAGATAGATAGATAGATAGATAGATAGATAGATAGATAGATAGATAGATAGATAGATAGATCTTTTTTTTTAAGCAATTGTAAGATGCTCTACCACACTGATGTACATCAAAGGCTTAATCAAGAGTCACATTGTTCATGTAATAGCCACTCGTACTATTGACAGTTTCACTGGACAATAGGTTCATTATGTCCAGTCACATTCAACCTTGCCATTTTCTCCACAGTACACAGCACAGACGTATCCGATCTTATGATAATGCCTCAGTGTCAAGAGTATGTAATTTCTCCCTGCCCACTCAAAGCAATCTGCAGTCATTCCGACTCCACAATCACTCCACTCCACTCCACTCTGGGATTTCTCACATCTTACTCTCTGATGAGAGAATAAACAATACCGTTCAAAAGATTATTTTGTGTTTTAAAAAGTCTATAATGAACACCAAGGCTGCATTTATTTGATTTGATTTGTATTTGAATATATTTCAATATGTAACTTATTCATTTGATTGCTGAATATTCAGCATCATTACTCTAGGCTTCAGTGTCGCATGAACCTTCAGAGATCATTCTAATATGCTGATTTGCTGCTCAAGAAACATTTCTTATTATTATCATCAATTTTGAAAACAGTTGCTTAATATTTTTTGGGGAAACCGTGATATATTTTTTCAGTATTCTTTGATGAGCAAAATTTTAAATAACAGCATTTATTTGTACATTACGGTCACTTTTGATCAACTTAAATGGATAGTTCACCCAAAAATGAAAATTCTGTCATTAATTACTAGGGTTGGGAACCGAGAACCGGTTCTTATGCAGAACCGAAACTGATTTTTGAAAAATACCAGAACCGCGCGAAATTCCTAAGTTTCGGTTCCGAAAACGGTTCTGGTGCAATGTGTGTGCGAAGCGCTGGAAGCGTATCCTTCAATAGCGAGTGACAGCCAGTGTTGCCAAGTCCGTGGTTTTCCCGCGGAATTGGGCTACTTAAACACTGTTGACGCGGGCTGTGTTTCATGTCCGCGGGTTGAAGCGATTGTGCAATTGTGCGGGTTTTGTTGTGAAAACCTGGCAACCCTGGCTCACCTCATCATGAATATTAATTAAGTTGCCTGCCGCTTCCAGGAGTGCAACGCAGTTCAGCACTGAAAGCCCTCGCGCTACACATTTATGGTTTTGCGTCAGATATTTTCTCGTTGACCACCAGCATGGCAAAGAGAAAGTCACAAGTATGGATTAATTTCCAAAGAATCAATGATAATGAAGCAAAATGTAACACATGTGAAAAGTTAATAACATGCAAAGGAGGCTGCACTAGCAATTTGACAAAACATTTTCTACAGCACAGAGTGCCTCAGGGCTTATACCAGATTTATAGTGAAAGGCCTATATATATATATACATACATACATACATACATACATACATACATACATACATACATACATACATACATACATACATACATACATACATACATATACATGTCAACCGTTGAGTCACTATGGTTTAGGTAAGCGTTAAGGCTCAATTACCTTTGTAATGCTGAATTGCAATTTATTATTTACAAGTTCACTGAATAACTGAATTACTATTAAATTAATATACAACTAATTAATAAATATACCTAATAAATATAATTTATAACTTGGTTTTATTCAGAGACAGAGAGATAAAATGTAATAAGACAATTTCAGAGGTGTTCAAAAAAAAATGTGTTGCAAGAATGGCTTAATTAATACTGTAATATATGTACAGTACAGGACTTTTTTGACATTGCCAACCTGTAAATTAATTTAAGAGCAAGTAATAAACACAAAATGGGTTGTTTGAGTTGGGTATTGGGCCTTTTTCCTTTACCAATATTTGTTTAATAATTTTAATGGAACCGGAATCGGAACCAGAATCGTTAGGCGGAACCGGAACCAGAACCGGAACCGGAACCGGAAAATTTCTCACGATTCCCAACCCTATTAATTACTAGCCCTTATGTCGTTCCCAACCTGTAAGACCTTCGTTCATCTTCAGAACACAAATGAAGATATTTTTGATGAAATCCAAGAGCTCTCTGAACCCTCCAGAGACAGCAATTGAATTAACACTTTCAAGGTCCAGAAAGGTAGTAAAAACATCATTAAAATAGTCCATGTGACTACAGTGATTCAACCTTAATTTTACGAAGGGACGACAATACTTTTTGTGCGCAAAAAACAAACAAAAATAACTACTTTATTGAACAATTTATTCACATCTCTATCAGTCTCCTACACTATTGACGTAGTAAATACAGTACATCGCTTCCGAGTTACATCAGAGCTACGCGAGCACACCGGATTACCATTGGCCGATGCTGTTCACATGAGCACCACGACGCATGTGAGCAATGCTGTTGCAGGAGCTGACCAATGTCAACAGCGTAGGAGACTGACACAGACGTTATTTGTGTTTGTTTTTAGTGCAAAAAAGTATTCTCTTCGCTTCATTAAATTAAGGTTGAACCACTGTAGTCACATGGACGATTTTAACGATGTCTTTACTACCTTTCTGGACCTTGAAAGTGTTATTTAAATTTCAGTCTATGGAGGGGTCAGAAAGCTCTGGGATTTCATCAAAAATATCTTAATTTGTGTTCCGAAAGTCTTACTGGTTTGGAACGACATGAAGGTGAGTAATTAATGACAGAAATTTCATTTTTGGTTGAACTAACCCTTTAATGCAACTTAATGCTGAATAAAAGTATGAATTTGTATGCATGTATATTAGAATTTAAAGATTACATGTTAGATGTCGGCAAAGGTAATTTTTGTTCTTTATGTATATACGGTAGCCTATAAACTCGTAGTTTCCTCTTGATATGTAATAGAAATAACACAAACACTCCAGACAAAATCTTGCTAATCACATACTTAGCTCTAACCTCATTTCGAGCATAAATTACATAAAAAATGGTGAATGGCCATTTTGCGTAAAACCTGCTTGGGAATAAACACGGTGACATGACCCATTGCACTTACATGGGTGACGAAAAGGAAGTCAATGTGGTGCCATTGCCAGTCACAAAACCACAGCTGATCTGAATTTACATTCCAAAGACCCTCGATTAATCACACGCCAGCACCCATATTCTCTGGCGGGAGATAATCAAATGCTAACTATTCATTCATTTCTTGCTGAACAGATCAGAGCAAATCTCACTGCTGAACATGAGAGAGATGGAGTGCACAGAAATCTTTGGAAACAGTGAGGTGAATTCAGAGGAGTACACAAAGGTTATGTTTGAGACTGTCATTAGCGCTCCTATGAGATACAGCCAGGCGTCCAGGAAAGTAAAGTGCTATAAGGTGGTGGGCACAGGGTCAGCCTTTCACGCTGCCGCTTGGGAGAAAGACAGAGCGAGAAAGCCATGCAGAAAGAGAGAACTGTGCATTCCGGCTTACTAATTCATTTCACCCTTTTATCTATTACACAAATAACCTTTTTACGGTGCGCGAAGCGTTGAAGTCCTGATTAATGGTTTGAAGTCAGGCCTACGTTAGTGAATTTGCCACAGCCAAGTGCCAAGGTAATGGACTTATCAAAGGAGGAGGGGCTGAGGAATGAGAGTTTCTTCCATAATTCATCTGTGTATGGTAAAGTGTACATATATGCATATGTGGGCAGATATTTTAACACATGCACAGTGTTCATGCAGCGTCCCTACATAAAAAAAATTTAATCAGCCGAATATTGTATAGACAGAACATCCATCAAAATCTAACTGTGTGCTTCCATGCCAATGTCCAATTTGGAACATAAAAAGCTATATTTTTATTTCTATGTAAGTGTACTAAGCACCCATGATGAGCCTGGCACTTTCTGGACAGAGACAAATGGAGACACATCGACTGTCACACTTGGTGGTAAATGCAGAGACGTGTCCGCTGCAGTCGGATTTTGTGTGTAAAATTATGCATATGTGCATACTGCATGAAAACCCTTCCCTCATTCTGGGAGGAAACGTAACGCACTTTTTAACTTCACAAAATGAAATATGAAGCTTATAATGCTTCTTACAGCAGTAATTGCCCAAGAGAACATCAGAGAATAAAACTTTCATGAGAGTCATCTTATATAAGTGAAATTCATAGTTCAGTATGAAGCGAGCTGGCAGCTTTGGGGAGAAGCACTCACCTAGTTTCTGCAATCTTGGAAGTAATCCAAAGTCGGCAATTGAGGAAATGTTTACAAAATATTTATGTTCTCAATTTTGTATATTGGTCCCTCATCTTCTTGAAGATAGAAATCAAAACTGATCCCATTTACTTTAATAATACATTATTCCGCTACCTAAAAAAGGTGATTTTATTTTATCGGACTATACTGCTCTGGTTTCACAGGCTAGCAATGTCCTGTTACGAGTAATTTTGAATTGAATACAATTTAAATTAGAAGTTGAAATTGCTCCTGAACAAGCTGGCTTCAGACCAAGAAGGGGCACGCGAGATCAGATTACAAATCTGCGGATCATCCTTGAAAAAGTGAAGGAAAGAAACCAGCCACTATATTTTTGCCTCATTGATTTCACGACCAAGAGGGCACGACCAGCTCTGGCTAACAATGCTTGGTATGGGTTTCTTACCACATCTGGTCCAACTGATGAGAAACTTGTATAATCAATAGCATGCTTCTGTTAGCCAACCTTACATCAGAGTGGTTTTGTGTTAAAAAAGATTTTTGGCAGGGATGTAACCTTTCCCCACGCCTCTTCAATATTCTTGCAGAACAAATTCTAAGAAACGCACTACACAATTCTTTTGGCGGTTTTCGGATTGGCAGGAAGACCATTAACCCTTTCGCACATACGATCACATTGGTGTGATTAGAATGCTCAGTGCATGAATTCAGTGCTAATTTTTTTGGGAGGTTTTTGGATTAGCAGGAACACCATTAAAGGGTTAGTTCACCCAAAAATGAAAAAAATTTAATTTATCACTTACCCTCATGCCGTTCCACACCTGTAAAACATCTTCAGAACACAAATGAAGATATTTTTGTTGAAATCCGATGGCTCAGTGAGGCCTGAATAGGCATCAATGTAATTTACACTCTCAATATCCATTAATGTACTAAAAACATATTTAACCTCTTAACAAGCGCCCCATTTTTTAGGAATTCTTTGAAAACGATATACCCAAATGAAAATGTCTGCAGCTCTTAAACCCTATGGTCTATATTCATAAACCTGGTCTTATTTTAAACTAGACACTTGAAATATTGCTACCCAAGAGTCATAATAACTCAAAGTAATATGGGAACAGAGTAATATACATGTAAATATACATGTAAGTGATGTGTAAGTGATGTGTTGATGTGTTGAGATGGCGCCGAGGACGGCCGCAACGTCGCAAGCTCTGCTGAAGCATTGTAGTTTTTTGTTTGTTCTGTTTATAGTTTTTGTGTTTTTTGTCTTGGATGTTGTCTGCCTTACTACGTACGACAGACAGACACTTTTGGACATTGGTTCGGCAATCGCACACCGAAAACCGGACTTTAAATTCATCAACGACGACACGCCGCTTACAAACACAGCAGCGGAACCCTTTGTCTGGGTGGCCCGGCCGCGGAAACGCCGCCGGAGAAGGGGCTGTAGAGCTGGCGTACTCGTCAGAGTAAGACGCCGCGCAAACCGACCCCCGCTTCCCAGTATTTTACTGGCAAATGTTCAGTCTCTGGACAATAAACTCTGCGAGCTGAGAGCGCGGATCTCTTTCCAACGAGACACGAGGGACTGCTGCATTATCTGCCTTACAGAAACTTGGATGTCCGCTGAGATTCCAGACTCAGCCATCGAAACCACGGGGTTCTCCGTGCATCGGATGGACAGAGAAAAAGATCTCTCCGGGAAAAGCAAAGGCGGGGGTGTGTGTTTTATGATCAACCGATCCTGGTGTGACCAGAGGAACGTACACTCTATCAAGTCTTTCTGCTCTCCTGATCTGGAATTTCTCATGGTTCTGTGCCGACCATTCTGGCTACCGAGGGAATTCACCGCGGTCATCATCACAGCGGTGTATATTCCCCCACAAGCCGACACAGACCGGGCACTAAAGGAACTGTATAGGTCAGTGAGTGAGCAGGAAACCGCGCATCCTGAGGCTGCGTTTATTGTGACCGGGGACTTTAACAAAGCTAACTTCAAGCGCATCGCACCCAAATACCACCAACATGTTAGCATCAACACGCGAGGGAACCGTGTTTTAGACCACTGCTACTCCCCCTTCAAGGAGGGTTACAAGTCCCTCCCTCGCCCACCATTCGGCAAATCAGATCACGCGTCCATTCTACTTTTGCCCGCTTACAGGCAGAGACTGAAACAGGAAGCACCAGCCCTCAGAACCATCCAGTGCTGGTCGGACCAATCGGACTCTATGCTACAGGACTGTTTTGATCACGCGGACTGGGAGATGTTCCGGTCGGCCTCTGATGACGACATCGAGGTCTACGCTGATAGCGTAACGTGTTTCATCAGGAAGTGCGTAGATGACGTTGTTCCGACCAAAACAATTCGGCTGTACCCAAACCAGAAGCCGTGGATAAATGGGGATGTTCGCGCGGCACTCAATGCGCGGTCCCTCACCTTTAACTCCGGTAATGCGGAGGAGCATAAACAAGCAAGTTATGCCCTCCGGAAAACAATCAAAGCAGCAAAACGCCAGTACAGGGACAAGATTGAAGGACAGTTCAACACCACCGACTCCAGAAGCATGTGGAGGGGAATTAACATCATCACAGACTATAAAGGGAACTCAAACTCCACCGTGAACACCGCTGCCTCTCTCCCGGACGAGCTCAACACCTTTTATGCTCGCTTTGAGGGAACAAACACCGCCCTCGCGGAGAGAGAGCTCGCGGCTGAAGATACAGAGGTTAGTGCACTCTCCGTATCTGAAGCGGATGTAACCCGATCCTTCCGGCGGGTGAACGTCCGTAAAGCTGCGGGTCCAGACGGGATTCCCGGTCGCGTCATCAGAGCGTGCGCGCGCCAACTGGCTGGAGTTTTCACGGACATTTTTAACCTGTCCCTCTCCCTGTCTGTGGTCCCCACATGCTTCAAAACGTCCACCATTGTTCCTGTACCGAAGCAAGCAAAAACCACCTGCTTAAACGACTGGCGTCCTGTTGCTCTGACCCCCATCATCAGCAAATGCTTTGAGAGACTAGTCAGAAACCACATCTGCTATGTTCTCCCCCCCTCACTGGACCCACTGCAGTTTGCATACCGCAAAAACCGCTCCACTGATGATGCCATTTCATCCACTATTCACACTGCTCTCTCCCACCTGGAAAAGAGGAACACATATGTGAGAATGCTGTTTGTAGACTACAGCTCAGCATTCAACACCATTGTGCCCTCCATACTTGACATGAAACTCCGGGCTCTCGGCTTAAACAGCCTGTTATGCAGCTGGATCCTGGACTTCCTGTCAAACAGACGCCAGGTGGTCAGAATGGGCAGTAACATCTCCTCACCACTGACTCTCAACACTGGAGCCCCTCAGGGCTGTGTTCTCAGCCCACTCCTGTACTCTTTGTACACACATGACTGTGTGGCAACCCACAGCTCCAACACCATCATCAAGTTTGCTGATGATACGACGGTGGTAGGTCTCATCACTGACAATGATGAAACGGCCTACAGAGAGGAGGTGCACACTCTGACACGGTGGTGTCAGGAGCACAACCTCTCCCTCAACGTCAGCAAGACCAAGGAGCTGGTGGTCGACTTCAGGAGGAATGAGAGAGAACACCGCCCCATCACCATCGATGGAGCACCGGTGGAGAGAGTCAGCAGCTTCAAGTTCCTCGGTGTCCACATCACAGAGGAACTCTCATGGTCCGTCCACTCCGAGGCCGTTGTGAAGAAGGCTCATCAGCGCCTTTTCTTCCTGCGACGGCTGAGGAGGTTTGGAATGAGCCGCCACATCCTCACACGGTTCTACAGCAGCACCATAGAGAGCCTGCTGACTGGCTGCATCACCACCTGGTACGGCAACAGTACCGCCCGCAGCCGCAAAGCCCTGCAGAGGGTAGTGCGCACGGCCAGCTGCATCATCGGAGGTGAGCTTCCCTCCCTCCAGGACATTTACGCCAGGCGGTGTGTGAAGAGAGCTCAGAGGATCATCAGAGACTCTAGCCACCCGAGCCATGGGCTGCTCTCACTGCTACCATCAGGCAGACGGTACCGCAGCATCAGAACACGCACCAGCCGACTCCAGAACAGCTTTTTCCCACAAACAATCAGACTCCTGAACTCTTGACCCATCAGGATCATAACACACACCGGACAGAATATCACTCAGCACAACCCACTGTAGATACACACACATTATATACACATTTATTATAATTTATTATTTATCATTTATCATATAGCACCTATTGTACATTGGATCTCTACTGTGAATAATAATGGATACTGTACATTGTATATTATTATTACTATTATAGCTTAATGTATACTGTTTAATGTATGTTTAGTGTATATTGTTTAAAGTATATGTATATTGTAAGTATGTGTATATTGGTTAAAGCTGTGAGAACTACACTCACATTGTGTAAATTATTTATTGTAGTGTTTACTGTGCTGTGAGTAATTGTGGGCGCATCAGATGTGTAATCTGATGCTGCTTTAAATGTTGTACATGTCATGACTGCTATGTTGCTCGGAACTGCACCAAGAATTTCACCTGCTGTTGCACTTGTGTACATGGCTGTGTGACAATAAAGTGATTTGATTTGATTTGATTTGAAGTGACTCACGTTTTTTGTTTTTTGTTCTCACTTAGGGAAAAAAATATTATAATTTAATGTTAAGAGCCTGAAAATAACTTAAATATAAAACTGAATGTCTAATCATGTCATGATTCAAATATGAGGATGATTCTCTCAGTAATGTAGCTTCTGTGAGCTTTTATGTCAAGAAAAGTCTAGGCGTCATTTCAAAAAGGCCATTTATTTCAGAACATTTGCTATTGTAAAGAGTAGTTTTTCATTCAAATAAATCTGCAATAAACTGCAATATACTACTAATTATAATGGATAAACAGTTACTGAAAAACTAAAGCAACTATTTACAGAGATTACAAAGTGTAAAAAACTCATTTAGCTGATGGGAAGCGTCAGTGAGAGACTGTGCGCTCCACTGCAGTTGCGCCATGGAGAACGCGCAGCCAGCGCACAAACAGTATTCACCAAAGCCTACTTACGCAAACTGCGCAAGATAATGCCTTTTGATTGGGTACTAAGTCCATCAATCAAACCTTTGTTGGAAAGGCATTGGCTGGGCACCGAGTGCCTTTATCCAACGAAAACCATGGGCGCAATGATTGACAGCTCACCAAGCCTGTAAGGCACTTCCTCTATATGATGCATCCCAGAAGAGTCTCTGATTGAAGGAGAGAGACGAGGGTTGAACCATTGCACGTGGGAGAAGCTATTCTAGCAGGGGGAGTTTGCCAGACACGGAATAGAATCGATATTTCATTGAAAATGGACATGATTGATCACGCTAACTCAAAACTCTCTTGCAAACAACGGAGGATTTTTAGTTTTTTCCCTATTTTTCCGTTGTTTTGGATTAAAAAGTGGGATGCATTTTGAAGAATGGACTCTTACACAGAGATGTATGCGGGTGTTTATTGGATTCGTCCGATCTGATCTGAACGACAGGAGATGAAAGATGAGTAACGCCAGAGAATGTCTAATATGGCGAGAAGTTTCACTCTCACTGAACTTCCGGCTTCTGAACTGGTTGCAGTTCCTCTCTGATTCCATATGAGGGCGCTCACAGGACGAGTGCAGAATGAATGGAGGTCTATGGCGCTATACCAATAAAAATCCACTTTTCTCAGGATATAATTTTTTATCTAGTAATTTGAATGTTGTATTCGAAAGGAAATGCAAATAAATTACACATTGCTGGGTGTTAGATTTTTTAGAGTCACTTATTTGCTTTAAAAAGTCTTTTAAAGTGTCAATGACGTCATACACATGTACGACCAGAGATACTGCTTAACGGCAATCCTTCAGTCGCTCTGGTGCTTTCGCGCTCTGCACTTTCTTTTCTCTCGAGGCATCGACAACACAGCTGACACAGGTAAATACACGTGCTAGAAGAGTTTTTGTTTTGTTTGTTTCTGGTCCCGCTTCAGATGACACGATGCCATCAAGCGGGATCTCTGGTCGTAATCAGTCCTTCACTGACCAATCAGCGTTCATTAGCAGAATGCTAGCGTGTTATGGACAACAACAACTCAACCTGTAAGAAATCAAAAGGACATAAGTACTCGTTCATTCAACTTTCGACCTAAAACCCATGTTGAACTTGCAAAATCTACAATCATTTCTGAGATTTCTCAACGGCAATCGGGTGAAAGAGACAAATTTAGCCGTCAAGCCCCATTGACTTCCATTCATTTTGCACTCATGGCGATCGCCCCCAGTGGAACTCTGGTGGTACTACAACCAAAATTCTGTACAACAGGGCTTAATAGGGAGTGGGCAGGCTCTCCGTAGACGGGCTCTGGTAACGCTGATATTATGCTAATGTTTACATGGACGGTCCTTTAGCGTTTCATTTAACCCTTTCCTCTCTGGTGTATTTATTGCAAAAACAAGTTCAGAACATGAATCTTGAGTGTTTTAGCTTTCAAATGATGCATAGTTTGTGATAGTTGATTGAATATTTTGTATAAAACAAAAGTAAGCTTTGGAGCGGAAACGAATCAGCGGTTCGGAGCGCAGAAGTCACATGATTTCAGCAGTTTGGCGGTTTGACACGCGATCCAAATCAGGATTCGACTCGCTGATTTGTTTCCGCTCCGAAGCTTCATGAAGCAGTGTTTTGAAATCGGTTATCACTATATAAGTTATTTCGTTTTTTTTGGCGCACAAAAAATATTCTTGTTGCTTTATAATATTAATATTATACCACTGTACTCACATGGACTGATTTAAATATGTTTTTAGTACATTAATGGATCTTGAGAGTGTAAATTACATTGATGCCTATGCAGTCCTCACTGAGCCTTCGGATTTCAACAAAAATATCTTAATTTGTGTTCCGAAGATGAACGGAGGTCTTACGGGTGTGGAACGGCATGAGGGTGAGTGATAAATGACATTATTTTCATTTTTGGGTGAACTAACCCTTTAACCCTTTTGCATGTACGATCACATCGGTGTGATTAGAACGCTCAGTGCGTCAATTCAGTGCTAAATTCAAACGTGCTTTGGCTGGCACTGAGCAAGAGACAGACACACTCAGCGCTTGTTGTATACAACAACTATTCAGTGTTTTCAACCACATATGTTTATTTTAGTACCCGCAAAACCATGCATTTAGAGTTTGTAAAACACACACTGATGTCTATGGAAGTGACAATAATAATATTTTCCATTATAATTAGACAACAAGTTTTATTCATATCAGATACACATTGTGTAAGTAAAGATCAATCTTTCTGAAGATGAAAAACATATAGTCCAATGTCTTGCAAAAGGCATGAAAACAACAATATTTGGCAAAAGCTGAATAGAGATTATCAAACTATTAAAAGATTTGTGAGTGATTTAGAGCACAGAACTCGGTCAGATAAGGGCTTGTTAAGGAAAGTTTCTGTCAAACAAATGTATTGTATTAAAAGGGCAGCTATAAAAAGCCACTGTTGAGCTGCAAACAGGTATTTCAGCTGCTGATGCCTCTGGAGCCCCATGAACCTTTCCATGCAGGCTTGCAGTTGTGTATAAAGCTGCAATTCAGCCACCCCTAACCAAAGATCACAAAGAGAAACATTTACAATGTGTGTAGAAATACATTTCCAAAGAGTTTTATTGCTGTGCTGTTTTTTTGCAGCATGGGATAGTGCGTTGCCCTGCATGAAAATCATTTTACTTCAGAAGGCATGATCCTTGTTTTTATAGCTGCAGAAAATAGTCAGTTATAAACTCCACATATCTTACAGAAGCCATTTTGACACACTCAGAGACCCTAAAGGGACCTTCCATCTCACTTCCCAATATCCCAGCTCAAATCATCACCCGCCATCTCCTTGCTGACATCGTCTTCGAACAGGGTGGCCATTCACCAACCATCCAGAAATCCATCCATCAGTGGCAGCACAGTATTCGTCAGTGGTTAGCGGTGGCTGAAATGCAGCTTTATGCACAAATACATGTTTGCTGCTCAACAGTGGCTTTTTTATTCAATTCATTTGTATGAGAGAAACTTTCCTTAAAGAGATAGTTCAGCCAGAAATAAAAATTCTGTCATTAATTACTCACCCTTATGTCATTCCAAACCTGTCTTCGGAACACATATTTTTGATGAATATCTCTTATGAAAGTCGTATGGGTTTGTAACGGCATGAGGGTGATTAATGACAGAATTTTCATTTTTGGGTGAACTAACCCTTTAATAAGCCTTTATCTGAGTACATCTGTGCACTAAATCACTCACAAATCTTTTGATAGTTCAATAATCTCTATTTCATGCTTTCCATCTTCAGAAATGTCTTCCCATATTGCATGAGAACTGTGACTTGCTTAATAATGTTGAATAATTTATGTAAGTAGGTTAGAAGACCTGGCAAACAATTTAACAAACTTGTCTGAGATTGATACCAGTTATCTAAAAATATATGAGAAATAAAACAAAAAAAAAAACACTTTCTTAGGAAAACTAAAAACTGAATATTTTACTGAAATCCCACTGTCACTAGTATAATAATTTGGGACACAGTGTATAATCAAAGGCTTCTGAAGCCATGTGGCAGCTATGTGTGAGGAACAGACCTAAAGACATTATTCATTAATAATCTTCCCCTCCAGTGAGCTGTTAACTTCTCCAAACTGAATCGCTGACTCAGTAAAAATAACAGCATCCGGGTTTGGAATGATATGAGGGCGAGTAAAATGACAGAATTTTATTTTAATTAATTTATTTAGAAATGAATGCCTTTAAGGATGCATTAAATTGATGAAAAGTGACAGTAAAGAAATGAACAATGCTATTTCAAATAGGTGAGGTTCTTTTGAACTTCTATTCTATTCAGCAAAGAATATTAAGAAGCACAACTGCTTTCAACATTGATAATAATAATTCATTATGCTGCCTTCATGTGCTATCGGAAATTTACTACTTCCCACTTTTGAAGTCGAGATTACGAGCTTGTCGCATTCAAGTGCTTTGTTGTCGAAACAGGAATCATTGAGTACACCAGGTTTATATTGCCTATTTATTGGGAAAATCTTAATAAAGCCAAAATTATGTTTAGCATCCCATTCTGACAACCATTTAAAGGGTCATGAAACCCTAAACCAAATTTTCTGAGATTTTAACAGCGTTATGAGTGTTGAGCATCATAGAAGTCAATGTTACCATCCATTTGCTTTGATTGTAGGAGAAAACTAGTTAATTTTAAACCTTTTTGTGCTATATTCAACTTCCGGGTTTAAATTCATGAGAATTTAAATGTGTCCTTAGACTGCGTGTCCTTATCCTATGAGAAGACGACTCGCTTAACACGGCAGCTTGCATTGATTGACAGGTGCTTCAAAGAGTGAGATCGCATTCAGTAAGTGAGAGATGCATTAATGGACCAAAAACGAGTGTTTGTTTTTGCTTTGTAAGAGTTTCTGCGTCGCATAAGTTCTTTTTAATAGATCCAGAGTCTTCTAAACAAATGCGACTCATCCACACTGTGAGTGTAACCGCTCTTTATGGCCCATTAACCGATCAAACGGCTCATAAAACGCTGCAAAATAAGTCTCAAAAGTTATTGAGGCAACAGCTTGTTCGTATGTATTTTCTATGCAGACAACATGTGGATGGCTGTGCATGTATTTGTGCAATAAATGATAGCTGTCACAGGATATGTATTTTGTTATTTACAGTGAGCTTACAAAACCATGTGTATATTGTGTTACGTAATGATATTTTGCAGCGTGCAATTTTTGGGGGGAAGCTTTGATGGTTTTACTGAGAGTGAAATACAACTCTGAATCAGAAGCTGTTGCTATGTTGTCAGTCACAGTCTCCCTTCATCCCCCTCCACTCCGCAGCTTAACCACGCCCACTTTTATAGCATTTTTCAAAACTGTGGTGAGAACTGTCGGCTGCTGAAACAGGGGGTTTCATGACCCTTTAAACATTAACTGCGCTATCTAGATCGATTCTGGAACTTTATGTTCAAATACAGGCTATTTTCACTGAGTATAAAACGTGCAATATGCTTCAAATAATTATTCATATACTTTAACGACAAGACAAGGTATTGTAGCTGTTGTGGAAAAAACAAATAAAGAAAACCAGTCACAGCAGCACATCGTCAAATCGTTCTCCCTACCGCCATGTTTAAAGTTTATGGCCCACCAAACTCGTATCAAAATTATCCTCAAACTTCCCAGTGGTAAATACGACTTGAGAGAACATTCATGTCAAATTTTTAACTAAGAAGCTTGGAGTTTTTATTTAGCACCAAAACAGCATCATGTGACACTGAAGACTGGAGTAATGTCTGCTGAAAGTTCAGCTTTGCCATCACATGCAGGAATTTAAAAATGTAATAATATAATATTTCACAAGTTTGAACAAATCCATGCAGGCTTGCTGAATAGAAGAGACATTTGAAAAAGCCCCCGAACTTTTGAACAGGGTATACTGTACCTCTTTTTGTAAAAATTTTGGAAGTTTGAGCCATGTCTGGCTGATTCACGAGATCTTCAGAAAGCTGAGACAGGACACTGACACACTGACAGAGATACGTTCAACAGAGCCTACGCTGCCACAACAGAGACTCTCAGAGATGTTGAAACTACCAAAAACAGCACAGCAGCACTCTAAAAGTCGCTCGGTTTCGTTTACAAGACAGAAAGAGAGAGAGAGAAAAAAACACCTAGAATCTGTAAAAACAGGGTCTCTTATCCATTCCTCCCGTTGACAACTTCAGAAACATCTTTTCCTCACAGTCACTCATCTTTGTTATGACTCTTTGTAATGCTCTGGTTTAGTGCCACTTTGGCTGTGGAGGCTGTTTCTTTATGTCAATCTCTCTCTTTCCTCTTCTCAGTTTTTTTTTTTTTCATTGCTCTCTCCTCTTTTCCTAGCTGGTGACAAGCCGTGAAGAGGTTACAGAAGACTCAAGGGAAATGTGCGCACGGAACAACACGCCAAAAGCAATCCGCCGGCTGGACTCTCCCTCGCTCTCTCGTTCTCGGATACAGTCTGTCTCCCTTTTCATCCTCATGATCTGGCCCGGAGACAGACATATGCTTCAGAACTGCTCAGAACTATTTGAGCTAGTACTTTTTGTCAGGGTATGTGTGTTGGATTTTGGAGACGCTTAACTTCTGTCACTTGCTATTATGTCTTGCTGTTCGTTTGGGGAGAGAGACACAGAGAGGGCTGAGTGATTCGCTCTCCCCGCATTGATTTCCTTTTCCTATCTGAGAGCTGTGAAGCAGCTAAGTGGTGTGGGTTTGCGAATGTGTGTATGAGTTTCGCCGTATTTTAAAAATGTAATTTTGCATGGCGAGTTAGAGAAATCGATTATTATATGAGAAATATTAATCTACTTTTTTGGAGCCATAACACTGAAAACTTTAATGTTAACTAACAGATGAAGTGTGTAATTTTTCACTCTTTGTGCAGACTGTGAATAAGCTTACATTTATCGGTTGACTTCCCAAAGAGCATAAACACTGTGGCATTGTAAAGTATTAAACTTTACAGTGCAATTCATTCTGCATTATTTGTGCTACGGACTTGACTAATACCTAAAATCGTGTGGCCTGTTGACGAGAGGTGCACTCCTGTTGACGAGAGGTGCACTAGGGATGCACCAAAATGAAAGTTCCTTGCCGAAGGCGAATAATAATAAAACACTTGGCCGATGGCCGAAGCCGAATAATGAACACGTTTTTTTGATTTTTATCCCATTTATTTTGCCAATTTTTTCACCATTACATAAAATAAATAGTACAAATGTGCTTTTTACTATTTTGTCTTGCTTTTTTTAAAGGAAAATAAATTACAAAGCTGCAATTTAACACTGAACATTTTTAGCATTCCAGCAGACATTATACAAACAAAGCACAATATCTTAATAACTTAAAATACTTTTTTTAATGTAATAATATATATACTGTATTTTTTTTTTTTTTGTTGGCCATCTTATCTTATCTTTGACCTATTATGCCTACAGGTATCATAATCAAATCACTGAGGGTGCTCTATTAAAGTGCAGATGTAGGCCAAGCAATGGCTCCACCACAGCAGTGAGTGTACAGAGAAACATTTAAGCTTATTTAGAATTTCAAAAATATTTTGCAACAAATATTTTTCTATTAATCTATTTCACTATGTCACTTCCGAAACTTTGCAGCGTGCAATTGGCCTTTAATCCTTTTTGCACCATGAAAAACAATAGTTTTAATCAATGGATTATATAGACTGTAAACTCGAAAGCGGGCCAAGACCGCTCCATTTACGATCACTAAACGCTATCGATATGTCAGTTGATCGCGATCTTTCAAAAGTACAAAGTTCAAAAATTTGCTAACAATGCATAATAAATATCTTACTTGCGTCGATTCGCGTCTACACTTTGTTTGTTTGTTCATGAGAGGTTTTGCGTGCCTGTCTCCGCTACAGAAACACGTTGTAAGTGGATACATTTGATGTTCTACAAACACAAATATGCATTGGAGCATTTCCCAATATACAGTATCAACTGAGGGTGCTCTTGCTTGCATTTGAGGGTGCTTAGACAGTGTCTACAAATGGCCATTTTTGCATCTATCTTGGACACTTTAATGCTTCCACACTTCAAACATGCTTGCTGCCTTTAGGGTCGCCTCTCTCTCACACGCGTTGGTTGCTAAATTTGATTGCGTCATCAAAAACATCATTGTTCAGTTAAATTCATTCTGTCTTTTCACTTATTCGGCCGAACACCGAAAGTGCAATTTTTGCTATTTTCATCCAAATAATTTTGGTTGCTGAACATTCGGTGCATCCCTAAGGTGCACTATTACTTTTCTCTGCAGATGGGCTTAATTCAGGCAGTAAGCAACCACTTAGCAGCCATCCAGAACACCCTAGCAACTGCATAGCAGGTGCTTATTAACACCAAATACTGTATATATACCAAGGCAGTTCACTCATATTACTATGAATGAGAGTTCCTATGAATTAAATCCCACTTCTAAATAAAACAGCCAGTCAACCAGTGTTAAAGTCATTGCATCAGTGCATCTGCCATTAAAAGCTCCAGTTCCCACACACTTGGGACTGCACATGCACTGACTGGGCCAACCTGAAATGCTTTTTTTAAATGCTATTTGAGCATGAGAAACATTTATGGGACATATGTCAGATTTTGTTGCTGATTTGAAATATTTAAATGTGTGTTTGGTAGGTAGTTTTTGAGATTTCGATATTTCCCCATTTAAATAGATAGGAGTTGTTTTGCATGCCTAAAATGGCTGCCCAGAGGAGTTGCAAACATGTCCGCAGAGTGAACTGAATTTGTCAACACTCAGAACCCCTTAGCAACAGGGTTGCAAATTAGCAACTGCATAGCAATTGCTTATCTTCACTTCAACCCCCTCGGGAGCTGCATAGCAACACCCAAGCCACCACCCAGGACACCCTAGCAACAGACCAGGAAGTAATTATTACTCAGAACCCCTTAGCGACTGAATAGCAACACCCTAGCCACTACCCAGAATACCATATCAACAGGCCAGGAAACACTTATTACTCATAACCCCTTAGTATCTGCATAGCAACACCATGGCCACCACCCAGAATACCATATTAACAAGCCAGGAAACACTTATTACTCATAACCCCTTAGCAACGGAATAGCAACATCCTAGCAAACATCCAGAACTTCCTAGCAACAGGCCAGCATGCACTTATTACTCAGAAGACCTTAGAAACTATAAAGCAAGATAGTTGAACACCCAAAAAAGGTGTTTATTAAGCAATGGCCTAGAAGCCATCTAGAACAACCTAACAACTGCATTGCAAGGTTATCATGCAGAATCCCTAAGCAACTGTATAGCGATGCCCTAGCAACCAGCCATAAAACCCTAGCAACTGACTAGCAAAAGTTTATAACCCAAATCACCACAGCAACTGCATAAGAACACCCTCACCACCAACAACACCCTAGAAACAGCCTAACAACCGCTTAGCATCACTAATAACCCCATAGCAACTGCATAGCAACATTCTATCCACCACCCTAGCAACTGCCTATCAAGCATTTTAATTCACTCAGAAACCCTTAACATCCTAGCCACCACCCACACCAAACTAGCAATTGAATAGCAAGCTCATACCACTCAGAATCCCTTAGAAACGTATTAACAATGACCTAGCAACCATCCAGAGCAACCAAACAACTGCATAGCAAGCTTATCACTCAGAACACCTTAACAACTGCATAGAAACACCCTCGCTTGCATTGCAATACCCTAGTAGCCACCACCCACAACATACACCAAACTCACGCCATTGGATGATTTTGGTATTTTCCCATTCAAGTAGATAGGAGTTGGTTTTGTGTGCCTGGAATATTAGAACAATGGACAAGTCAATTTTACTGTGTCAGGCTTGTTGTGATCCTCAAACAAACAGATCAATGTTTTGATAGCATCACAGAGACACAGCGGTTACACTTTTTCTGGAAAATCAACCTGCAAATGGCTTACAGAGAGCTGTCTGCATATGTACTAATACATATTTAGCTGGGATATACTAATCTATTTTAACATCACATACAATACTCAATTCTACTTTACACAAGGTTGTCTCTTCTATTGAGGGTATCAATAATCACAGATCGTTGGAGAATAGTTTCACTGTGTGTCATTCACACCATACAAGGCTGTCAATGTTATTGATACCTACTTTTGATTAAGCCTAGAAACAAACAAATTAGCAGTCTGGAGCTGCCTCTCTCTCTCTCTCTCTCTCTCTCTCTCTCTCTCTCTCTCTCTCTCTCTCTCTCTCTCTCTCTCTCTCTCAGAGACCCTTTTGGAGTGAGAGAAACTCAGTGGTGATCCATCAGGCTTATTGAGGTCCACTGTGGAATGAGCTACAGACCTTAGACAGATTAACTGCCATTTCATTCAGAATCCTCAGAGGTGACTTTACACTCCTCAGCTGAAACATGACAACTGAGCCAGGAAGGAGCTACAGATAATAATACAGAAATCATATGCATAATCTATATATAATCTATATTCACGCTTGACAATAGAGAAATTGCTGGCATGTGAGCAAAAGATTTAAGTTAGTGTTTATTTTTATAGTTTAAAGTTTTATTTAATGATAATAACCCTGCTGGGGATAGATTTATCTTCCATATGATATACGTATGTACATGTTGAGTGAGATATCATATGGAAAATATGATACAAACCCCTCTTTCCCGCTTTCCATTTCCCAAATCTGCTATTTATTTTTACCATTCGCTGAGAAGACAATTCCTGTTTTCATAGATATTATTAGTGTCTAACTGGTGAACATGATTTCACCAAGTACAACAAGTTCCAGGAACAAAGTCTTTGTTTATCCTGGAACAACTTTCCAATTAACCAATCAGATTTAAGGGACACGTTTACAGTTTATTTTAAGTTTAGGCTTACAACCAGGGTTTTGTGCTTCTTCATCAGTGTTATTCACCTATCTTTCCTTCTGATTTTAGGGGAAAGTTTTGGGTAGGGTTAGGTTTAGTTGTAGGGATAGGACTACATTTTCAGATAGAAATGTTGTTCCAGGATCAACAAAACACATTGATCCAGGAACATGTCTTACTTGGCAAAATCACAGTGACCGTCTGTTCATGCTGGGCTTTACTCGTCGCTTGATAAGCTTGTAATTATATGTGAGATCAACAGTCCCAACACATTGTTTGAAAAGGTCAGTATGGTTTGTGTTGATTAATAAGGCCAGACAGCATATCCACTCGATAACTGATTAGACTTTGTGATCCTGCTGGTTTGATTCCTGTATTTTATTGTGATGAGAACCATGACGCACAAGGGGGCAAGTCGCTGTATCTTTGTCAATGGCAGAAGATTCCCACTCCAGATGTGAAATTGCCTTTTTCAAGCGGGCATGGCGGCCCATCAGCTTGAAGCACCTCTGACAGAAACACAATAACATTCTTGAAGAGTCTGTGCCAGTGGAATAGAAATCAGCCCAGCAGAGGCAGTTGTTGTAAGCATGCCTGCAAAAATGATTTGTCTTTTTCTCCTCTCTCCATCTCTTTGTCCCTTCTCCGTGATCAATTGTATCGGAATCAGGTGAGCGCCAGAGACACCATAAGATAGACGGATCAATCCATCGGTCTGTCTGATCGCACTTCCTTACACCTTTTTGAAGCATCTCCTTAATCACTTACACATTTGTGTTTAAAAGTTTCCTCAATCCATTATTAGAACATGATGTAACCAGTTTTTTGCATGAGTGTGACAGAGAGATAAAGCAATTGATGATCTCCATGATGCAGGTGATCTTTCAGTGCCACTCACACCTTCATATATCAATCAATCATAAATTCACACTATATCAATGTCGGACTTGCCGGGTCTTGTGCATCAAACAACTGCACTGTCAGAAGAAATGCCTCATAAATAAAACATGATTGTGGTGTGTGGTCGGGGTATGTGGTGCTACATACTCAAAGACTCCTGTTCATTGGGTCACCACAGAGCTATAAGCGCATATGAGCTCATTCAGGGCATGTGAGTATGGATCTGCCCAAAAATCTTATACATTGACAACAAAAGCTAGCTAGATAGACAGGCAGATGGGCAGATAGAACAACAGATGGATGGATGGAAATAGTAATATTAAATCTAGATGAATTGATTGGAATATTTATTCGAAAATATGGATGGATGGATGGATGGATGGATGGATGGATGGATGGATGGATGGATGGATGGATGGATGGATCTGACAGCCATTTAATGCTTTCCCCACCAACATGCTTTTTTTTTATCATTTTCCCCTATAATATTTTGTTGTATGAATATCTGAACAATATATCAAAAGAAAGAACAAAGCCTCTATGTTTAAACAAAACAAACAAAACAAATTATTCCAGCTTAATGCATTCTTTTTTATCAACACTTGAATGTGGTCAAGTTTCATAAAATAGCAAAATTTTGAGCAAAAGGCTGAGAAAATCAAGTTTTGATCAAAGATTACATCCAGATTGGATTCAGAACGATGATCAAAACATAGATGGAGTAGATCGAGTCCATCAACCCCCTAAGGTTGCACAGTCCAATACCTCATCCTGGGAAGAATATTTTCATTCTGTAACATTAGTTTTGATTTATATGCTTTTTAATGTTGATGATCGCACTATTTTACATAATGCATCTGCTTCCATATGCTCTCACTTGCTTCTGTAACTTTTTCGCCTGTGTTTCGAGATTCTGTACTCTCCCAGAAAATGTGTCATAGCGTCCTCCCTACCATATAACAGTGAAAACATGAAAAGCCGTCAATGGTGGGGAAGTTGTTGTATTATAAATGACAGAAATTTCTAAACAGTGAATCCAGAAACCAGAATTTCTTTGGCTAATACTGAGGTGGTGCCGTCAAAAAACATGGCCAACTCAGGGTCCTGCTTCCACCGTAGGGTCTGTGCTGCAGTGCACACACACACACACACACACACACACACACACACACACACACACACACACACACACACACACACACACACACACACACACACACACACACACACACACACACACACACACACACACACACACACACTCCTCATATATACACTATATTGCCAAAAGATTTGGGACGCCTGCCTTTACATGCACATGAACTTTAATGACATCCCATTCTTAATTTGTAGGGTTGAGTATAGAGTTTGCCCACCCTTTGCAGCTATAACAGCTTCAACTATTCTGGGAAGGCATTCCACAAGGTTTAGGAGTGTGTTTATGCAAATTATTGACCATTCTTCCAGAAGCACATTTGTGAGGTCAGGCACTGATGTTGGATGAGAAGGCCTGGCTCACAGTCTCCGCTCTAATTCATCCCAAAGGTGTTCTATCGGGTTGAGGCCGAGGTGCAGGCCAGTCAAGTTCCTCCACATCAAACTCGCTTATCCATATCTTTATATGGACCTTGCTTGTGCACTGGTGCGCAGTCATGTTGGAACAGGAAGGGGCCATCCCCAAACTGTTCCCACAAAGTTGGGAGCATGAAATTGTCCAAAATATCTTGGTATACTGAAGCATTAAGAGTTCCTTTCACTGGAACTAAGGCCAAGCCCAACCCCTGAAAAATAACTTCACACCATAATCCCCCCTCCACCAAACTTTACACAATGCAGTCAGGCAAGTACCGTTCTCCTGGCAACCGCCAAACCCAGACTCGTCCATCGGATTGCCAGACAGAGAAGCATGATTCGTCACTCCAGAGAACACGTCTCCTCTGCTCTAGAGTTCAGTGGCGGCGTGCTTTACACCACTGCATCCGACTCTTTGCATTGCACTTGGTGATGTAAGGCTTGGATGCAGCTGCTCGGCCATGGAAACCCGTTCCATGAAGCTTTCTACGCACTGTTCTTGAGCTAATCTGAAGGCCACATGAAGTTTGGAGGTCTCTAGCTATTGTATATCTCCACTCTCTCTCTGTATCTCACACACATAAGTGGCAGTAGTCGAAAGAGGGTGTACAGTATACCAGGACCCGAGGCAAATAAACTCACCGATGTACATAATCAAACAGACAGAGGAAATACAGCAGTGATTTGAATGTCTGAAAGAGTGCAGTCTCATTCCGTTACAGTTGCTGCTGTATCTCTGTCTCTCTCATGTGTGTATAGTGTGGCAGAAGGGGAGACCCTAGAGGAAGTTGTCAGGTTGGCGTCTGTTTTGATTTGGAGCTGTTGACAGCAGTGAGTGACAGAGACACCACAGCAACACAACACAACTCTCACAACATCAATTATTCACACAGACACCCACCTACCCATCCAACCACCCACATAAGCACACACACACACACACACACACACACACACACACACACACACACACATCGATACACACTCTTTAGCGCTGGCATCACACAGCATTGCTCTCTCTCACTCTCTCTAACCTGGTCTTGTATCTTGCCAGTCCTGATCAGTTACAAAACAAAAGCAGAAGACTTTTTGCTGTGGGCAGGTAGAGTATGACAATGTACTGTACTGTCTCAATGCATTTACAGTGGCTATGCGAGGCTGGATAAGAATAGACTGCGTGTGCGTGTATGTGCGTGCAGTGCGAGCGTGGCATGTAGCTGCAGGCTGTGCTTCAGGCAAGTTCTGTGTTTTAGTGCAAGTGTCACTATTAAACTCCAAGCTGCCTGTCACGCACGCACACACACATTACACTCACACACAGTGTCCCGGCATCTCGTACCCCTCGCAGAAATGGCCTGCCTGAGACGAGCTAACAAATCTCAGTTTTGTCTTAAGTCAAGGCTTTTTTAGCTCAGTTTGCTGTCTCTGCGCACAATACTGCGGTGTTACATGAGCACACAGCCCTGCGGCAAACACAGGTAGCGGGAGCCCTATCCATAGGGCAAAGGTAAACCGTTTCTTGGGTTGTGCATAGGCTTTCTAAGATACTCAAGACTCTACTCTAGACATGCATGGAGACACTTAACACCAATGCTTAGACATCATATATTTATAATTAAAGACTTAAGTCTTTATATTCATACATGGGTGGTGCCTGGGAAAGTTTTTTTATGGAGGGATGGATGGATTTGTGTATAATTTTCCAACACTTTCTCACGACCAATTCATATGTATTTTAAGAGGTGGCTAATTCGTACAGATTTGTACGACCTCACTAACCTCACGACTCTAAACCCCAATGACGGGTAGGCTGAAGGGGTGGGGTTAGGGGGAGGTCATTCATATGAATTAATATGAATTGGGCAACTCATAAAAATATGTACAAATTGCGGTGAGATCGGGTTGAATATTCCTAAAAGTCCATATAGCCTATCAGCTATCAGCAATCCCTAAATCCGCCAAAATATCCCACGCTTCCAAACACACCTCTTCTCCACATATCCCTCCCCCTTTGAAGTCGTGGCTACCCCAAGACATTACAATCTCTCCTAGAGGAGAAGACACAAAAAAGGGAATTTAGACTACAATGAGACAAAGCCATCCTCATCTTTCTAAATGATAATGAGTGGAAGAAACACACTCTTCCTGCCACCGTCTGACCGTGCCTTATTCTTTTATCAAAGTCTCTTTTTATGCCACTTATTCTTTCTCATTTAATTAAATCAAAATGAGCATGAAGAGAACCTCCGCAAGTGAGGAATTTTGCTTTCTAGATATTCTTCAAATATTCGGCTGGAATTGCCCATTTCTAAGTAAGACAATGAGGTAGATGGGGGAGCATTCTTGGATTGGAGACTCATATTTAATGAGGTTGGGGGATATAACAATGGTTTGTGTGTTTATTTAGTGTGGTTAGCGGAATAGAGAGTTTGTGGGGGTGGGTACAAGGTTTGAACATGAGCCATGCCTGTTTAGCAAACATAATTTGCATAGGACTAATACGAAATGAGTTGTGAGTCACAGTAATTTTCATATATTTGCATACAATTAATGTCTTGCCCCATCTCTGCAATAATTGTTGCTGATGCAAGAAAAGGTAAACAAACACAGAATAAGCGGATGTAAACAATAGCAAGCACACACAGCAGACGCGTGTACACATGACAGATATACATGAACCAGCTGGAGTGTTTAATGCACCAGCAAGGTCAGCGACAGCGTGAACTTTTATTTCGGATTTCAATGCATGTCTTTCATTTAACTACACTCTTAAGTTCTGTTACCAAATGTAGTTAGCTGCCTAGCTAAGCAACCTATTGAGGCATCATAGGTGTGAATCCCAGCAGTTGCCAGCTAAATTATTCCTTGTTTTGGACAAAATTGCAGGTGTTGCATATATTGAAAATAGGCTCATTGGAAAAAAAGTGTCTCTATGTACATTGTTGCAAAACTATACTGTACAATTCATTATAGTTTCCAGCTGAAATGAAAACTAATGGCAGTAAAACACCAACAAGTGTATTCCTTTTTACACAGATTATGATAGGGACAGATTACCAATTAATAAAAACGTTTTTTCACACTGTTTGTTGTGACCTCCAAAAAGGTAAAGCTGGTAAAGCATTGCACTTGAGATCCGGAAGAGATAATAAAAGTGACTTGTAGAAGCAAGCTAAAATAGCATGGTCGATCCAAAAAACATTTTGTCTCAAATTTGCTTTAGTTAACACAATCTGTTGGTTTAGGGCAGGGTTTTTTGTAGGTGGAACGTTATATTGAAACGCAATAGCATTAACCTTTTAGCGCCTCTCACCAGACATTTCATTTCCGAACTGCCGCGATATGTGCAACAACAAACATAATAAAAAGTGATCAATTGACTTAACTTAGGGTGCTTTCACACTAGCACTTTTGGTGCGCACAAGGGTTTGATTGACGTCAGAGTTTGTTACAGACCGTACCTGAGTCTGCTTAAAAAGGGTGGTCTGGAGTACGGTTCATGTTAACTCCGGTATGGTTCACTGCTGATATGAACACAATCGTATTTAATCATGGAAGTAAACACAGTCCAACGGGAGCAGGGGGAGGGTGGAGCAATCAAACTCGAGTTCGGACCAGGCAATCGAACCAAGTGTGAAAGCACCCTTAAAAAAAATTATTAAGTAAATAAACCATGCGTAATTGAAAAAAAAAATAAGTTATGTCGAATTGTCGAGTTAACATAACGTAATTTTTTTTCAAGTACGCATGAAGTTTATTGCTTAATAATTTTAAGGCAATGGGTTTCCTCGCTTTTTTCAAAAGTCAACTGATCACATTTTACAGTGATTCAACTGTCAGATTCACGTCCATCTGTTTTGGATAAAACTGAATGCAATTTAAGTGCTGCTCACTGGACATTTCACTTCATTTGAAAGTGTTGCGAAAGGTGCAAGAAGCAACACCATATCATTTTGCATAAATGTTGCCGCAGTTCAATGAGCCTGAGTTACACATATCCTTTTTGGACAAGGAAATCCCAGAATTCATTCAGCCGAGCTGAATTTTTGTGTGAAAATGTCGATTATAAATATATTTTATTCAGTGTTGAAAAGTACTCGAGAATAGTGAGTGATTTGTTTTTTCTCTGAGTACCAAGTCATTAATGTTGCAACATACTAAAGTCAAACCGCAGTGTTAGTTGAGGCTCTTGTACTGTTCTATATTTTATTTCTGTGGCACATATTCCAGAACAGTCACTCATGAGCTTCCATTTATTCAGCCTTAGAGTAGAGACAGTAGACAACAAAGCAGTACACTAGAGATCGGAACAAAGCCTTATGCTGCGTCTAAAATTGCGTACTATTAGAGTATGTACTGCATGTGTGCAACTCTCTTCTCACTGTCTGGAAATACTGCTCATTCAAAATACAGAATTTAACTATGCTACAGTAGACTCTGAACTAGACTACATACTACTGAAATTAATTAATGTGAACAGTGAACGCTAACTGAAATTAATGTTGACGCTCCCCCCCCCAAACACGGAATGTTCCATTATTTGTGAGGAAAAACGCTTCCCTGCCAAACATGGAATTTTCACGTGTTTTCACTGTTATACGCTAGGGGGCGCTATTACGCATCTTCTGAATGAGTACAGAATCTCCTGAACAAAACACAGGCGAAGAAGATGCAAAAAAAACACAAAAAAACAAGCGATCGTATGTAAGCAGATGCACATGTAAAATAACGTGATCATCAACACTAAACATTTAAATCAATACTGCCTAATGTTACTGAATGAAATGTCGACCCAGAACGAGCTATAGGACTGTGCAAGCATTAGGGGTGTTGATGGACTCGATCTACTCCATCTGTGTTTGATCATCACTATGAATCTGATCTGGATTTAGTCTTTGACAAAAATTTTATTTTCTCAGCTTTTTGTTCAAAATGTTGCTTTTTTATGAAACTTACTCATATTTAAGTGTTGATAAAAAAGGAATGCATGAAGCTAGAATAAAACGTTTTTGTTTTTGTTTGTTTAAAAGCAGAAGGTCTGCTCTTTCTTTTGATATATTGCATGCTCAGATATTCATACAACAAAATATTCTATGGGCCATTACATTTTTGTGAAAATTATCAAAAACCCTGGCGGTGACTGGCAACTTTAAAAAAAAAAAAACGCTGCCATTTATTTAAAAAAATTCTCCATTTATTATAGACCTTTTTGGTTTTACCATCCTTGAGTTTTTCTCAACAATTTCCAAATTCTCCCAGTATGAGGTAGAATCGAAAGAACCATGAAGGAATTGTATCATTTGGTCTCGAAAGAGTAAAAATGTCCAGAAACATGCACACATATGTTGCCTAAGCATTTCATCCTGCAGATCAATTAGAGCTGGAGTGCAGTGAAAAAACTCAAATTCATCTCTCTTCTTCGGCATAGTAGCCATTGATCTGGAGCGGCCCACTGATTTTCACCAAAATGAGGGAAAAAATTGATTGATCCAGTGTGGTCTTAATTGGGGCCTCAGTGAAAGTGGAAGCATTGATTGTAGCACAGTTCAGATAGAGAAAGAGCGAGTTTGAGTTTAGCTCAAGGTTTATTTGACATAGGAAGTTTGGACAGCAAAATCCAGAGATTCACATTATTTCTCTCTCTTTCCCTTTATCTATAAATCTGTCTATATGGTACAGCCAATCATTATCTCTATGTGTGGATTGGTCCCTGTGCTCCCTGTTGTCCTAGACACATACACAGGAGCCAATTATTAAAGGACATGAAAAACGAATCCTCTTTGATGGTCCATGTTGTTGAACGTTGGTTCATAAATACAGTATAATTGAATCTACTATTTGTGTTAGGAGTGATGACAATGAGGATGACTTTAAGATGCAATAGCTGAAGTATTTTCAAGAAAATGAACAGGATTTGTTGCTTGCATTACCATAGAAATCAGCTCCATTCTGTTTCATGAACATGTAATGTAGAGTAATACTCCTCGCCGGCTCTTGGGGGTTCCATCTGCATTATGGAATGCCTCATTAATCATGCATGCTACCTCGTTTGCATATTCAAATCTATACGGCAAAAATTCCACCGTGAAATGGGCATGGAGAACCCATTTGATATCGCAGGTGAACCAGACCTCACAGATTCAGTAATTATTTGCGTGGGGTGTAGCTGTGCATGTGTGTCATGTACATATTAGAGTATTTAAAATGTTGGGCGTAGAAGAATATATCTATTATATACTAGTTTCAAATGTCAGTTAGCTGTCCAAATAAAAATATAAGCACCACCACAACAACAACAACAAAAATATGAGGAGGTATGCTCATTTGTCTGAGTCAGTGGGTAACAACCTAGAAACCACAACACAAAATGCCCTGTCAACTGCAAAGCAACACATACGCAACCACTGAGAACACCTTGAGTAACTGCATAGCGACAACCACCCAGGGGTGTGTTTCCCAAAAGTAGAGCTGGGTAGATTACTTACAAATTGTAATCGGTTACTGATTTACAAATTACATGACAAAAATTGTTGTTAGTAACATAATCCATCACATTACATATTTAAAGTAATATAATCTGACTACTTTTGGATTACTTTTGGATTACTTTTGACAACTTGTTTAGCACATTGATTTGAATAATCTTTGAATATGTTTTGAATAATCTTACAAATACAAAAATACAAAGAGAAAGAAAATGTATTCCATTCTTTGTTCCCAACAACATGAAGTGCACTAAATATTACATTAGGTCGGGGTTTCCCAGACTGGGTTTTGTGATGGTGCCGCAGGAGTTTGTGAGTTTAATGAAAAGCTATTAAGTAATTAAATTCTATTATTTATTTTTTTAAATAAATAATTTAAAAAACAAAACACTACTAAAAAAATAAAAATGCTAAAGATTGAAAAAAAAAAAAGTTTATTTGTTTGTCTGCATGTCCTGTGACTATTTACCGACATCAGGGAACCGTGAACTTAATTTTATCTTTTTTTTTATTATTATTATTATTATTATTATTATTATTATTATTATTATTATTATTATTATTATTATTATTATTATTATTGATTTAAATGTATTATTGACCTAACTTACACATTAAAATTTTAGGGGGTACTTCAAGTAAATATATTAGGTCAAATAAATTTCAGCTGACAAAACAGTTGGGGAATCCCTGCATTGCTTGTAAATATGAAATTATGTGAATTTGTACATTTTAATGTGTTTGAAAGACAAAAACCTTCCAAAGACATTAATACATGGTTAAATAACTCACTATAACAGTGATAATTCAAATAATAATTAATGTGTTAAAGGGGTGGTAAAACACGATTTCACTTTTCTAACTTTAGCTAGTGTGTAATGTTGCTGTTTGAGCATAAACAATGTCTGCAAAGTTACAACATTCAAAGTTTAAAGCAAAGGGAGATATCTGCTTTTAAAGAAATCAATTTCTAAGGACTACAGCAAACGGCCAGTAGGGACTACAGACATTCCTCCAGGGTGGAGGAATCACCAACCTCAATATTTACATAAATCCCTCCTCCGAGAATATTAAATAAGGGGGGCGAGGCCATTTTGTATTGCTGTGGAGAAGAGTTGTTGTGGTGTAGTTAGTAGGCTGGAGTGTTGTTGCCGCAATGCCGACGAAACGCTGCTATTTTCATCCGGATTGCACGTCCAGTTAGGGATCAATGGTTAAAATGTATTTTTAACTCGGCCCCTCATAATTCTTACCCAAATCCCGCTCTCTGTGCTGCACATCTTACGGAGGAAAGCTTCCACAATCTTCGCGCGTTCAATGCAGGATTCGCACAACGGCTTGTCCTGAAAGATGGAGCAGTTCCAACTTTAAAAACAGAAGCTGTTTACGGGCCACAACCTGTAAGTATGATTTATTTTTCGTCTATGTCTGTAATAGTTTGTATTGTTAATTGTATGTTGTGGCAAGGAAGTAAACTAATGACAACGCTGTTTGGCTCTGCAAACCAGTTTGTTAAATGCTCATGCACTCATACTTAACGTTATCCAACAAACACCTAAAGTTACAAACTTAACTTACATACAACGTATCTAAAAGTAGGCTATGAGACAACAACAACAACAAAAAACAAATCATTCTGAAACGTCGTTTAACAGCCGTTCATGAACAGGATCTGCTCGATCATCTTTACTAAAATGTTCTGGGTCTGATTCGGGCTCAAATTGGTATGGTTTTATTGACGCCATTGTTTCTAATACTACCAAAATACAGTCTACCGGTAAAGGTAAGGGGCGTGACGTTTTCTGACAAACGTGCACTAGGCGGTTAGCAAATCACAACACACTGGGCCAGCTAACCAATCTGATCCCATTGCGTATTTTTGAAACCATCAGACCGTTTTTACAAGGAGGGACAGAGCAGAGTAGAATAAAGGTAAAATATATGAAAAATAATGCAATTTTTATTTTAAATGAAGCATGAACACATGTTACAGTGCACCCCACAAACACAATCAAGCCTTCGAAAGAATGTGTTTTACCACCCCTTTAATCAGGAGTTGATTAGATATGCAATGTTGAGAAAACACTTTCCTAAAAAATTTAAAGTTAAAAGTGAAATGATTTCTGTAAATCCAGTGATCAATTGCTGTGTGGGTCTCAGTTTTCAGTGACAGTCACATGACCAGTGGTTGGCCTGTGTGTGCAATTCCACAAACCTTAGAAGACCTTCTGAACAAGCAGTAGGTGTTCTATAAAGGAAAATTTAAAAGATAAAAAAGTAGTAGGGAGAATCAGAGGTGGACAGTAACGAAGTACATTTACTTGAGTACTGTACTTAAGTACACTTTTTGAGTATCTGTACTTTACTGGAGTATTATTTTTTTAGGGATACTTTTACTTTAACTTCACTACATTTGAAAGACAAATATCATACTTTTTACTCCACTACATTTCTATCAAGGTCCTCAAAGTTGAAAGTCGTTTCTGTAGCAGCTTTGAAAGTCAATGGATGCATTTTTTCTTCTTTAAAGGGTTAACCCTAACCCCTTTTTTTTTTTTTTTGCAGACAGCCTATCAGTAATCACTCTTGTAGGGTCATGTGAAGTTTCCTAACATTTTTTGAACACTGATCATTTTATAGCAAAATGGAAGAAGACGGTTCCTTGGCACAGTGTGTGCACCCATTGCCATACTTAAAAAGTATGTTTCAGTTTTCTGAAAAGATTAAAGATTAGTTTAGTTGGCATACTCTTTGATGCATGTCTCATAAAATGTCTCGGAGAAAGAGAAGAGTAAACAGTTGGGAGAAAATCGGATGTGTATCAGAGTATAGGGCCCATGCATTCAGCCTTAAAGTGACAGCAGCTTTGTAAAGAGCTTTGTAACTTTCATATAAGAAATTGAAAATTTCAATACTTGAATAAAAGTTACAACACTCTATACAAATGTAAAGAAATGAGTTTAAGGTGGTTGTATGCAGGCATGTCGGATGGAGCATCACTGACTGGCTTAAACCACCATGATGGCAAAGAGTGCATTTATAAAACAATGCAACAATAATAAAATAATGCATTGACATAAAAAAGGAAATTTACTTTTGATACTTAAGTACTTTTAAAAACAAGTACTTCTGTACTTTTACTTAAGTAAAAATCTGTTTTAGAACTTTCACTTGTAACGGAGTAATATTTGACCAGTAGTACTTTTACTTTCACTCAAGTAATAGAGTTGTGTACTTTGTCCACCTCTGGGGAGAATCAATGAAATATATTTTGCTGCCATTGTGAGAATAACATGTAATCAATAAAAAAGTAACTGTAGTCAAAACATAAATATATTAAAACATAATATAATCTAATTACAACTACTTAAATTGTGTAATCTGATTATGTACATCCAATCAGTTACTACCCAGCTCTGCCCAAAAGCAGTGTTAGCCAACTATGGTCGCAAGTTCTGTCGTTATCAGCATAGTTTAATGAGATTTCCTGAAACCATAGTTCCAACGAACATTCACAAACAGCATCGCATACTTGCGTGGTTGGAACTACAGCTCTCGACCTGTGGTTTGGAAGAATAGTTTCTTTAAACTAATGACATGTGGAATTGAAAAGATCATGCTCTTGGGCACAATAAGCAAGCTACCATTCAGTACATTCTATGTCATTCATCCCATATACATTTGAATCTATATATTTTTGCGCATCAACATTTTGTGCATTTAAATGCGTATGGGAACCCCGGACAATGACGTATGAGGGAACCCTGTAATGAATCAAACATCAAAAGCAAAACGACAGGGAACAAAAACAGTGAAATAGCTCCGTTTGTTACAGCAGCATGTCAGAAAAAATATGTTATGGCGAAAGCTGCTGACTGAATGAACTGCATGTTTACAGGAGTAAAGTGTAGTCCAAATACTGCATGAATCGATTAATTAGCAGAAGTTATTTTTTCACTGCCTGCATGTGACGTCATTGATGACAATCCTATATTGTTGAATTAACGTTGTTCAAACAACAGGGGTACGAATGATTTCGGGAAAGAGTTGTGACTAGCTATTTAGTTTCTAAAACAATGCATTGTACTATGGTGGTTAAGCAGTGAGTTACGTTGTTGTACGGGAAATACACCCCAAAACAGTTTAATATTGTGGTGGTAGGTTTTGCATGTTTTCTCCAAAAATGAATTGTTTTTTTGCAATATTGAAAATCTCCACAGTACCTTTGTTTAAATAATCTCTGTGATTCTAAAATTCAAGAATTGCACTAATGATGTTGGAATGGTCAGCTAATTTTCATCATTAATAGTCATCCATTTATCTACGAACATTGTTCGTTTTTTAACTTACTCACTCTCACTAACTTATTCAATGTTTTAAATTTCATGTGATAAAAAAGGCTCAATATCTGACCTTTGGCGATGTTTAGAAGGACCTTCGTGAGTTTTCTTTTTTTTTTTTTAGATGGGAGAGGAAATTAAAAACAAGATGACTAAATAACCTCAAATTTTAGACCTGTGGCTGATTATTGGCAGGCATCGCTCTCTTACTCTATTGCATGCTTACTTTCTCTCTTTCCTTCTTCGGCTCGTCTTCCCAAACTTTTAATGGGTCTTTTAATTAGTTTGCATTTTAATCTATATCTCATTAGGCAGAGACTCTATTTCCTTCCACTGTGCTATAGGAGAGGCGAACTGTCTCTTTAAAAAAAAGTTCTTAAACCAGTGACATCAAAACTGCTTCTGGGAGCCAAATGTCTGTTTATTATGAGCTTTTGACCATTTTTAACAAAATAAAAGCCAAATAATTCCACTAACAGCCTTTCGGACACCAGATTATATTGTAAATATCTCCCCTGGACAGTAATTTAAGACCATGTTTAGGCAGGTTTCAGAAGTTCTGCGTCCTACAGCCACCAATTTCACAGAAATTCCAGAACACACACACACACACACACACAGGTTTCCATGATATGCGGGGACTTCCATTGACATAATAATTTTTATACTGTATAAACTGTGTACTCTATCTCCTAACCCTAAACCTACCCTTCACAGAAAACTTTCTGCAGTTTTACATTTTCAAAAAACACCACTTAGCATGATTTATAAGCGGTTTTCTTTGGATTTCAGATATCCCATTGACATCACCCCACTGAGAAGCAGGTCTAAATCATCCCAGATCCTCTCCACTTATCCTATTTCTATCCCTTGCTTTTCCCAATTTCCGCTGGCGTTCCTCCTGTGCTCACTGTGCACATTTCATTAAACCACAGAACAGCAGGAAAAGATATGAGGAATAGACACAAAACACACATACTGTAGACACAGACTGAGAGAGAGAGAGAGAGAGAGAGAGAGAGAGAGAGAGAGAGAGAGAGAGAGAGAGAGAGAGAGGCTGCAGTTATTGGTTTGTGATGAATTCTGCATATTGTAAACTCTTAAGTAATCATATCACAGCAAAAGCCATTTACAGTTCATACATATGTAAATGACACTACATTACTGTAATATGACAATGTTTCCTTTTGCTTCTCTGCATCGTTGCATGATAAATTAAACAGAAGCTGTGAGAGTATTCCTAGGAGAAATGTGTACATACATATAATCTATGAAACTTTAAAGCGCAAAACACGTCTAGAGCATATGTGTGAGTAAATGAGAGGTATCATGGGAGATGTTGATAAATGTACTGACCCAAGGGTGTGGGATTCAAGACACTACCATATAATTACTCCGGTGTCTCACTAATGCACAGAAATATGTACACCGATCAGGCATAACATTATGACCACTCACAGGTGAAGTGAATAACACAGATTATCTCTTCATCACAGCACCTGTTTGTGGATGAGATATATTAGGCAGCAAGTGAACATTTTGTCCTCAAAGTTGATGTGTTAGAAGCAGGAAAAATGGGCAAGGGTAAGGATTTGAGCGAGTTTGATAAGGGCCAAATTGTGATGGCTAGACAACTGGGTCAGAGCATCTCCAAAACTGCAGCTTTTGTGGGGTGTTCTCGGTCTGCAGTGGTCAGTATCTATCAGAAGTGGTCCAAGGAAGGACTGGCTCATGGATGCACGTGGAGAGCGAAGGCTGGCATGTGTGGTCCGATCAAAAAGTAATGTACTGTACTGTAGCTCAAATTGCTCAAGAAGTTAATGCTGGTTCTGATAGAAAGGTGTCAAAATACAAGTGCATCGCAGTTTGTTGCGTAAATGGCTGCATAGCCGCAGACCAGAAATGCTGACCCCTGTCCACCACTGAAAATGACGCCAACAGTGTATGCATCAGAACTGGACCACAGAGCAATGGCAGAAGGTGGCCTGATCTGATGAATCACGTTTTCTTTTATATCACGTGGATGGCCGGGTGCGTGTGCGACGCTTACCTGGGGAACACATGACACCAGGATGCATTATGGGAAGAAGACAAACCGGCCGAGGCAGTTTGATGCTTTGGGCAATGTTCTGCTGGGAAAACTTGGATCCTGCCATCCATGTTGATGTTACTTTGACACATACCACCTACCTAAGCATTGTTGCAGACCATGTATCTCAATCCAATTAAGCATCAGTGGGATGTGCTGAACAAACAAGTCCGATCCATGGCCCCACCTCGCAACTTACAGGACTTAAAAGTATCTGCTACTAACATCTTGGTGCCAGATAACACAGCACACCTTCAGGGCTGTAGTGGAGTCTATGCCTCGACGAGTCAGGGCTGTTTTGGCAGCAAAAGGGGGACCAACACAATATTAGGATATAATGTAACATTATGTTATAATGTTATATAATGACATAATGTTATGCCTGATCAGTGTATATGTATGTTTAAGATAATTAAAGGTCAAAATGACCTCAAATGGCATCAAAAAGTGAGAATGTTAGTGTAATGATATCCATGTATTTCAAAGTAGCAGTTCTTTCACCAATCGTTTCACTTGGATTTTGTCACACGTTTCACTTTTGTCTTCCTTTCATGAGTTCACAGTCAGCAGGCATGGAGTCTCTTCCATTGATTCAGGCTTTAACCTAGTTAACACACACACACCCAAACCACTACAGTACTGTGTCATTTCCAATGCGTAACACGTCTTTTGTCTCCCTGAGCTTCATATAGACTGGGCAATGGAGTCCTAGCACATATCGAACGCTGAACATGGAGATTAATATTCAATCTGCGGGAGGAAAAACTCTTTATTCTGAGGAATGTTTTGCGTGCTATTTGATTCAAACTTGACATTCAGCTGACAAATCATCCAAGGTGGCTTACAGTACACTTACAGGGACCTTACTTTAAAGGCCTTTACATTCTGAAATCTTATTTCATTTAAAAATCCTGTATGGCTCTTATGTGGAACTTTAACAGGTAAACACACTGATGCTTAAACACCCCATACTGTGCTGGTGAAAAACGGATGAGGAAATAGTTCACAGCATTGCAATGAAACTATGTTTAGAACATGTTTTTGACCTGCAACACACATCCTACCAGTACTTCTACTTGACTATTTAGGATTCGACACACAATTCAAAGCAGCATTTGCTGTTGGAAAAATAATCTAATATACACTAAGTGCATTGTGCTAAACTCAGCCAAGAGTCAAAAGCCTCTGCACTCATTTCAGCACAACATGGCAACTACAAGACCTCCCATACTCCTCCTGCCTCAAGGTTACAGCTTAAAAATGTTCCTGATCCAATTAATAATGGATTAGACCGAGGGAAGGTGTATCAGAGAGTGTGTTATCAGGCCTAGTGTTCTGAGGCAGGTGTGCCAGGTGTACTGTAGTATTGCTTTCACAGACCAACTCGCTGCATGTGTCCTTGAAAACCGTTATCAGTGTAAATATCCACAAAACACAAGTCGTATGTCGTACTTCATACCATTGAAGAGGTTATCATTGGTCTACCATCACAATATGGACTTGTTTTAATTTAAATTAGGTCTCAATTTAAGTGGTAATCAATTAGTCAATAGTCAATTATAGTGTATAGAATTATAGATAGTTATATAAAACAATTATTACAATTCTTATTTTTCAACAGCTATTACTCCAGTCTCAGTGTCACATGATGCTGATTTGGTTCTCAAGAAACCTTTATTATTATTATTATTAATAGCTATGTTTACATGGACACATTTTGTTTCAATCGGAATGAACTCCGAACATAGCCTAGTGTTTACATGAATGCTAAACAAAGTGATCGGGTTGATGTGCGCATTTATGTCACAAAATTTAAATTGGAATAGTTTTTTATTTTTTTAAGTGCACACTGCACAGGTAAACAGTTTCCTGCTGTTTGCGAATACTAACCATTTTCCTACATTGATTCTTTTCTTTGTTTTAAAGAGTAGACGTATCTATTTCGTGTCCTAATTAGGAGACAACAAGCATATACCGTTTTGCAGTGCTTATATTTATCAAGCAGTAAAAACGCCCCTTCCAGCGCCCAAAACAAGGCATCTGCGGATGACTGAAACTGTGGATGACCTAAACAAGGACTGGTGGGATGTTGTCCTGCTCCACATCACAGACGATGAGTGGAAGGAGAATTTTAGTATGCCATGACAGTCACTTATGACACTTTCAACTACAACAACAGCTCGTTCCACACGTCATTACGCCATCTGTATATTACGCCGATCAAGTGTTCACATCCTCTCGTTCGGATTAGAAAAGGTTTAAACCACCCCCTTACAATCCAAATAAAATTTGAGTGCATTTGGCCAATTCATTCCAATTGACGCGGTTACATGTGACCTTTTTATTCCTACTGAAAGTGAAAGTGACATGTGAAGTATGGTAACCCATACTCGGAATTTGTCCTCTGCATTTAACCCAAGTTAGCACACACACACCAGTTACTGCAAACTGTAGACACACACAGCTGGAGCAGTCCGGTGAACGACTGGAGGTTAGATGCCTTGCTCAAAGGCACATTTCCTGCCAGTATCGAGAATAGAATCCGCAACCTTCGGGTTACCAGTCTGACCCTTTAGCCATTAGGCTATGACTGCCCCTATTGCTACCCCTGTGCTACTAGTTTGATTACAATCGGATTAACTGGGGTTCATGTAAACACAGCTGATGTTGAAGTTGTACTGCTTAATATTTTTGTGGAAATTGTGATTATTTTTTCAGGATTCTATGCTAAATAGACATTTTGAAAGAACAGCATCTATTTGAAATATAAATCTTTTGTAACATTTTAAATGTCTCCACTGTCACTTCTAATCAATTTAATCACTGTAAACCCTAGCGCTCAAATTATTATCATAATTAATTGGTTAGAGTAACTTAAGTTAAGCAAACTTAAATTAAACAAATTAGTTAAATCAAATTAACTTTTATGAAGTATATAAGAATTTAGAACTTTCTTTTTCTTTTGAGTTCACAAAACGTCTCGGTTACGTATGGTAACCCTCGTTCCCTGAAGGAGGGAACGGAGACGTACGTCGGTAATAACCGACGAATTGGGATCACTTCAGAGAGCCCCTATCAGCTTCGAGAACTTAAGAACAGGCCAATGAACAATTGGCGTGCGAGATTTGCATCTCGCGCTCCGCCCCGCGCCGCGGGTATAAACAGGAAGCGAGAGCACCGCACTGACGTTTTTCACTGAGGAGCCGAACCAGTGACTCGGCCAAGCAGTGATGGAAGGAACTGTGGCGACGGGACGTACGTCTCCGTTCCCTCCTTCAGGGAACGAGGGTTACCATACGTAACCGAGACGTTCCCTTTCAGTCGGTCACTACGACGTACGTCGGTAATAACCGACGAATTGGGATCCCTATGGAAAACGCCACAGTTACTACCACTTCCAGCGCCCAGCGAGAGCCCCTCAGACCCCGTTCTGAAGCGGGCGGGAAGATTCACGCTAGAAGAGTCATACTGCTGTTCCGCAAGACCCATTCAGCAGACTTGATTGGATAACGCTGGGAAAGCGTGCCCGAAGGACGCTGCGGGAGCAACATCATGCCCGGAGGGAGTTACCATGTGGAGAACACGTATGGGCTGGCCGTGGGCAGCACAACATACGGAGTCCCAGGGGAGGCCCCGGCCTAATGCAGGCGGGGGACGACACCGTACTGAGACGGCAGAGAACTCTGCCAAGGGAAAGACACGAGCTCGCCGTAGGGAGCTGTACCGTGGAAATACACGTATGGGACCACCGTAGGGGTCACGACATACGGAACCCAGCCTGACACAAGTTCCACCAATGCATACGAGTGCCAGACCTGGCGTCGGACGCTCCGCAACATCCGACTGCCGAGGGGTGCGGAGGACTCAACAGGGTTCGCCTATCCTGGGGAACTCGACTGGAGAAAATAAGCGCACGTATCCGTTCCAGGGGAAGGGAATGGCGCAGCAAGCCGACACTAGAACGGGCACTTCAGTGAAGCTGACTATGGGAAGCGAGCACACGAGAAGCCACCGGCTCTACACGCAGGCTATAAAATCTAGCGAACGTGTTGGGTGTCGCCCAGCCCGCAGCTCTACAAATGTCTGTCAGCGAGGCGCCACGAGCCAGCGCCCAGGAAGAAGCAACACCCCTGGTGGAGTGCGCTCTAACCCCGAGCGGGCAGGGCACGTCTTGGGATTCATACGCCAAGACGATGGCATCCACTATCCAGTGGGCCATCCTCTGCTTGGAGACAGCCTTTCCCTTCTGCTGTCCTCCGTAACAGACGAAGAGCTGCTCTGAGGTCCTGAAGCTTTGCGTTCTGTCCACGTAAGTCCGGAGAGCACGGACGGGACAGAGCAAAGCTAGGGCTGGGTCTGCCTCCTCCGAAGGCAGCGCTTGCAGGCTCACCACTTGGTCCCGGAAGGGAGTAGTGGGAACCTTGGGCACATATCCAGGCCTCAGGGTCACCTGAGAATCACCCGGCCCGAATTCCAGGCACGATTCGTAGACCGAAAATGCCTGCAGGTCCCCTACCCTCTTAACTGAGGACAATGCAATCAGGAGTATTGTCTTTAGAGACAAGAACTTAAGCTCTACTGACTGTAAAGGCTCGAAGGGCGCCCTCTGAAGTGCGGTCAGCACCAGAGTCAAGTCCCAAGAGGGTATAGAAGAAGGGCGAGGAGGATTTAGTCTCCTCGCTCCCCTTAGGAACCTGACGATCAGATCATGCTTGCCTAAGGACTCACCATTAACGAGGTCATGGCTTGCGGCGATGGCGGCAACATATACCTTGAGGGTGGAGGGAGACAGCCTTCTCTCCAACCCGTCTTGAAGAAAAGATAGCACAGATCCGATCGAACATTTCCGGGGGTCTTCTCGGCGAGAAGAGCACCAGTCGACGAACAGGTTCCACTTCAACGCATATAGCCGTCTCGTAGAGGGGGCTCTGGCGGAAGCGATGGTGTCGACTACCGCTTGCGGTAGGTCACCTAGAACCTCCGCGTCCCGTCCAGGGACCAGACATGGAGTTTCCAGAGGTCTGGACGCGGGTGCCATAGGGTGCCCCGTCTCTGAGACAGAAGGTCCTGCCTCAGAGGAATGGGCCAAGGAGGTGCTGTCGCGAGGAGCACTAGTTCCGGGAACCACGTCCTGTTGGGCCAGTACGGAGCTACCAAGAGGAGTTGCTCCTCGTCCTCCCTGACCTTGCACAGAGTCTGTGCAAGAAGGCTCACTGGGGGAAACGCATATTTGCGCAGAGCCCGGGGCCAGCTGTGTGCCAGTGCATCCGTGCCGAGGGTCCCCTCGGACAGGGAATAGAACAACTGGCAGTGGGTCGTGTCGTGGGCGGCAAACAGATCGATCTGTGCGGCCCCAAAGCGACTCCAAATCAGCTGGACCACCTGGGGGTGGAGTCGCCACTCTCCGGGAAGCACTGGCAACCGTGACAGCTCGTCGGCCGCACGATTGAGCAGGCCCGGAATGTGGATAGCACGAAGGGACCTCAGATGCTTCTGACTCCACAGGAGGAGATGGCGGGCGAGTTGGGACAAACGGCGGGAGCGTAGACCACCTTGTTTGTTGATGTACGCAACGGCCGTCGTGCTGTCCGTCCGGACCAGAACGTGCTTGTCTTTGAGCGACCCTTTGAGGCGGCTGAGAGCAAGACGAACTGCCAGCAACTCTAGGCAATTGATATGCCATTGCAGTTGGGGCCCCGTCCACAGACCCGATACTGCAAGCCCGTTGTACGTGGCACCCCAACCCGTGGGTGAGGCATCCGTGGAGACAACATGATGCCTGGACACTTGTTCTAGAGGCACTCCTGCCCGTAGAAACGAAGGGTCCGACCACGGGGTGAGGGTTTGGCGGCATCTCGGCGTCACTTGGACACGGAGGGACCCGCTGTGCCACGCCCATCTCGGGACTCGATCGTGTAGCCAGTGCTGAAGCGGTCTCATATGGAGCAGCCCTAGCGGCGTTACTGCGGCTGCTGCTGCCATATGCCCCAGGAGCCTCTGAAAATGTTTCAGTGGAACCGCTGTACTGCGTTTGAACGTACTCAAGCAGCTCAGCACCGACTGGACGCGCTCCTCTGTGAGGCGCGCAGTCATGGCGACCGAGTCGATCTCCATCCCGAGAAAAGAGATCCTCTGTACGGGACAGAGTTTGCTCTTCTCCCAGTTGACCCGAAGACCCAACTGGCTGAGGTGCCGGAGCACCATGTCCCTGTGTTCGCACAACTGCTCCCGCGACTGGGCAAGAATCAGCCAGTCGTCGAGATAGTTGAGGATGCGAACACCACGCTCTCTCATGGGAGCAATGGCCGCCTCCGCGACTTTCGTGAAGACACGGGGCGACAGGGACAACCCGAAGGGTAGGACTTTGTACTGGTATGCCCGTCCGTCGAAAGCAAAGCGTAGAAACGGTCTGTGTCGAGGGAGAATCGAGACATGAAAGTACGCGTCCTTCAGGTCGATCGCTGCAAACCAATCCTGGGGACGGATGCATCTGAAGATGCGCTTCTGGGTTAACATTCGGAACGGCATCCTGTGGAGGGAGCGGTTCAGGTAACGCAGGTCCAGGATCGGTCGTAACCCGCCACCTTTCTTGGGTACAATGAAGTACGGGCTGTAGAACCCGGACTTCATATCGGCTGGAGGGACCGGCTCTATCGCGTCCTTCGCCAATAGGACAGCGATCTCCGCCTGAAGCACGGGGGCGCCCTCCTTCGGTATAGAAGTGAAGTGGACACCCCTGAACTTCGGGGGACGCCGGGCGAACTGAATCGCATAGCCGAGTCTGATGGTGCGGATGATCCAGCGAGACGGGCCGGGGAGCGCTAGCCAGGCCCCCAGAGACCGAGCAAGCGGGATCATCGGCACCACGGACGTACCCGGAGCGGGGCAGCGCAGCGGAACGCAGGGGCCCCAGGACGACATGGGAGTGGTCCATGCAGGGGTCTGGGTCTGACACACGACCTGCATCCGCTGAGGGGACGGGCGAGCGTGGGGAGGCACTTTGTGTGCGTCCGCACAACCGACGCCCCCTGTTGGCGAGGAGACAGGTGTCTGAGGGGTACGAGGCATGGTAGCGTCGCATACCGTCAGACGCGCTCTCTTGGCACCCAGAGATGTTAGAAACTGCTCTTTTATTGAAAATTTGGGTGCCACTGGCACTGGGGCCAGTGGCGGAACAGAAAATAAAATGGGGTTCCCCCGGCCCTCCACCGGGGGAAGGAGTGGTGCTGCAGCCATCTCCCGAAGAGCAGTTTCCTCCATCTCTGGGCGGCCCGTCTCAGGGTCTCTTCCGACGGCGCTTGCCACCTGGCTTGGCAGCGGCCTGAGCGGGCTGGACGTTCTTCCCGCGACTGGCTCCACGCCCACGACCGGTGGAAGGCTGCTGCTGGGCTGGGGCGGGAGCGGGGGCGGCCGCAGGAGGACGTCCTCGGCGACGGGCAGGCGGAGGTGCTGCAGCCGGCGGCTGGGTGGAGGCAGCAGCGGGCCGCCGGTGCAGGATATGTTTGATGGCCTCCGTCTGCTTCTGGGCGGCCGAGAATTGCTGGGCGAAATTCTCGACCGCGTCGCCGAACAACCCGGCCGACGATATGGGGGAGTCCAGGAACCGGTTCTTGTCAGTCTCCCTCATGTCGGCCAGGTTGAGCCAGAGATGCCGTTCCTGGACCACTAAGGTGGACATCGCCTGACCCACGGAACGGGCGGTAACTTTCGTCGCCCGGAGGGCGAGGTCCGTCGCCGCCCGGAGCTCCCGGAGGAGCTCTGGGTCAGACCTACCCTCGTGCATGTCCATGAGTGCCTGGGCCTGGTGCACCTGGAGCAACGCCATGGCATGCAAGGCAGACGCGGCCTGTCCGCAGGACCTGTAGGCCTTCGCAGTCAGACTGGACGAAAACCTACAGGCTTTGGACGGGAGACGAGGATCACCACGCCACTCGGAGGCGGTCGCCGGACGCAGCTGCATCGCGACGGCGCGTTCGACCGGCGGGATCCTCTCGTAACCCTTGGCCTGTCCACCGTCAAGGGTAGTGAGGAGGGAGGAGCCTCCAGGTCTGTTTCTGGCACTGAAGGGTGTCGTCCACGACCTGGAAAGCTCCTCATGCACCTCCGGGAAGAATGGTACTGAGGCGGGACGCTGAGAACCAGCGCGACCCCCCCCCAGAAACCAATCATCCAACCTAGAAGGCTCGGGACGTGGTGGAGGGTTCCACACAAGCCCGACCTTTTCGGCGGCCCGGGAAAGCATAGCCGTCAACTCAGGGTCCGACTCGGCCGTTGCCACTCTCCCAGAGGGAGGCAGTACAGCCGAATCTTCATCCTCCGAGGACTGGAACTCCCCCTCCGATGCTGCGATCGACATCTGCTCGTCCGCGGGCGCTCCGAAAGAGATGACTGGGCGCCCGTGGGCGGGACCAGCGATCTCTTCCGGTGGCGCCACCGGCAGCGGTGCTTGTGAGGGTTCAGGGACCTGCGTAGGAACACTAGGCGGGTTTGTCCTGAACGTAATCCTCAAGTCACCCCGGTCATCCGTCGAAGTAGGTCTATCCTGGTTAGGGATAGCTCTAGATCGAGGTATGGGGAGGGGGACTCCGCCTTTCCGAAGGTAGGTGAGTCTTGACCTAAGCACCGCAATAGTCATGTTCCCGCAGTGAGAACACGAGCTATTCACAAACGCTGCCTCAGCGTGCTGTAAGCCCAGGCACGTGATGCAGTGAGTGTGGCAGTCAGCGGGCGAGAGGGAACGACCGCATCCAGAAACGCACGGGTGGAATGACATCTTGAAAAAGACGCAGTGTCACACCCGTGTTGCTCTTTTTGTGAGGAAATCGCTCTTTTAAGAGAGTGCTGAAGCACCCAGGGAAACCGCGGCAACACACAGGGGATAGTGCAGCCTGTGTTTGCACTCAAAATAGGAACGCCCACCGATACCAACAGACTGTGTCTTTGCTGTGATAACAGCAGTTGTTCCTTGCAGCTGAGTTCGCGGTCCCGCTGGAAAGCGCCGTCACACCAGCACACGATCCTCTTCTCTGTTCTTGCAATTCTTCTTTCGCTGAAAGACAGGAAAGCAGTCTCTGCAACTTCAAACGCCGGTTCGGCTCCGAAGTGAATGACGTCAGTGCGGTGCTCTCGCTTCCTGTTTATACCCGCGGCGCGGGGCGGAGCGCGAGATGCAAATCTCGCACGCCAATTGTTCATTGGCCTGTTCTTAAGTTCTCGAAGCTGATAGGGGCTCTCTGAAGTGATCCCAATTCGTCGGTTATTACCGACGTACGTCGTAGTGACCGACTGAAAGGGAACTGACACATTTTAAGTAATCTGAATTGTTTCTTTGAGTTTTATGAACTTGTTTCTTTTAATTTAGACAAAATTAAATTTAACTAAAAACTGGGCTCGGATTTCTGTTTACGAGCATGCTTTGCCATGACACTCGAAAGGGAGACTAAATGCTAAAATGAAGTGTTATATAATGTTATACAACATTTTTTTTGTGTGCAAGATTAATGTTAAAGGGATAGTTCACTCAAAAATGAAAATGTCCCCATGATTTACTCACCCTCAAGCCATCCTAAGTGTTCATGACATTCTTCTTTCAGTTAATTAAATGCCATTTAGTTAAATCAGGTTAACATTCTTAATTTTGTCCAAAACTATTAAATTTAATTATTATAAAATTAATATAAAAAACAAAACAAAACTAGTAATCCATTTAGATTATTTTTATTTAGTGAAATACTATTTTTACAACATTTACAAAACCTTTTACAAGGTTTTATTGCTTAGTCAGAAGATGGTTTTGTTACATTCATGGCATGCCCAAAGTAGTTGTTTTTTATTATTAAAACAACTTTAATTGTTATTAGCAGGTCCTCACCCAAAGAACATGCTCTACACTTCACTACAATGGTAACCTCCAAAAACACTAACTTAACAAAAACTTTTAAATACCAACATAACAAAATATTAAGCATTAAAAAGTCTCTCCATTTTCTCATCTTGTTAAAAATGCATCAAATAGCACTTTATTTAAACATTTACTCTCCAAATTCAGCCCCTTTGCAAAGCATGATGGGAAGTGAAAGTCTTGTTTGATTGGGTTACTTGATTGAAACATGCTATTTCAAAATGAAAACATCAAGTTATGTCAAAGAGTAACGGTTTTAAGTCAGTTTAACATTAATCAATTACATTTGAACCAGAATCCTGATATAATTGTGTTAAATCAAGATGAATTGCTTAAATAAAGTGAACAGCATCATAAAATAATTTTTGGAGTGTGGCTAATCAAAGCATTATAATGACCGTGAATGGTAGCCCAAAATTTTAAGCCCAAAAATTTGCATCTATCCATCATTAAAATACACCACACAGCTCCAGGGGTTAATAAAGGCCTTCTGAAGTGAATCGATGGGTTTGTGTAAGAAAAATATACATATTTAAAACTTCATAAAGTCAAATATCTAGCTTCCGCCAGACCGCCTTCCATATTCAACTTACTGTCTTGGTGACACGTGGAGCATGAGGTTGGTTTGAGAACAGGTATGCTAAATGTTCGATATTGCCTTACTAATTCAGCATTGCTATGCTAACGCTATAAAAGTATTATGTTACCAATTAGCAAGTTAGCATTTATTGAGTTTAAGCTAGACAAGTTTCCACAACTAAAAATATTTAAGTGATTACATGATAATTTTAAGTTAAATATATGATTTTAATTAAATATATAATTAACTTACTTGAATATTACAAGTTAAGAGTAATCAAAATATATGAGTACAAAAATATATGCAAGTTCTCCTTACTTAAACTTTGAATTTCTTGAATTAAAAATGTTGATGTAACTGATTACCTCAAAATTGTTTCAGTTTAACTTACATTTTGGGGTTAACAAGATGTAGATGTTTGAATTTACATTGACCTGATTGCTCAGGAAAATAATAAGGCCTTATAGTAAGTGTTTTGATGAAAGAGCTGCTATAAACAAATTTGGTAAAAATGAAAAATCACCAGGTCATTGTATTCAATGATTTCTGTTCACACTGCATTTTCTACAAGTGACCCCTACTTTGAAATAACTCAGACTTCCCTATAGGTATCAAATTATACTTTGTAGGAAATGTTATGAAGGCAGAGCACTTCATACAACCAGGTTTACCGCAAGAAACCGCAAGGAGACAAATGCTTTTGTTTCTGAGGCAGCACATCGCTGAATGGGAATCAATTGGGACGAATAAATCACACAGAAGGAAGAGACGGGTCCGGCTGGGAACAGAGAGAATGATTTAAAAACACTAACCTGATCCGACCGATTCCACATGAGGCAAAGCATGAAGAGAGGGAGAGAAAGAGAGTGAGATCAAAAGCACGTCACATACTGTACACATACCCGACATTCAACACACGGACATGCAATCTATGCTGATTGTGGCATTAAATTAGCTACAGCCTGAAATCATCTCAAGAATCCTAAAATATTTTTACACACTGATTACTGTTTGTATCCTCAGACAATCCGTGCATGATAACGGATGCTTTGTATCAGCGTGTGATTAACTTCCTGCTGTTGTCTGCTAAAAGGTGTTTCTTGCAAAACGACAAGAAAAGAGCCTGTGAAGATCCCATGATGAAATATAATAATAGGTTTTTGTTGTGACCCATAGTAGATATAATAGGCATCCTGGGGCGAGACACACACAAACACATAATCCTAGTTTAAGTCCTAGATTTTTTTTTTTTAAACAAAAAAAGAACAGAAAAAAGGGGTACAGGACAAAGCACTGATCCACAATTGGACGAGAGAGTCCCTTGAGCAATGAAACTCTAACCTTTTCATTATGGTGATATATCTGGCATGAGGCCCCGCTAGTGTTGTCACGGTAACCCCGTGATGAACCTTGACAATGCCCCTGAGACCCGGAATGAGACTGCTGCAAGCCGGTCCCTGCCCAGCACATGACACACACCACATTTTGTTTTAAGCAGAATGTGGTGCGACCAAGATTCAGAAAAAGAGACCCTCCTGGAGACCCTCACTATTGTGCACCACGGTCAATAAGTCTCTTAAAGTTTATGAAGTTTATATCTTTTTATGTCATGAGGTGCGACCAACAAACATTTTATAATATTTATAATGTAATAATTTTTTATATTTAAAAACTTCACTTTAAAGCTGCAGTCCATAACTTTTTGTGCTCTAGCGGTTAATAAACAGAACTGCATGCGTCTTGCGGAAGAACATTGCAGCCGGAGCTACTTCTCTCTGTTTATGTCTATGGAAAGTCACGCAGGGACTGTGCTCCTCCGCAGCGGTTCCTACCAGACCGGTCTGAAATAGTCCCAATATAAACACTTATTATAAGTGTAGAAAAACACGGTTTGGAAAATGGATTCATGCTGTACATTCTTATTATATAATTTTTGTAAAACACAAAAAAAGTTACGGACAGCAGCTTTAAAACATATGTTTAAATATGTAAAAACTTGATGTTTAGACTACACAACATTTAAGTATCATTAAATTGAGAATTGTTTTGAACATATAAAACTGAAACCAACATAAACACAAAAAGTACACTTCTAAGTTCCCTTTATTTTTATTTACCCAATAACAATTACTAATAAATTAGCCTATATATCTAATTATATATCTTATATAAAACATATATCTCCACTGTCCCACAATGTGAATTATGCTGTTTTAAAGTTTTTTGTCTTTCTATTGAGGGGGGCTTTCGCCCTGGGCACGTTTGCTGCGGCCTGTTCGTCTGGTTTCACACTCAACTTGATTCAATCGAACCCGGGTGCACTGGCATTCATCTTACATCATCACAAATGTGATGGCTTTCTGCTGCTTGCAAAAGGACTCTTTAGAGGAGACAGTAGATTGCCATTAATTTGCCGCCCTGATTCCCCTTCCTATGCGCGAATACACTGCAGGGTCACTCTCGCTCATATCGGTAAATCCTCAACACTTTCATCCATTACATGCGTTTTATTGAACTAAATACATTGTTATCGGCTAAAGCGTATGCACAGGATACTTTTCTTCCTGAACAAGTGCGCATCTGAGTGCGTGTTGCTTTCACATTCACGTGAATCGCACCACAGTCCACGTTTTGAGTTCGGTACCCTGGTGCGCACCTGGGTCCGCATGACAGCGTTTCAAACTAAACTGCCAGTGTGAAAGCATTTGGTTCTATTGCTTGGTCCGAGCCAGTTACATTGCTCCCCCCAATTTTGTTCACATTCTATTATTTGGGTCCGAACCACGGTGCATTTGCGTCAAAGTAGCAGCTGTTTTCCCCTGTTGCTTGCTAACAATGACGCAGAAGGCGGCAAAATGCATAGTGTTGCTCACCTCATAATTAGGCTATATTTTGAATCATACGTCATCAATAGCAGTTCACTTCCGCAATTTAGTACGACTGCATTCATATCAGCTGCGAACCGCATGGAGTTCACATGTACCGTACCCCAGACCACCCTTTTTAAGCTGACTCGAGTAGAGTTTGAGGATGCACACGCAAATTCGGAAACAGCATTCACATCATCCGTCTAGCGAGGTACTCACCAAAAGTGCTAGTGTGAAAACACGTTAATAGTTAATTTATGGTGTTTTGGACCATTTTGGTAAAAATTTTCATTTTCCTTTTCACTGACACTCTAATTTGTCAATAACCCATTACTGTACAAAAGTATAATTTGAGTGAAAATGGATTTGAGCTACCATGATTAAATGCCACAAACACGCACAAAAAAAGTCAAATATCATCTGATTAATGATCTAGGAATAGGGCAGCATGTTAAATATTCATTTATTATAACTTTTGTTTGTGAAATATTTCTAAATCCTGAAACTAGTAGTAAGAGTAATATAAAAATAGTAAGAGTAATATGCTATATGCAGTTTCAAATTAAGCCACACACACACACCTCTCAATCTTTGAATCAAAGTATGTACTGACCTCACACATTGAAAGTGTGCTATTTTTCTTTTGTTTAAACTAGGGCTGTCAAAAGATTAATCGCAATTAATCGCATCCAAAATAAAAGTTTGTGTTTACATAATATATGTGTGTGTACTCTGTTAATTATTATTTATATATAAATACACACACACACACATTCATGTACATATTTAAGAAATATTTGCATGTATATACTGTATATAAATTTATATAATCCATAATATATATAAATATAAATGTTTTATATATAAAAATAATATTTTTTTCTTAAACATATACATGCTTGTGTGTGTATTTATATATAAATAATAATTAACAGAGTACACACACATATATTATGTAAACACAAACTTTTATTTTGGATGTGATTAATCGCGATTAATCTTTTGACAGCCCTAGTTTAAACAAAAGAAAAATAGCACACTTTCAATGTGTGAGGTCAGTACATACTTTGATTCAAAGATTGAGAGGTGTGTGTGTGTGGCTTAATTTGAAACTGCATATAGCATATTACTCTTACTATTTTTATAATTGTATCTTTCTATGGCAGAAACAGTAAAAGTAGAATGCACTTCTGAATTCAGCATGTTTGTGTGTGTGTGTGTGTGTGTGTGTGTGTGTGTGTGTGTGTGTGTGTGTGTGTGTGTGTGTGTGTGTGTGTGTGTGTGTGTGTGTGTGTGTGTGTGTGTGTGTGTGTGTGTGTGTGTGTGTGTGTGTGTGTGTGTGTGTGTGTGTGTGTGTGTGTGTGGATGCACAGAGTATATCCTGAATTCAGATACAACACGAGATGTGGTTTCATCCCAGCAGCTTCCACTGCTCTTTCAGAAGCTGCTATCACACTACACATCAATCTCTCTGAGTGACATTTAATTCCCTTAGCCAGGAACATACTGAATGGAGCATCTTAGAGAACCGCATGCATGCACACTTGCACACTTGCACACACACACACACACACACACACACACACACACACACTAAACTCAGTGATCTTTACAAACAGGTTCAAGTTAAGATGACAAAACACAAACAATTATGTAGGTTTGTATGTAAGTGTGTGTGTGTGTGTGTGTGTGTGTGTGTGCGTGTGTGTGTATAGTCTGGATCACATACAGATGAGCTCGGCAGTATAGACGTGACAAAGACAAATTGCATGTCTCAGACAAAGGAATTTCATCAGAAGTGTCATGATGTGTGTGTGTGTGTGTGTGTGTGTGTGTGTGTGTGTGTGTGTGTGTGTGTGTGCGTGCGTGCGTGCGTGCGTGCGTGCGTGCGTGCGTGCGTGCGTGCGTGCGTGCGTGCGTGTGTGTGTGTGTTGATCAGGGTCAACGGGTGATGGTACACAACACGTTTAATATAGTTTAAATTATTAGCTGGATGAAATGATCCAGAGAGACATTGTAATCCTGGATTCGAACAAATACATTGAAAGCAATATTTAAAAAAAAATGCTAAAGACAGTTAAAGACAATGACCTGAAAAATGTTACCCGAACACCAAATGGCTGTGGAAAATGTTGTCATTCACAAATTACATTAAAAAAAATATTAACATAGAAAGCAGAGATTTAAAATTGTAGTAACATTTAACAATATTACTGTTTTTACTGCATTTTTATCAAACATATACAGCTTTTGTGAGCAAAAGACTTATTTCCAAAACATACAAAAATAAAATGAGTTTATATATACACACATACATACATTCATTCATCTATTCCAATTTTTTTTTGTATATATATATTTTACAAAACTGAAACAGTGGCACAGTTTCATTTTACTTAAATCATACAGTATGATGGGTAGGTTTAGGGGTAGGGGTAGTGTAGTGTAGGGGGATAGAATGTACAGTTTGTACAGTATAAAAACCATTACGCCTATGGAATGTCCTCACTTAGATACCGAAACAAACCTCTCTGTGTGTGTGTGTGTGTGTGTGTGTGTGTGTGTGTGTGTGTGTGTGTGTGTGTGTGTGTGTGTGTGTGTGTGTGTGTGTGTGTGTGTGTGTGTGTGTGTGTGTGTGTGTTGATCGGGGTCAATGGGTGATGTTGTGTACCATATTTAATCTCATTTAAACTATTAGCTAGATGAAATGATCCAGAGACACATTGCAGTCCTAGATTTGAACAGATACATTGAAAGCAATAAAAATATGCTAAAGACAGTTAAAGACCATGACCTGGTTTCATTAGCCCATTAAAATGCTTTGTTTTACAACCCCCCAAAAATATTACCTGCATCATACAGAGGGTCATATCCACGAGAGAAGGGTTTTATGCGTTTAAAAGGCCTAGAAACATGTTCAGAGCACGATTTAACCGCAATCCACTGATATCTGTAATGTGTAAAATGGACTATGTTCTAGTCATGTCCCGATCATAATGCTCTCAATGTTTCATTAATTATACGTCAGATTCAGGAAAAATTGGATGAAACCAAACATACAGAAAGCTAGCCGTCTCAAAGGCCTCTCTCTCTCATTTTCATGGGTTGCTTATCGCTACCCATTTTTAAACAACACTGACATAAACAAATTAGCGCCGTGCGGTAGTGACTTTTAGCCCAGCGCTCCATCATTAGCCGCGGCACCGTCTCCTGTGAAGAGCTTGACTTTGCGGCAGCAGCTTTAATAAGGTCACAGTGAAACGCTCACATGGGCTGTTCCATCAGTTAAAGCGACTGAACCTCCTAGCAGCCATTATCCCTCCCGTTCCATCCACAGCTGCTCTGCTTACACCCAGAACATGGTGATAATACTGCAGAATACCAATCAGAGAGAGAGAGAGAGAGAGAGAGAGAGAGAGAGAGATGTGCTGTCAGGGTTAAGAGGCTGCTTTTACTAGCAGGTGGCCTAAGTCACATTTCTTTTCTGTTGTGTTCTATTTGCATATTCTCTCGGCAAAATATTTTGAAAACCCGCAGAGAATTGCTGTAGTTCGTTGACAGGCCCTGTCATACAGCGGAAGTCGGCAGCGCAACTGTTGCTCTGCCGGTTTAATAAAAGCAAGGAGGTAATATATTCTGAAAAAGTTTAGATTGCTTCTTGCAAATCTCACAGAAATCAGTAATGGTAGTAATGAAACACTGTAACACAGAAAAACAGATAATCAAAATAAGAGTGTAGTGTCACATATGTATGTTATGTATGCAATTAAGTGTAAAATTATGAGCGTTTGCCAGCCTCTGAAAAAGAAAACTTAGACTTAAATGCTGCCTTCAAGTAAATGTACCCTCTATGCTTTTAATATGCTTATTTGGTGCTCAATAAACATTTCTTGTTCATTTCAAATCATTTTTTTTAACAATGTTAAATGTCACTTTCTTTGCATACCAATTAAAGAAACTATATATATATATATATATATATATATATATATATAGTACCAGTCAAAAGTTTCAATGTTTTGAAAGAAGTCTCTTATGCTCATCAAGTCGCATTTATTTGATCAAAAATACACAAAAATACACTGTAATATTGTGACATATTATTATAATTTAAAATAATGGATATTGTTAGATAAGATTTCTATTTTCTATAAATGCTGTTTCTTTTTAACTTTTTATTCATCAATGAATCCTGAAAACAGTATCACAGGTTCCCAAAAAATATTAAGCAGCACAACTGTCATAAATTTCAAACATTGATAATAACTCAGCATATGAATGATTTCTGAAGGATCATGTGACACTGAAGACCAGAGTAATGATAGAGTTTAGTCTGATAAATTCTGCTTTGATCGAATAAATTATATTTTAAAGTATATTAAAACAGAAAACTATTATTTTAAATTATAATATTATTTCACAATATTACAGGTTTTTTTCTGTATTTTTGATTAAATAAATGCAGGCTTGATGAGCATACGAGACTTCTTTAAAAAAACATATTCATATCAACGATATCCCTTCTCTTACCAGTCCTATTCTAAATTCAGATTCATAAGGTATGGAGAAAATATTAACACATTACAAACCTTATAAACCTTATAAATATTAACACATTACATGCTAAGTGATGAGTGATGTGTGTAATGTGCACAGCAATAGGTTTTCCATTAAGGTAACTGTTAAAAAGGTGCCAAATCTTATCAAACTGTTCAAATGTATCCTTCAGACAGTATCTAATTTGTTTCAAGTGTAGAGTAGATGTAAGTTTGTTAAGCCATAGTTTGACAGTGGGGCATAATGTAAAAGTCTTTACTGTCACTTCTGATTAATTCAATGCATCCTTGCTGAATAAAAATATGAATTTCTTTCACAAAAGTCTTACTATACAGGGGTTGGACTATACAGTCATCTGTGACCAGGACAGCGTGTCTTTGTGATACATATAGAGAACTATGGTATCCAGGGTAATGTCGGCACAAAACCACATTCAACAGGATAGACTGTCGACGCAAGAGGAAGCTGTCTGAAAGGGATGTCCGGGTACTAACCCGGATTGTATCCAAGAAACATAAAATCACAGCTGCCCAACTCACTGCAGAAATAAACCTCGACTCTCCTGTTTCCACCAAAGCTGTTCGTCTGGAGCTCCACAGAGTCAATATTCATGGTCGGGCTGCCTAAGCCAAACCTTTGGACATTCATGCCAAATGCCAAATGTGGGATTCCTTGAAGCCAACAGTGCAAATCTTGGGCTGTGGACAGTGTGAAACATGTATTGTTCTCTGATGAGTCCAACTTCACTGTCGTTCCCACATCTGTGGGAGTTATGATGTGGAGAAGCCCCAAACCCAGACTGTTGCTGCCCAGAGTGAAGCACAGGGGTGGATCAGGGGTTGTTTTGGGCTGCAGTATCCTGGCATTCCCTAAACATTGTACCCTGAAGAGGATTCCGTGCATCAGCATGACAATACACCAATAAACACAGCAAGACTTGTGACAGAATGTTTGATGAACATGAAAGTGAATCTGAAAATCTCCGATGGCCTGCACACTAGTGATGCGCGGGTCGGCTTTTTTTCCAACCCGCGGGTCCTGCTTTTATGAAATTATTTGGCCCGCCCCAGCCCGCACCGCACCAGTGTATCAATTTTAAAACCCGCCCCGCCCCGCCCCGCATCCGCGACCATTAAATAGACATACTAGCCATTGTAATGTAAATGAAAACAGCCTTTATTTCTGAAAGTGCTTGGAAACATGGCCCTGTAAACTGGCAACACCATACGATTATTATGAATGTGAACCATAAATCAGGTCATATTAATAACAAGATAATGATAAAGATTTTCAACCTTTAATTTTCACCAAAGTAGCGTTTGGATCTTGAAGGCTTAACCATTTTTTATTTCAGATTTTTATAGGCAGTTTATAGCCTACGCTACATAACCACTAAACTTTTGTTTTATTTAGCACACAGAAATGTTCATAGCGTGTTTACATTCGCTGTGCAAAAAAAGAATGGCGTCCACTGTACCAGGGTTTAATCTATTTCGGCTAGACTCCAGCACCTCGTCTTCCATCTTCACTTTTATCTCTCCGTTTTTGTTGTCGTGGCTGCCGGTGGTGGGAGCTGCTCGGCGCGCAGCTGTCATGACGTGCCGCGTGATGCCAAAGGCTTGGGGACATCATGCAAGTTACGTTGCTACGGCTTTCATATTGTAACCTTATCAAAAAAACCTAATAAAATATGAAAATAGATACTCCCAAATATTTTATATAGGCTATAGGGAATTGCAGGCAACATACATAGATTTTTTTATTTTGTTTTTAATGACCCGCCCCAACCCGCCCCGCAAATAAGTGAAGATTTCTTAACCCGCCCCAACCCGACCCGCAGGTTACCCGCGGGGCCCGCGGGTTATGAGACGACCCGCGCATCACTACTGCACACTCACCAGATCTAAATATTTTGAGACACTTTGGGGTGTTTTGGAGGAGCAAATCAGAAAATGGTTTCCTCCACCATCATCACATAGTGACCCGGCCACTGATCTGGAAAACGAATGGCTCAAAATCTCTCTGGCCACTGTGAAGGACTTATCTGTCATTCCCAGAAAAAAAAACTGATGCTCTGGCCGCAAAAGGAGGACCCACACCATACTAATTAATTATTGAGGTCTAAAATCAGGTGTTTCAGTTTCATTGTCCAACCCCTGTGTGTATACTGCGGTCAGGCATAACATTATGTCCTAATATTGTGTTGGTCTCCCTTTTGCTGCCAAAACAACCCTGACCCACCGAGGCTCCACTAGACTCCAATAGAGCCCTGAAGGAGTGCTGTGGTATCTGGCACCAATATGTTAGCAGCAAATCCTTTAAGTCCTGTAAGTCGCGAGGTGGGGCCTCCATGAATCGGACTTGTTTGTTCAGCACATCCCACAGATGCTCGACTGGATTGAGATGCTCCTCAAACCAATCCTGAACCATTTTTGCTTTGTAGGAGGGCGCATTATCCTGCTGAAAGAGCCACTGCCACCAGGGAATACCATTTCCAAAGGGTATACATGGTCTGCAACAATGCTTAGGTAGGTGGTACGTGTCAAAGTAACATCCACATGGATGGCAGGACCCAAGGTTTCCCAGCAGAACATTGCCCAAAGCATCACACTGCCTCCACCAGCTTGCCTTCTTTCCATAGTGCATCCTGGTCCCATGGTTTCCCCAGGTAAGCGACGCACACGCACCCAGCCATCCACGTGATGTAAAAGAAAACGTAATCAGACCAGGCCACCTTCTTCCATTGCTCCGTGGTCCAGTTCTGATGCTCACGTGCCCACTGTTGGCACTTTTGGCAGAGGACAGGGGTCAGCATGGGCACCCTGACTGGTCTATGTAGCCCCATACGCAACAAACTACGATGCACTTCTATTTTGACACCTTTCTATCAGAACCAGCATTAACATCTTGAGCAATCTGAGCTACAGTAACTTGTCTGTTCGATTGGACCACACAGTCCAGCCTTCGCTCCCCACATGCAGCCTTGGCAGCCCATGAGCCTGTCGCCGGTTCACCACTGTTCCTTATTTGGACCACTTTTGATAGATACTGACCACTGCAGACCGGGAACAGATGCTCTGACCCAGTCGTCTAGCCATCACAATTTGGCCCTTGTCAAACTCGCTCAAATACTTAGGCTTGCCTATTTTTCCTGCTTCTAACACATCAACTTCGAGGACAAAATTGTACTTGCTGCATATAATATCCCACCCACTAACATGTGCTGTGATGAAGAGATAATCAGTGTTATTCACTTCACCTGTCAGATCGGTGTATATACTACATTAATTTGTATGAGTATGGGTGATGATGTTTCACAGTATAATTTGAATTAATTTGAACTCATCAACATTAAATCGTTTTAGCTCACTATTTTTAAGTTGCTCTACTGAAATGTCATTTCAAGAGTTCACACTTACAAAGTAGTAAGATGGTATGCATATTTGGCTTGCTGTCCTAGGAGAGGGCTCTGGGCTTGATATTTAGCCAGAGTACTCCCCCCGTATTCCTGGCTGTGGTAGAACCCAGCCAAGAGTGAGGAGTCGGGGTGGTGGAGAGATGCTGAAAACCGTTGAGGAACGTAGGTGAGTCGACTGTGTGTATATATATATATATATATATATATAGGCCTCCTCTCATGCCGATAGGATAGACATGATAATTGCTGATGATTAGTTGATTGGATAGATCATTGGAACACGCTCTTCCCAAACTTTGTTAATGAAACATCATGTTGTGTCAGCAACAGGGGTTTCTATTTTGGTTGGCCAATTAAAACAGAGCCAATGGCATGAAATAAAGGCATGAGGGCTTTATGTGGCATTTTTGGAGCCTTAGCATGTGTTGCCATCATCTTTGTGGTAATTAAGTATTTTCAAATCATTTTTGGAAAGTTATGCGTATTGTACATAAGAGTGCACTTACTGATAAGGCATTGTTTGAAAAGCGTAATGTAAATTAAATTAGCACTTATTAGCACTGTCATACAACACAAGGTAAGGTATCTGTACTTTTACTCAAGTATGGTTATCAGGTACTCTTTACACCTTTACATCTAGTTGTAAAATCTTAAATTCAAACTGAGAAAATCAAGATCAGGATATCAGGGGGAAAAATAAAATAACCTTTTCATGATCTAGGCACAGGGTCTTAAAGCCCTTGCCTGTCTCTGCAATACCATTGTTTGTGAGATCAAGAGGAAAGATCGATTTCTCCTTTCAATAAAAATGTACTCAGAGGTGTTGTAATCTTGACAGACCTTTGGGCTATTGAGAGTTTGCTGGGTTGCGGGACAGGATTAGGGATAAGAGTAGTCTTCAGTGAGAACACTCCATAGAAACCACAGCTTTAACTCTTAGTTTTCAAGATGTTGAAGAAAAACTGCTTAACTTAATGCTTTAATGGTGGAGAAAAAGGTGGGTTGAGCTGAGATTTATGGGTTCCAGCAAGACAATATCTGTTAGCAACTTGATGCAAATGTCATATTATTTATTTAGACTCCTGAAGACATAATTTATTAATCATTTTGCATAATTACACATGGGAATGTAATGTACACATGATTGATTGACAAACTCGGGTGTCGTGCCTCTGGGACAGATTGATTGAATCAGCTTTATCTATACATTACAGAAGGCCGTTGCAGTTAAAACACCGCCGAGGGAAATTTATCAAGGACGGCACACCCTAAAATTCTAAGTATGCATCTCACTATTGACCAAAGCATTGATGTAATATTCCTTGCATCAAAGCAAACAAAGCAACTCAAGCAAGTATATAGAATTAATTAAATCTTAACACTCCAGTAAGTGTGTGAACGACAAAGAATTGCCAGTCCTGCCGTTGGAAGTGAGTGTCGCTGCATTAGCCATTCAAGTCTAGTGTAAACATGGCGGGTCATCAGGGAGTCCAGTTGGATCAATATAGCAGCACTGCTCTAAGCTCTGCCTTTAGAGGGGACTGGAGATACAGCCATAGATAACCAGACACCTCATTTTTGCACTTAAACATCCTGTGCATTACTACACAGGATAGAAATTAGATGGAAATGAGACACTTTCTCCTAAGTAAAGTAAAGACCATAGCTAATACACTAACGAGCAACTCATAATTAATCTGCCCCTATTAATGTTCTTTAAACAAACTTTTAAAGTAAAATTTTCGCCAGACTGGGAGGGGTGGAGGAACAGGTCTTCTCATTACTAACAATACTCAACCCATTCCTCTCTATGTATTAACAACTCGTTTGAATACCGTGCTATTACCGCTACAACTCCTGTTAAGATCCATATTGTGGTCATTTACCGCCCCCCAGGTCAATTAGCCACCTTTATAGAGGAGCTGGATGTGCTGCTGTCCTCATTCCCAGAGGATGGCAGCCCACTTGTAGTCTTGTAGTCTTGGCGATTTCAACATTTACCTCGAGAAACCTTATTCTACAGATTTCCTCTCACTCCTAGCCTCATTTGATCTCAAACGGCTCATCACAACATTTTGGTGAAACCTCTACACATCTCAGATCATTACTTCATCACTTTAAATCTACAACTTACTACTTGTAGACCACCAGTCTCTGTACCAGTTACTTTCAGACGAAACCTGCGCTCACTTTCTCCTTCTCATCTGTCCTCTGTTGTGTCATCCTCTCTTACCTCATCCACACAATTCTCATCTATGGATGTAAATACTGCAACAGACACTTTATGTTCCACTTTAACTTCTTGTCTAGATAGTATCTGTCCTCTATCGTCTAGGCCAACACGCGCTTCTCCCTCTAACCCTTGGTTATCTGATGTTCTTCATGAACACCGGACTAAACTCAGGACAGCAGAGAGAAAATGGTACAAATCAAACAACTCGTCTGACCTGAGTAAGTATCAATCTCTGCATCCTTCTCAGATGAAGTCCATGCGAAAAAGTCTTCATATTTCCACAACAAAATCAACAGCACTTCAAACAAACGCACACTTTTCAGAACATTCAACTCTCTCCTCTGTCCCCCTCCACCACCTCTTTATGTGTAAATTTTCAGGTTTCAAAAGGGGCCCCTCAACAGAGACTGCATTACTGATGGTCACTGAAGCGCTGCGGATTGCGAAAGCTGATTCCAAATCATTTGTCCTCGTCCTCCTCGATCTATCTGCTGCCTTTGACACTGTGAATCATCAGATTCTTCTGTCCACCCTCTCATCACTGAGCATCACAGGAATTCCACTCCATTGGTTTGAGTCCTATCTTACAGGTAGATCTTTCAAGGTTGCCTGGAGAGGGGAGGTATCCAAAGCCATCAACTGACCACAGGGGTTCCTCAGGGCTCAGTGCTTGGACCTCTCCTCTTCTCCATTTACACTACATCACTGGGACCAATCATACAGGCACATGGCTTCTCATATCATTGCTATGCTCATGACACAAAGCTGATGATCCCACAGTAGCTGCACGAATCTCAAGCTGTCTGGCGGACATATCGGCATGGATGGAAGAACATCACCTGCAGCTCAACCTGGCAAAGATTGAGCTTCTCGTCTTCACTGCCAATCCGATTCTACAACACTATTTCACCATCCAGCAAAGTTCATGATTACCCCTTCAAGGTCAGTCAGAAATCTTGGAGTATCCTTTGATGACCAGCTGTCCTTCAAAGACCACATTTCAAAGACAGCTCGGTCATGCAGGTTTTCGCTGCAAAACATCAGAAAGATCAGACCGTTCCTAACAGAGCTTCTCATCCAGGCCCTGGTCAGTTCCAGGCTTGACTACTGCAATGCGCTTATGGCTGGACTTCCATCGTGTGCGATCAAAACGCTTCAAATGATTCAGAACGCAGCGGCACGTCTTGTCTTCAACGAGCCCAAAAAGGGCCCACGTCACACCTCTCTTTATCTCTCTGCACTGGCTACCACTCGCATCAAGTTCAAGGCGTTGACGCTTGCTTACAGATCCACCACAGGCTCCGCACCCGCATACTTTGACTCGCTCCTACAAGCCTACATCCCCACCAGAAGCTTTCGCTCATCCAAGGAGCGACGGCTCGTGATACCATCACAGAGTGTCATGAAATCCCTTTCCAGAACATTCGTTCACTGTTCCTTGCTGGTGGAACAATCTCACCTCGATCCGGAATGCAGAATCGCTGTCAACATTTCAAAAGACAGCTGAAAACTCATCTCTTCCATGAGCACCCTACATTTTCCTCTATTCCCTCCCTACTCTAGCTTATGCTACTCTAAGCAATGTCCAAAGCTTAGTATTTAAAGCCAATTCAAGTCAATTTATTCTACTAACACTAACTTAGCAGTCTACTAATACTCTAATGAGAGTTAGATGACACGCAGTTGCAAAGTAGCATGTCTAAAGTGGACTCCTGAAATAAATTATAACCGAGTAACCTTTCAACCATCATTAACAGATTAATTATTCACACTGAGCTTGGACATGCACTACAGTAGATGCTCCCATGAACACACACAAGCTACAGAGACAAACACACATCTATATAAACTCATGCAGCATACCAAAGACCTCAGAAGATATCACCATGAATAAAACATCCGTCTAGTGCACATGTAAACACACAAAGGCTATCTCACTTTCTCTCACACACACACAAGCTCTGAATTATACTAGTTCCAGCTCACTGATTCACATGTAAAAAACACATATTCCCACAAAAACACTGTAATTGTATGTACAGAAAATGTATTTTCAATTGTTCACGCTATTCCCCATGCCCTTCAGAATGAGAAGATGGTAACGCTGTACAAGCGTTGCAGAAATTGATTTGTTAGCATAGCTTCAACCTTATACCCCAACACCCATATTTGCTGTGATGTATTCCTCCTCCTACTGGCCTTCCCTGCTGAGCTCTTTGTGTCAGGCACAAGACATTCAGAGATGGAGAGAGAAGAAGTGGGGCCTGTATGGCTAAACTTACAAAATGCAAGAAAAGACAAGACAAACATGACTTCTTGCGTCTGAATAAAATCCAACCTTTTTACACACCCTGTGAAAATACCGCCATTTATAAGAGCCCTCTGTTTTTGAGAGAATGTGATGTGCTACATCGCTTATTGAATTCAATATGAAGGATTGTTCTTTCACTTAAAAGACAATCACGCCAGACAAAATATAATTATTATTACAGAAGATAAATACAAATGAATGCACCTGTTAGCACATGTACATTGCCAAGAGAATATTCAATGTGTGTATTTTAATCAGGAAGATGAAATTTGACAAGGTTTGCAATATGAATATTCCCCGTTGGATGTTAGTATGAAATTCAGCAGATGTTTTTGCAACATTTTGATTTACAGTGTATTTGAATCCAATCTTTTTCAGATGTTTATCAGATAATAAGCCAGGAGATTCCTCAGTTCCGGCATTTTGGCACTGAGAATAGTAAAATCACCAACACACAGCTTTTCAACATTTTGATAAAAACAGCCATGTTTAACTTTCAATAGTTATATATGATACTATTATTGAAAAACAACAACAATATTTAAATAATAAAAATAATAATGATGGTCATTATAATAATAATAAATATTATTATAGAAATTAATATTAAATTATTATTATTATTATTATTATAAATGGGTTGTGATCTTTAAATGGTCAATTATGTTGAACGATTTTGTAGTCTACAAGTAACTAGATTAATGTAATAATAATTATTATTATTCCAAAGCAATTTTAAAGGCGTTTCATCTTTGTGGGGCAATATTTTACTTGCATTTCTCAAATAAAAGCATTTTATGATCAAATAAATGCTTTTACACCTGAAGATAATAAATTTCATTTTACTTATTTTCTAGATTTGTAATACACAGATTAGTCAATACATAAATATTATAAATAATGTTTGAATTAAATAACGTGAGCATCAATGCATTTCTGAACGAATACCTCTCAATTTATCTAAACCCTCTTCACTATAAGCTCATATTTGCTAGCTCGCTCTCACCTGAGAGCTGCAATAAATCCATTCAAGTAGGAGTATGTTAACGAGTTGTTTGTATATCTGTTTGTGTGTGTGTGTGTGTGTGTGTGTTTGTGTGTGTGTGTGTGGTTGTAGCTGTGCTGGGAGTCAGGCTTAACCCTCACTGCAGAGTCATCCATCTTATCTTCTGTCAAACGGCCCCTGAGCCCTTGACATGCGCGCATGCGTGCTAAATGTGCCAAACACACACAAACACACAGATTACACATGCAGATTGCCTATGTTCACACAGATTAATAACAGATGTGAATGTCCTTTTTCTTCAGCAGCTTACAGGAATGATTGCAATATTGTCTGTATGAATGAATAACCAAAGGCAAGTCCCTTTTCTATGCCGTGATGACTGTGAACAACACATGTAACCATAGTTACAGTGACTGAAGTGAATATCAAATATGGTGACTTCCATAACATTACAAACACATAAATTAACATTATTTAACAAACAAGTCCAATCAATCAATCAATCAATCAATCTATCTATCTATCTATCTATCTATCTATCTATCTATCTATCTATCTATCTATCTATCTATCTATCTATCTATCTATCTATCTATCTATCTATCTATCTATCTATCTATCTATCTATCTATCTATCTATCTATCTATCTATCTATCTATCTATCTATCTATCTATCTATCTATCTATCTATCTATCTATCTATCTATCTATCTATCTATCTATCTATCTATCTATCTATCTATGGGAGGCAGAGTCGTCATCATCAAACATCAAGAATTTACAACATATATATTTATGAAGGGTTCAGAGTGACGCATGTCTAAAGGTGGTAGACCCCTGCTATATACAAATGTGTGTTCACGTCAGTCAGCCTTTAAGCTAAATATGCCGACTCCATAGGCAGCACTCCTGCAGACAGGAAATCTCTCTCTCTCTCTCTCTCTCTCTCTCTCTCTCAGATGTGACCTAGCCAAACATGCTTCGAGTGCGCCAGCGCGGTTAACAGCACAACTCCCACACACTCCCTGTGTCATTCTCTCACACCCACAGCACACACTCTGGCCAGCTCTCTCTCTTTCTTTATTTCTCTGCATGGTCATTTGTATTCTCCTCGTCTCATTCATGTAGGCCTAGGTTCTTCTTTTTTAATTCACAGCACAAAAGCTGCCGACACAATCACAATCACGTGCTGTCTCTTTGTCTCTGATCTCATTCATATTAAGCTGTAATACATTAGTGCACAGGAATTCTTATAAGAATTTGCGTGTGGGTCTGGGTCGAGCTGTCAGACAAATCAAGAGCACAGCAGGAAGTTCATTTATTATATATCGTTATTTCATCTAACCCAGCCTCAACCCAAACCCCAACCTTCAATGTACTGTAGGATTGCTAAAAAATTTATTACATCATGCACAAATCAGATATGGATAGTATTTCCACATTGCATGTGAAACTGCCACACAAAACGACAAAATCACAGCCAATCTGAACATATTTTATGTTTACTGTATAGCAGGTTTTTGGACCAATGAGATTTCACAGTGGGTGGGGCTACCCAGCATTATACTGCAGAAATTGAGATCAGGCATACTGGCTGATGTTATTTAATTCAGGGGGGCTATAAACATTAATGTTCCGCAGAAAAATGGTATATGTGATCCTGGACCACAAAACCAGTCATAAGTCACACAGGTATATTTGTGGGTCAAAATTGTCGATTTTTCTTTTATGACAAAATTCATTAGGATATTAAGTAAAGATCATGTTCCATGAATATATCTTGTAAATTTCCTACCGTAAATATATATAAAAATATTATTAGTAGTAATATGTGTTGCTAAGGACTTGATTTGGACAACTTTAAAGGTGATTTTCTAATATTTAATATTTCAATATTTAGATTTTTTTGCACCAAATTAGTTTTGGTCAAATAGCGTCCTATCCTAACAAACCATACATCAATGGAAAGCTTATTTATTCAGCTTTCATATGATGTATACATCTCAATTTAAAAAAAATGTACCCTTATGACTGGTTTTGTGGTCCAGGGTCACATATGAGTTTTGATTGACAAGACTAAACATGATTAAATAATGATAGAATTTTCTCTTTTTTGTGTGAAATATTTAACATTAATTTAATATAAATGGATTTACAAAAAGCTATTGACATGAATATATCTGTTCATTCCTGCCTGAAACAAACATGACCTGCTACATCAACACAATCATGACCAATCCTATACAGCAATGCTGTCAAAAGATCAATACAAAAGGGTTAACACCATTAAGTGTTAAAAATGCACAAAAATGCAATAATTCCCCCTGGCTCTTTCTGCTAAACAGACAGGACTGTATTTCACATTTCTCTCATTATGTCCTCTTTTTTTCAGTACTATTCTGTTCTCCCATTTTGATTCGTCATCTGTTTCCAAACTGGGTTGTTAGCGCATTCTGTCATCCACTCAGACAAACCTACATGCTAATTGGCGGAAATACACAGCAAACTGTATTTAAAAGCAAAATTGTAAAATGGTAAAACTGCTGTAGGCAGCTTCACCCTTCTCAAGAGTTGTGTTGTATGCAGTCATGTGCTGGAATTGGCCCGCATGAGTCTGCAGCGAAGCTCTAGCGCCTCTTATCAACACATACAAATACTTTGATCCCCCGCGGCTTCACGCTCACACACTCCAGCACACAATTGGACAGGGTGAAAATTAAACTGGCTGCCACATTCCCAGAAACCAAGGCCACTTTTGCTAGCAATGAGACCGACTGTGAACCAATTAGGCTTCATTAGTCTTTTACTGCCGACTCTCTTTTCAAACACAGGGAGACGGGGAATCCAAAGCTTATTCTCTAGCTTGCTTCAGTTGGCTGTTTCAGAGAGTTGTGTTGACATGATATATTAGCTGTTAGCATGAACATTCCCACTCAACTCATTCAGGTGCAGTCAGTCAGACAGAAGGGAGCACGGTTCATTCTGCCGTCCGCTGAGAGGAGAAGGTAATGTTGTTGTTTTTGAATGATGTAGTCTGAATCATGCTAGTATATTTACAAAATAGCATATTGGTCAAATGTGTGCCCTACGCAAAAAAAGAAAAAAAGCCTTCCCTACACAGACTAAGGGCCAGATTTTCTAAACAGGGCAAATTAGCATGAGAGCGCGATTCCAAAAAAGTGTTCTGCGCGTGATCTACTGACAACTCACAAATAAAGAACACAGACACAGCCATTTCATTTACTTAATGACCTACGCAATGCTCCAGTTAGCGTCTGGTTTAAGATGTGCTTTTTTGGGCAGTAAATAACGGCGCAAACACTAGTAAATTGTCGAGCACAAACCTTAGTAAATCACCTTGCATGAACTGTTCCCACGCCTTTTCAGCTCTAATTTTTCAATGCGAGTCTTTAGTAAATCCTGACAGTTGTATTTTAACACCAAAAGAGGGTTTGCACTGGCGCAAGCGGTTAGTAAATCTGACCCTAAGTGTAGGGGAACAGCGGTACTTTACATATCCATAAATTAGGTCTGTGGTAAACATAAGTTTATGATACTACATGTCAACTTATGTTCTACAATGTAAACTGCACACACTAGCACCCTAAACTGGGTCTTATCTAGTTACTTATTAGAAGCATACCTTTTTTTTCAATAAAAATAACAGTTTCAAAAATCTTTTCAATATGGGTGTGTGTAATTTACATCGTAGAACAAACGTCAACTTAGGTTTACCACAGACCTTATTTTACTCACGAAACGAAAAACCCCATTGTAAAAACCCATAGGAAAATCTTGAGGGAACCAGTAGCAAATTAGTCTGCCGGGGCATTGACGTTATTCCAGCACCAGTCTAAATACGTAACTGCCATGACATTTAAAAAAAAAAAAGTCAACATTAATTGCAATTTAACTATCCCTGCTATTGATGGAATTTTCCATCATTTATGAGACAACGCTTCCCACACTAGCATAGCTAGCGTAGACCACATTGATCCTGTCAGATCCAGGGAAATATTAGGTTTTTTTATAATACTATTTTCTAACGTTTAACAATTCTTCAATTATTTTAAATGTGATTTATTTTGTCATGCATTAGAACTTTAATCTAATATTAATAAAAATATGCTAATTTGTCTCTTCAGTTATATCACGCCAGTAGTAATGTTATGTTCTTCTTCACGGCAATATCCGGATTCGAATCCAACTAGCAGCACCTTTTTAGTCATTAAAAAATGGCTAAACTGCCATTTATGACACATTTAAGAAAGAAAACTAACTGATAAGTGATACTATCAACATCTTCAATTCAAAACCCAGCCAACTCTGATTTGTTTAGAACAGACATCATCAGCCATACAAGGTAAGCTATGGGTAGGTTTTTGGTCTGGCCCGCCGTGGCATGGCTATGCAATATTTGCATGTAATATTTGTGAGCAAGTTAATAAATGGCAGGTTGTCGATACAGGACATTGTGATTTCTCTTCGTGATATAGCTATCAGGACTCGGATTGGATCTCTTTCCTGCTTTGTTTTTGTTTAAATTTTTTTCACATTGCAGCCGCACACACTTGATCGCACGGAGCTCAGTGCGTACAGTATTTTGTTTCTGAGACACTAGTAGCACTAGCAGAATTTTAAAGCAAACTTGCAAACAGTCCTTCTGCGCGTTGCGTTCAAAAATCACAAACACAGCTCGTACGGGGGCTTGAGAAGGCATCAACATATAAAAGTTGACTATATTAAAAGACAATAGACAATAAAAGGTCCAACATAGCAAAATAGATAAAAATATTCTGCATATGTTTCAGTCGGATTTTTGGATCTTTCTTCCAAATTAAGGGGTAATGCGAATTATTCCGGCCCACCCACACTATTGGAGGCCCACCCATCATCAACTTTCCTCCTACGCCACTGGCTTCCCAGGTAGGGGGCGCTATGACACACCTGCTGAAAAAGTAGAGAATCTCTGGGTCAAAACAAAAAAAAAAGGAGCAGAAACAAGCGATAAAAGCATTGCATGCAGTAGTCTTTGGGGTTCTAAGTCTATGAATCTATGATTTCTCTTTTTTTTTTTATGAAACTTACCCACATTCAAGTGTTGATAAAAAAAGAATGCATGCAAGAGTTAAAGAAAATATGAAATGGCATTTGCATGCATTTAAATTCTGTAATATGAGATGTAATAAAGACGTGTGTTACAGTCATCTGTTTTTTTTTACAGTCACATAGGTAAAAAAAAGTGTTCTTATTCACAATGTGAAACAGAATATTTTGCTTTTCTAAATGACAGTAGCACTATGATAAAAGACACTATGCAATGACGTGCAATAAAGGGTTACAATTATTAATATTTATTATCAGAACAAACCAATCGCCCGGCAAGTGATATAGTTCATTATATCAATGGTAAGTTGTTTATGATGGCAGAGTAACATATTACTATATTAATATACATATCTGAAAGATTCTACTAACCCTTATGAATTAAGCAGTTTAATCCAAGTCTTCTGAAGAGACACGATCGCTTTATCTGAACAGATTTAATTTATATTCGCATATACACATTGATCAACGTACAATACATTAAGCACATCAAATGTGTTCAACGGAGCTCTTGCTTGATGCACAAGAACAAACCTTACTGTTTTTTGGCACATCAAAAATGTTCATTTTTGGGTGAGCAGTCTCTTTAATTGGCATCCGTGTGTCAACGAGCATGTCAGTTCATAAGTCTGGGATGGGAAGTATATTAGGTCCCATCATGTTGTTCCCTGCTGCGCATCAGTGACGGTCTGCGCTTCACTTTATTTATGGGATGACTCAAGCACTCTCCATGGCCATGACCTCTGCCCATTTCCTCTTGATTGGTAGTGACCCTGACAAAAAGAGGAGCTCCTCCTGGGAAAGGATTGCGCTCCTCTTGTTACGCTTTCCTTTTCATTTTTCAGTCTTGTCCGACCCTTTCCTGACTATTTCCTGTTCCTCCTGTTTCTCATAGATTGACAGATTGCTTTAGTGATGATGGACGGTGAGACAGCAGTAATATCATTGTGGTTTACTCCCCGATATCAGAGGTAAACATGCCACACACACACACAGATGTGTGTGTGATAGCACCAGGGTCTTTGGGGATACGTCCGTAGGCAGCATGATGTATGACCAGCCCTCCACCTGGGACAAATATTTCTACAAGACCCCAGAGATGTGCAACCAATCACGAAGTAACACACCTCAACACCTGCCTGGAGTCTTGGCTTTCCCAATCAGGAACACATGTTTACACAATCCTAAATCACTACTGTGGGAAACAATCTAGATTACATTATGTAATTCAAGCTCAGAAAAATTATTTAGTTCAACGATGTAGAGCATCGACGAAGAAGAAAAAAAAGAATTAGTAGAAAAAATACTGGTTTCATAGGATTTTGAAAAAAAGAATACACTTTTATACCATTTTCAGCTAAATGTATAATTTTGCACAGTGGTCAGTATCTATCATAAGTGGTCCAAGGAAGGAACAGTGGTGAATCGGAAACAGGGTCATGGGCGGCCAAGGCTCATTGATGCATGTGGGGGGCGAAGGCTGGCCCGTGTGTCGATTCAAACAGACGAGCTACTGTAGCTCAAATTGCTCAAGAAGTTAATGCTGGTTCTGATAGAAAGATGTCAGAATACACAGTGCATCACACTTTGTTGTGTATGGGACTGCATAGCCACAGGCCAGTCAGGTTGCCCATGCTGACCCCTGTCCACCACCGAAAGCGCCAACAGTGAGCACGTGAGCATCAGAACTGGCACCAGGATGCACTATGGGAAGAAGGCAAGCCAGCGGAGGCAGTGTGATGCTTTGTGCAATGTTCTGCTGGGAAATCTTGGTTCCTGCCATCCACATGGATGTTACTTCGACACGTACCACCTACCTAAGCATTGTTGCAGACCATGTAAACCTTTCATGTAAACGGTATTCCCTGGTGGCTGTGGCTCTTTCAGCAGGATAATGCGCCCTGCCACAAAGCAAAAATGGTTCAGGAATGGTTTGAGGAGCACAACAACAAGTTTGAGGTGTTGACTTGGCCTCCAAATTCCCCAGATCTCAATCCAATCGAGCATTTGTGGGATGTGCTGAACAAACAAGTTCAATTCATGGAGGCCCAACCTCGCAATGTACAGGACTTAAAGGATCTGCTGCTAACATCTTGGTGCCAGATACCACAGCACACCTTCAGGGGTCTAGTGGAGTCCATGCCTCGACGGGTCAGGGCTGTTTTGGCAGCAAAAGAGAGACCAACACAATATACATACGTACATACATACACACACACACACACACACACACACACACACACACACACACACACACACACACACACACACACACACACACACACACACACACACACACACACACACACACACACACACACACACACACACACACACACACACACAGGTACAAATGTTTTTTTTATATCAGTAATTAATTTTAAGGTTTTGGGCAGAGGTGGAAAGAGTAACTAAATATTCTACTCAAGTAAAAGTACTATTACTTCAATTAAATTTTACTTAAGTACAAGTAAAATTACCGGCCTAAAAATCTACTCAAGTAAAAGTAAAAAGTAGTACATTTAAAATGTTCTCAGAGTAAAAGTTACTTAGTTACTTTTTTAATAGCGGGGGTGGGGACTCTCCTGTGTAGAGTTGTGATAGAATGAGACGATATGATAACCATCTCAGGAAACATCAGTTTCATAGCATCACAGTATTAAACCATTATTTAATAAATAAACAATTATAAAATTATGGTTATTATTATCATGAGTTAAAATGGCCGTTGAATGAAAACAGGTTATTTTGGTTGAACAAATGCTTTATTATAACAAACTTGAAACCATTTGTTTGTTTTGTTTATTAAAATGTAAATAAAACATGTCTAATCAACTTAACTCAATAAATGATTATGAATTAGATTAACAACTTATTTTATCATTAATTTATTAAAATGTTTAAGAATCATAGTCCTATGATTTTTTTTTTATGATTTAATGCAAATATATTATCAAGAAACAGTGGTAATCAAATAAAATGTAACAAACTTTTATCCTTTTATTTTATGATGCAAAACTGATTTATTAAATTAAACCATGGATTAAAAAATATATTCTTAAATAATGTTTAAATGATGTATTATTATTATTGTTATTATTATTAGCCTATTATTATTATTATTTTGACAAGTACATTCTATTGTAGGCCTAGTAATATATTTCTGTTATAATTTCTTGTAGTTTAACCAAACGTTTATTTTGACTGGTTTTAGTGAAGACCTGTTTCAGAGTGTATTTGAGTGTATCAAGTGGTTTATTCAAATAAAATGAAAATGCTCAAGTCATTAGGGGTTCTCTCAGATCAGCTCTGGAAAGTTCATGTCCAAATAAGGTTTGTGAGACGTTAAAAAACACCTTGACTGACCCTTAAATAGGGCATTATTTGAGGGGACAGGCATTATTAGTGGTGTCCGAAACCAGTGGACATTATTGAGTGTACACATTCAATCCCTAACAAAAAAACCCCACATTGCACCGCAATAACGAGTGTACAGCCGATGTAGCTACAAACAATGGCTTTCCGAATTCACTCCTTCAAGTGAACTGGACTAACGTAGGGAATAATGAATGAGGGTTTGGGGGCGATTTCGGATTCAGCCCTCAAGAGCATCAAGCACATCATAGCCTACTTTAGCCTATAACGTAGTAGATGAAACGGCGCTGGCACTGCTTATTCACAGACAGAACAAGCAGATCATAAATTTATATAGCAGTGTTTTGCGCTTTAATATTCACAGACCATCTCACGATTTGATTTAGCTAAGTTACAACTCTACGTTTGATTTATTTATTCATCCATCCATCAGTTTGCGTGTTTTAGCCTACGTGACATCTGCGTTATACTGCAAGTTCAATGTTAATTCCGGGATCCCACTGCATCACAGAAATCATTCGGCCTTAAGTTATAAACACACCTTTATCTGCACAGATGGATGTGTTCTCGAACATATTCTATGTGTTTTTCCTCCTTTTGCATACAGATTTTTTTTGCGAATTGGATATCCAGGACACACGTTGTTATCCAAAGACAGTATTTCCATACTAGAGTAGGCTATAGCCAGGGATTTGCGACGGCGTTTTGCTTTCAGCTGGGTCTGCGTCTGTCCTATCTTGATTTCCCTCCTTTGTATTATTTATTTATTTTTTACTCAGTAACGGATGTGGTTTAAAATGTAGCGAAGTACAATACTTTAAACAAAACATATAAGTAAAAGTAAAATTACAGATTTTTAAAACTACTTAAAAAAGTAGAAGTACACAGAAAAAATACTCAATTACAGTAAAGCGAGTAAATGAAATTCGTTACTTTCCACCTCTGGTTTTGGGAAGTTGGACCACATGGCAACCTTGCCCTGACATAAAATGGTCACATTTTAAGAGGCTGCATGAATGTCTTAAGAGCTCTCTCTATGATATTCAGTAATGAAAAACATGCTCATCATAGAACATATATTTTCAAGTCAATATGTATTGAGTGCATTTAAGTATTTTTTACTCATTTAAAAGATAGGACCAAAATTATGAGCCGTCCTTGACCCATTTACGCATTGCTTGTGGAAGTTTTTCTTCATGGACTAGCTTTTATCCTTTGTAGTGAATCCTGGTTATTATATACTATATAATTGAGTATCGATGATTGGCTTGGCAAATCCCTTTACCGAACAGATTTTGCATAATGAATACAGATCGAGAACACTTTGGCGCAAAAATTATAAACAGCTCTGGAAGTAAATAAGATTTATTTAAATTAATTATCCATCTATGCTAACAAACACTGCATATTCATCATTTCAAAAGCGTTTCATCCTCCCCATGCACAGCAGTATCATTTTCCGCACCATTAAACCTTGAGATGAATTGACACTTTTGTCCATCTCCAAATTGTTTCCCATCTGTCTTGTCAACAAATGTTAACAGGAAGGTTCCATTTGGGACTCCCTTGCAGTCGTGTCCATACAACAGCAGGGCACCGAATAATGTGGCGCGGAGGGTTAGAGTTCATTTCTGCGTGATTCTGATAATTGACACAATAGAGGGTACTATCAGTGTGACTGCATGAATTTATAGACTGAAATAGCTTTTCCAACAGTAATTGTCTCACACCCGTGACCCCTTCAGGCCTGTAAGGCATGTTCAGGTAACAACATGCTACAAAAGCATCAAAGCCGCAGGGATAAATAAATAGAAATGTCACAACAATAAGAAAATAATATGCCGTGTTGTGTTACATCAAGATATGGCAACTTAGTTGAATAAATGTTTTGAGACATGCACAGGCTTTGGTAATATGGTGAAGAATAACCAACAGAATTTTAAAAGGTGTTACTAGCGTTCAAAAGTTTTGGGTAAAGGCATTTAAGATCATGGTAAACATAAATGTCACTCAATTGTGGTCAGACTTTTGACGGGTAAGGATCTGACAATTGTTTTATATAAATGCTGCAAGAGAAGTGAAAACTTATCTTTGTCAAATCATGTATCGCACTGTCCAGTTGCACAGTTCTAATCACCAATCAAAATATGCCCTCAGGATGCATGAGGAGCCCTATCAATCACACTTTCCAAAACAACACAATGATCAGATTATCATTCTATTTCTCTGAGTGAACTTTAAGTGCTCGCCACATGAGAGGCTGCAAATAGGACACCAGCCAGTAACGCCTCCACACACAAACAAAACACTCAGCCATTACACCCGCATTGACTATTCATAATTCATTATTATCCTCATTCAAAATTACAATTGTCTTATAAAATATGCAACAGGGGGAGTGACACAAACCGCCGAGTGTGTGAGAGAAGGAGGGAGGGAGGGAGAGAGAAAAAGAGAGGAACTGAAAGCTATACATAATATTTAGTGCATCAAATACAGGCTGCATGAGATGAATAAATTATGAGGAAGAGACTCACATTGACTGTGAGACTCACATTGACTGTGTTCGGACGCCTCCGTATGTCTATTACTCCATTAGGAGAAAGGAAACAATTTTATATTTATGTCCAGCATTGTCACCAGTAGCATTTTTTTTCTTCATTTTTTCAGTATGGCAGTAGTTCAGAGTTTCCACCAACAAGCTACTTTTTCTAACAATTAGTGCCGTAGCGTGACTAAATAAATAAATAAATAAATAAATAAATAAATAAATAAATAAATAAATAAATAAATAAATAAATAAATAAATAAATAAATAAATAAATAAATAAATAAATAAATAAATAAATAAATAAATAAATAAATAAATAAATGTAAAAAAAAAAAGTTGTAATGATCCCATGTAAATGATCTCTCTCCAAAACAATTAATTGACATGACAGTGTTGATTTATTTTCTTTTTGGTAGCAAAGAAAGGAGTAAAAAAAAAAAAAAAAAGAAGAACCTTTTATAATAAAAGTTACATTAAAGAAAATGTAATAATAAGAATGAAGCAAAGCAATAAAATAATAAAAAATAAACAAAAAACAATAAAATAAACTAATAAAAAATTATCAAAACAAATGAAATACAATAATAAAATAAACAAAACAAATAATAAAGTAAATTACTACAAATAAACAAATAAAATAATACAAAATAAACAAAACAACAATAAAATAAACAAATAAATAATAAACAAAACAAAAAATAAATAATTAAAAATTAACTAAACAAATAATAAAGTCATAAAAAAAATAATAATAATAATAATAATAATAATAATAATAATAATAATAATAATAATAATAATAATAATAATAAATAAATAAATAAATAAAAAACATCAAACAAATAAAGAAAAAAATTATCAGGGTACTGTAGCATAACTATTGAAAATTATAACTTGTAGCTTGTGAAGCCACGGGTTCAAAGTAGCTTCCCAAACAGTGCTTCAAGTAAATATTACAGCTCCAGATCTTTGGTAGGCTATAGATTTGTGCTGTATCCATGAGCATAAGCTCATTTAATGAAAGATGAATGTGTTTCTAAATCTGCCCACATGTCAGAGGTGAAACATCAGTAAGTGAGCGTGTTTCTTGCCCGCATATGTTCCAGGTTGGGCTGTTAAATGCGAGAGGTGTGTGCTGCTAAAGACCGGCCACCTGTGCGACATTCATTAGGTTCCCTCCCTCCACGGCAGCAGACCCAGAGTTCCCATCTGGAGACGGTGTTTATGCAGCCCCCCCCCCCCCCCAGATTCCAGCTAGAATTCCTCACACACTTCTTCCCAACACGTACACACACTTAATTACCAATCTGCACGCTACACACATGCAATTAATTCACTGTCAATTTCAATTAGTCCTATACTGTATGCGTGTCTCAAAAAACAGGAACACTTAACTGGGGCTGAAGTTGACTTTGACGGCCGAACCAGTGACCGAATGGCTACTGAAACCCTCATCCAAGAATTCTGTTCTGCTCTCCTACTGTGAAAACAGCACAGCTGTATTTGTATTGCATTTATTGTCTTGTATTTGTACAGGTCTCCGTCTTATTAGCCTCGGTCTTATTGACTCTTTTAAAGGGCAACCATGGAAGCCATAATTAAGTTTTACAGGCATTTTGCTCAATGAGAGATTTGTTACCAGGGCTTTTGTATTAAATTATCAAAGTATATTGTGATAAAATGTATTCTCATTTTAAAAGTACAGGAATTTTATACAATTGTATTAAGAATATTCAGGTACAAGTTAAGCTCAACTGACAGTGTTTATGGCATTAGTTAATTACAAAACAACATTTTTCACTTTCATTTCCACTTCATTTCCTCAATTTCTAAAAAAAAAAAAAAAAAATCTATGAATTCTGGGTAATGAGAGACTTAAAATAGAAGTGAATGGGGTCAATCTGTAAATATTTTTAAACAGAAGATAGTAGACGTAAACAATATACTGTGTAAATATGACTTTAATGAGAAAAAAAGCACTTTTTATTAAGTCCAATTTTATTACTTCATTGCCATGAAAATGTAACACCAAAAACCCTAAAACAACCACAAAATTGATTATAAAGCTGGAACATCTGATTAATTTTTGAAAGTGATTTTCTGTTTTTAAATCCTCAAAAAAAAAAAGCCCCATTCACTTCCATTGTTAGTGGCTTATCGTGAACTCCATTTCAGGTCATCAAAATTAAGCCACAAATGCTGTCAACAGAGCTTAACTCCGGAATATTCACTTACACATTTTACATTTACAGTATGTTGTTGGCTTGGGTATTTGAATGCAATTGGATTACACAGTTTTAACGAACTAATAAACTTAATGTGAAGCATATATGTCCGTAATATAGAAGAAACAAGTAATCATGCAATTTTTTTCAAAACACATTCATTCAAATTGCTTAAAATTGCATAAATCTGCTAATTGTGAAACAATTAAATGTATTCAACAAAAAATTATGAACAATATGGCTAGTTGTGGAAGAAGGAATATCCAATTAGTTGAAGGGTACACAACACACACAGTTTCTGCTAGTCTCATGTTCACAAACCTACATACTCGGAAAAAAACGTTACAAAACATGTTCGAATCCTTAAGGAGTGTATTTGGCACAGAAATACTCCGTCATACGTCAAACTCGTTTTTTGAAATTTTGGCCATGTTTAGCATGTGAATCCAACTTTTTAACAGTGTAAATAAGTCAGATGAAACAGCATTAGTAGCATGTAAAAGGGCATGAAATGGCCTCTTTAAAACTGTAATCAAAATGGATGGACATTGTATGTGTAATTTAAATACATCAATCTTATATGTAGGTCATAATATCTTTTTTCTTTTTTTAAGCGTATCAGGAGCTCTTGTTTAACCAAAAGGTGTGATGTTTGGGTTTGTAATGAGTAATTAGCAAAGACAGGACAATCTGAGATGTTACAGCTCATAATTCATATCTAATGTACGATCTGGCTTCATGAACCACCTCTGAGAGAGACCGTGTGTGTGTGTACTAGTGAGGGTGCCAGCAGTATGTAAAGTAGATTCCTCTGGTTGGATATGTCAACCTGTCTTGAACTCCCAGTCCAATTACCAGTTCCTTTTCATCTCTTATTCTCACTCTGTTGCACACATTCATAAACTGCCTCTCTCAAACACACTCTCTTTCCTTTTCCCTAAAGTATCTAGGTAGTGTGTGTGTGTGTGTGTGTGTGTGTGTGTGTGTGTGTGTGTGTGTGTGTGTGCGTGCGTGCGTGCGTGCGTGCGTGTGTGTGTGTTCCATTCATCTAAATCTATCCATTTCTTTTTTGTGGTTTTCACTACTGTGGTTCTTGCTGTAAGGTCAAACTGACTAAAGAAATATTTAACAGCATGATTATATAAAACAGAGCATTTTTGCTGCCTATACCATAATGAAAACCATTTCAATTAGAATTATTTAATTATTTTATTCTATCAATACCGAATGTGAGAGAACATTGCTAAAATGTGATGAGAAAGATCAGATAAATACATTCCTTTGTTAATATTAAACTCTTTTTTATTTATTTGTGTGCGTGTCCTGGTAACAAAATGTCTTGTCCTTTTGGTCCACATGAGGAAAACAGCTTATAAATCATACTAAGTGATGTTTTTTGAAAGTGTAAAAATGCAGAAAGATTTCTGTGATGGGTAGGTTTAGGGGTAGGGTTTGTGTAGGGGGGTAGACTATACAGTTTGTACAGTATACAAATCCTCATGTCTATGGAGAGTCCACATAAAACATGAAAACAGCATGTGTGTTTGTCTTACAACATGTGTATGTACAGCCAAAATTTGCAAGCTCAAAGCTTGAGACTGCAGTGCAAGAACATTGCAAGCAGCACATCACTGCTGTGTGTGTGTGTGTGTGTGTGTGTGTGTGTGTGTGTGTGTGTGTGCGTGTGTGTGTGTGTGTGTGTGTGAATATGTAGATTTTGGTGGATTTTGAAGGTGTTTTTGAGCTTGTTTGAGGCTAATGGCTTTTGGCTGATTGGCCCCTGAGCTGGGGCATGCTGGTTCCTCTCCTCTCCACTCCAGCGCACTTTAATTCTGCTACACTATCCATCACAAAACCCAATATGAGCCATGAGCATGCCCATCAATGCCAGGAGGATTGGATGCCTGCTTCCCTCCTGTGTGTGAGAGAAAAAGAGCAATATTTTCTCACAGATCAGAGACCATTTACTGGAAACAGGGTGGTTTTAATGAAGGCATCTGGCTTTAGAGGTCTTATTGGTGTTGACAAACATGGGCCATGTCAGTTTTATTACATTACAGAGTCAATTCATTTAAAAAAAAAAAAATTCTGCAAGAAAATCTTTTAACCAATGGTAAGTGTAAATCCCTGTGCTTGCTATGAATGTAAAGGCATGAGGAGGCTGTCAACCAAGGCTGCGTTTCTCAAAAGCATTGTAAGCCTAAGTAGATCGTAGAACCATTTGCACAAAGGGTCTCTACGATCAACTTAGCTCACAATGCTTTTGAGAAATAGCGATGTAAATTTTGGTGTAATAACCGTTCATTCATATAAGGCAGAATGACTAGTTTCCAAACCACTGAAATTATGGCTTTAATCAGAGAAACGTACAACTTAAAGGAATAGTTTACCCAAAAATGAAAACTACGCCATGATTTACTCACCCTCAAGCCAACATAGGTGTATATGACTATCTTCTTTCAGACAAATAAAATCAGAGTTATATTAAAATATGTCCTGGCTCATCCAAGCATTATAATGGCGGTCAATGGCAGCCCAAAATTTGAAGTCTAAAAAAGTGCATCCATCCATTATAAAAGTAATCCACACGACCCCGGGGGTTAATAAAGGCCTTCTGAAGCGAATTGATGGGTTTATGTAAGTAAAATATCCCTATTTAACATGTTATAAAGTAAAATAAAATAAATAAAACTTCCATAGCGAAAAAAAACATAACTGGTGTGACTATGACATTGGACGTAGCGTAAGCATTTTGAACTGCGAGAGGTCGTAATGAAAAAATCTTTGAATACGGAAGACGGTATACGGGAAGCAATCTTACTTTATAAAGTGCTAAATATGGATATTTTTCCCATACACAAACCCATCGACTCGCTTCAAAGGTCCTTTATTATCACCCCAGAGCCGTGTGGATTATTTTTATAATGGATGGATGCACTTTTTTGGGCCTCAAATTTTGGGCTGTCAATCACTGCCATTGCAATGCTTGGAAGAGCCAAAACATATTTTAATATAACTCTAATTGTATTCGTCTGAAAGAAGAATTACATATACACCTAGGATGGCTTGAGGGCGAGTAAATCATGGGGTAATTTTCATTTTTGGGTGAACTATCCCTTTAACCCATAATGAGTGAGAGGCACAGCAGCAGCTCATGAATATTCAAACCAGCCTCCCAATTAAAACATACAAGCCCAGCAATAGAGAGAATATCAAAGACATGAAATTCCACTACATATTCATCAGCTGAATTTCTAATGCAAATCTTAACCTGCTCACAATAGCATCTTTACTTTAGACCACAGAAATAGCTGTGCTTTATAGTGGCTGTGGTCCCTTTCAATACGGTCATATTTTGCTTGTTTGTTTTGCTTGCTTTTGTGTATCATATTTATTAGGGTGTTTAATGTAGGTTTTTTATGGAACCTCATAATAAACTCACTGCACAGTTAAATGGACCTTGCGAACCTCAATGCTGGTTCATAAGAACAAGAGGGACAAAGAGAGTTAGTTGGATTGCACCTATAGCATGCAACACTATAGGGCGTTTTTTTATTATTATTATTTGTTACTACCAGTGTGAACAAAGCAGCATGGAAAATTCAAGGCTCTACATTCTAGAATAAGAGATGGGAGTAGACTACACAGACAGCAGCATAATGTCGGCCCAGATCCGGCCCATATCTGGGCCGACACCATGTTGTTGTCTGGGTAGTGCAAACAATCACATGTATTCCTATATTTACACACACTCTTAAATTGATCTTGATAGTATAACAACATTTTTTACAGTGTAAAAAAAAAAATACACTTTCAAATACACTTGAAGGAACACGTCAACTTTTTGGGACTTTGGCTTATTCACTGTATCCCCCAGAGTTAAATAAGTCCATATATACCATTCTCATCTCCGTGCATGGCATAACTCTGTCTGACGCACCTACCACTAGCCTAGCTTAGCACAAAGACTGGAGGTAAACGGCTCCAGCTAGCCTACTGCTCAATAAGTGACAAAATGACGCCAACATATTCCTATTTACATGTTGTGATGTGTATAGTTGCATTGTGTACTAAGACCGACAGAAAATGAAAAGTTGTGATTTTCTAGACCGATATGGCTAGGATTCTCTCATAATAATAGCGTAATAATCGAGGCACTTTGCTGCCGTACCATGGGTGCAACAGGCGCAATGATATTACGCAGCGCCTGAAAATAGTCCCCAGCTTGCTCTCTGTGCAAGCAGGTTGTCACGTTGGTTATGTTGACGGAAGTTAGCCTATTTTCAGGCGCTGCGTAATATCATTGCGCCGCTGCACCCATGGTATGGCAGCAAAGTGCATTGATTATTACGCAGGAATGAGAGAATAGTTCCTAGCCATATCTAGAATGTCTAGAAAATTGCAACTTTTCATTTTCCGTCGGACATAGTACACAATGTAACTATACACATCACAACATGTAAATAGGAAAATGTTGGCGTTATTTTGTCACTTATTGAGCAGTAGGCTAGCTGGAGCCATTTACCTCCAGTCTTTGTGCTAAGCTAGGCTAGCGGTGGGTGCATCAGACAGAGTTATGGCACGCACGGAGATGAGAATGGTATGTATTGACTTATCTAACTCTGGGGGATACGGTGAATAAGCTTAAGTCCCAAAAAGTCAGCGTGTTCCTTTAAAGCAGGTCTAGAAAGCAGTTCATTATGGAAAGGTTCAGCACCATGGACAACACATTGCCTCATTTGCTCATGAACATTTCAATACATCTAAAAATGTCTCTGTTTAAATTGAGCTGTTTAAAGATCCACATAAGTCATCAAAGACTCACAGAAATGTACACACACAAGACAAGAAAAAAAAAAAGGTTTACAAGGTTATTAAAACTCCCACTCCAAAAAGGTTTTCCGATTTTGCATCTGCTTTGCACAATAGAAATGTCTTGCATGTAATCCCACGGAACAAGCTTGCTGATTTCCCATGAAAAATACTTGAAGAAAGATCTATTCATCACAAGTTATGAAAGACTAATAGGCACGAAGATCAATCAACTCATGAAAGAAAGCAAGAAAGAGAGACTTCATTACACAAAAATCTGCTATGTTCAACGCCATTAAAAATTCATATTCACATCTTGATATTCATGCTTCTATAAAAAACAGCTCTCAATGGAGTCTCACTCTTAGCCTTTGCACCTGCAGACAGTCTACAGCAGCAGTCCAACTCTCTCACACATACACACACACACACACCCACACCTTCCCCTGAGCCAGTGGAAGAAATTAGTTTCACTGTCTTTATCCTAAAGCTTTCAGTTCCAGAACGGCTGATTGCGGTTTCAGAGGCAGTTAAAGCAGACAGTGGGGAGACGCGCTGACAGAGTGCACACGGGTCTACAGTTAGTGAGGGCTTATTAAAATAAACTGCAGATTAATTTACTTCTTTAGCAGCCAATTCACTGCCTTTTGTTTGTGAGGAAGAAAAGGAGGTGTACAGGAAGTGTGAGGCTAACCTTCTTTTGCATGTGGGTGTTTCTTCAATTATGGACTATTTTGGCCTTCTAAACCTTTTGTGACTTTTATACAAATCACACTTTTCACACTCTCTCTAGTGTGTTTAATTTGTAAAAATATACAACATGTATGCATTGCATACTGTATATGAAAGACTAATTATGTAATTCTGTAATATCACAGTCGGTGTCGCTTTATACTAAAACTATTAGAAATCATTTTCATTCATTTAAATTATACAGATAATAGATCAAAACTTAAAAATGAGAAAAAAGAAAGTATAAAAAATAAAAGCTAATTCAAAATATGATTAAATACTGTATACAAATAATACTAAAATAACAGTGAATAAAATTCAGACTCTTTTGTCTTGCTAAAGCTAATTTCACAGCTAATTTTTCATTTAATCCTAAATACACAACTATACACGCGCGCACATGCACACACACACACACACACACACACACACACACACACACACACACACACACACACACACACACACACACACACACACACACACACACACACACACACACACACACACACACACACACACACACACACACACACACACACACACACACACACTCTCACACACACACACACACACACATATATATATATACAGTATATACATGTGTGTGTGCTATTGTTTGTTTTTATTATTATTATTAAAATGTTTTTTTTGTATTGCATGTAAACATGCAATAACACAATCAAATCTATACACAAATGTGATGAGACATTGCAAAAGTAAATGAAGTATAAATGAATGATAAACATTTTCCAAGAATGTGACCTACAGATAAAAATTGTTTTAAAAAGTACAAAAAAGTGCCCTTAGTTAAAGAAACACCAGAGGAGTAAAGAGTACCTGAAAACCGCACTTAAGCAAAAGTACAGATTCCTTACAGCGAAAATGACTCATTACAAGTCACAAGTCACCAATTCCAATACAACTTGAGTAAAAGTCTTAAAGTATCTGATTTTAACAGTATTTAAGGATTTTACTCATACTAAATATAGGCTCAAAGATGCACTAGTCCTCGACACCTGAGAGACATACCAATAGAAAATAAGAAACTATTGATTTGTAAGATTAGAAATCATGTTTACTTTCTAAAATCAAAATAAAACTGAACACCTCAATATTGCAATAAATCAAAGTCGACACAACAGCCTCTTAAACGTCTACAAACTCTCAAGTCTCGGTTAAGCTCAAGTGCACAAAAAGGCCATAAGTAAACCAATATCGTTTAATAAGGTCTCATCAATACAGCGGATAAATAAAATAATGTTAAGTTAAATAGTCAAAGTCTACTTGCACTGGATGTGCTGGTTTCAGCCTCATCACTGGCTGCCGTCATGTCCTCATCTCATAAAACAAACACTTGCGATTCAGCAACTACCTGCTAATGCACTTGCATTCATGTCAAGTAGCCTTGTTGACATGTTTGTGTTAGTAAAGGCAAAACGCACAAGATATAGTACCTTCAATGCCCTTAGATGACAATAGCGCTTCTTTATAGCAGAAACAAACTGCTGCAGAAAAAGTTAGGTGCCATGCAAAATGTAATGTGTAATTGCATAACTCAACACAAATGTATTGGAGTAAAAAGTAAATTTACTTCAAAAATGTAGTCAAGTAGAGAGTAAAAGTTGTTAATATATTTGATACAACTAAGGTAGTCAAAAAGATACTTAAGTACAGTAGCTAAATGCATTTACTCAAATACCCATATAAAGACTCAAGATCAAATCCTCTTCTTTGGATATATCACTATATTTTTCCGCTTTTGCATGTATAATCTCTTTTTTTTAGCAATCTGATCATCCATTGTTCTTATATGAGGACAGATCATTTCTACACAGGATGGAGGTTTCTCCTGTCTTTTCCTTCATGGTATGACTGCTCTCTGTCTTTATAGAGATACATCTATTGGCTGCTCTGGGTAATTTAATTTGCCTCCTTTGGTTGATTGGATTACAAGCCCGACATTCATGTCTGTGCCATTGCAGGCCAACAGGTCCATGCGCGCACACACACACACACACACACACACACATAGAAAATGCACATGCACTGACCTACACACACTGCACACATAAGCCAACCAACCGACCAACAACAACAAAAAAGTAGTAGACAATAGACCCTTTTCACATTTCCGGGTTTCTCAGAGCGGAAGTCGTCATAGTTTTATCACTTTTATAGCGGTGAATGAGAGAATATATTAAATATTTTTTTGTGTGCCCATTTTCTCAAATATCAAAGGAAAAATGCCACAATAGTGATTTCACAACTTTCAAAAAGAGGGAAAAATTGAGATTGATAACGGCTGTCAAAAGAGAGAAATATGTTTAAATTTTTACCATCACTCCCATAGAAACACCCTCACAGCAGCGGTAACTTGTTTTTTGTAAGTTTGATGCAAAAGTAATAAAATACAAAGTATTAATGTTATAAATGTACATAAAAAAATTTTTTTTTATTAAATACAAAAAACATTGCAGGATTTACGATATTTATGACTGTTAAAATGCGTCATCACAGTCTGTGAAAAGGGTCAAAAGTCAGAGTTGATGCCACATTTTTGACGTGGATAAATACAAGGTTCATTTTGTTGTACTGTTGTTTGTTGCTCCAAACAATTTCCATAGGACAGAAGATTTCATACAATTTCATACAATTGTGTTTTGAAAATTAGACTTAAACTAGGAAAGTATGAAATAAATTATGAAACCGTGAGTGCAAAGTCAAAGCAACATATTCTGAAACATTATTAATCAGCAAAGGAACACAGTGAAGCGAAACACAATGTACCTCCATTACGCCCTCCATTCTCATTTCTCTCTCACACATCTCACATCCCCCTCCTCCCTTCTTTCTCTTTGATGTTTTCTCACAATGCCCTGATGAGATGCGAATTGATGCGCTGATTTGAGATGGGCCTTCCAGTAATTCCCCTCTCTATTCATCTGTCTATTACAGCCATAGCAGCGTCTGTCAGACCTGCTGCAACCGCTCACAAGAGGAAATGGGACTGCGCTTGTGGATGAGCCAAAAAAAAAAGAAAACATCAAATGATGCAATCAAACAAATATTGTTTCAGTTACAGGAGCACCTTTAATGTGGTGATTTCAATGATTACATTTGACATGTCAGAGCCAGTTTAATCTCTAAAGCATTTCCAACCATTTCAGATACAATTAGTCCATGATGAATCTATACTCTAATCATTTTACTAAAATTATAATTGAAAAAAAGTTTGGACATTTGGATTGATAAGCTATAACTGATTTGAATTAGAATTATTTTTTATTTTTGGCTGTGAAATGAGATTGGATGGTCAAAGCTGCTAGTAAATATACAGGTGACATCAATTATATCTTTAGATATTTATGTGTAGACCATTTGAACAGTTCATATATTTATATTTAAAGGTCCCATGGCATGGATTTTTTTATTATTTTATAATGTTTCCTGAGGTGTACTTATATTGTTTGTATGGTTTTTACATCAAAACATGTCATAATTTAGAAATAAAAAGCATTTTTTTCTATACTGATATTAGCCCTCTGGCTTGAATGCTCTGTTTCAAGGCGCGTGTGTGCTGTGAGACTTCTTTTGTAACGCCCAGTGTTGTGATTGGCTGACATCTTTGCATTTGAAATGAGTATTAGATTATGTGACGGAGGGGGCGTGGTTTAGCGAGGTCTGCAAGCACTGCCAGAGAGAGACAGGCTGCATGTGGACCAGAGAGAGACCTTAGAGCTGGATAAAGATAGCTGAGAAAGTTTTATTGTACCGAGATATTGAGACCGCAAGTTTATTTTGTTTATATCTGAGAGTTCTGAATAAACACGAGTCCCAGTCACGTGACCCTGTCTTCTTCCTTCTTATTCTACGAACTTTGTAACATGTGGAACCCTCTCGAATACTTTTACTACGTTTTCGTACCATTACAGCTGTCGAGATGAACGAATCGTCAAAGTGTTGATTATAGCATTATTTTTAGATCTTTTCCCATCACATGAAAAGCTACAGTGATCGGCATTGAGTACACAGACAGTCTGTTGATTGCGTGAATGCAGTGATCTCGTCATTGTAGCGCATTTTCTCTCACAAAATACTTTGACCACAACTAACAGCAAACACGACATCGATATGAATACAGTTAGAGCTTTGTTGTGCAGTATAACAGCATCATTCATTATAACGGCAGTTTGGGCAAGTGTGCAGATACACTCGCGACGTGTGATTGACAGATCCGAACATTATAAAGAGAGTGTTCATTGATCGCTCTCTGTAATCATTTAAATAACAGATTTGTTTCATGCTACTAACAGAAATGATGTGAAGTTGATCGTTTAGTCACTGGCTTGATTCACTGATGCATTACACTTAGGGCATCAAGACGGCCAGCGGCAGGACTGACAGTATTAAACGATTTAGAAAGAAAGTCTGTGTGAACTTTAATGATTAGCTACACATCAGAAATCACTGATCACAGATCAGGCATTAATGAACACTGTTACTCACTGTTTGTGGAGGTGCTGTCGAATCCATATCGTAAAGTCTGATAAACGTAATCCATTTTCTCCAAATTCTCTGGGCGGGCAAAGCAGAGGAAGGGGAGGTAACGTTCCCCGTATGACAGCATATAGGGAAGATTCCAGATCGGCTCGTCTGAGCTCTCATTTTCTCAAAGGCAGAGCAGGACAGCCAGAACTCGGTTTACACCTGTCAAAATTTCTAGCCACTTGGGGACCATATACAGGCTAGGGGAACTCATATTAATGTTAAAAAACCTCATAAAATGAAAATGTCATGCCATGGGACCTTTAATAAAATTAACAATGACTGACGGACGGACGGACGGACAGACAGACAGACAGACAGACAGACAGTGAGATGGATGGATGGATGGACGGATGGATGGTTAGACAGGCAGAATGAAGAAAGATAGATAGATAGATAGATAGATAGATAGATAGATAGATAGATAGATAGATAGATAGATAGATAGATAGATAGATAGATAGATAGATAGATAGATAGATAGATAGATAGATAGATAGATAGATAGATAGATAGATAGATAGATAGATAGATAGATAGATCGATAGATCGATAGATCGATAGATCGATAGATAGATAGATAGATAGATAGATAGATAGATAGATAGATAGATAGTGTATGGTTGGATGGATGGATGGATGGATGGATGGATGGATGGATGGATGGATGGATGGATGGATGGATGGATGGATGGATGGATGGATGGATGGATGGATGGATGGATGGATGGTTGGATGGATGGATGGATGGATGGATGGATGGATGGATGGATGGATGGATGGATGCATGGATGGATCTCTATCTATCTATCTGGATGGATGGATGGATGGATGGATGGATGGATGGATATTCTAGCCAGCAATGACTATGAATTTTTAAACCAGAATCTGATGTGGGGGCGGGAGCACATCTGACCCTTAAGACCTGCCTTCCAGGTACACATCCCTCCTATTAGTGCGATCCATCCTCTCTGCAAACGAGTACATCCCCACACAAACCACAGGAGAGTGTTGGGATCTCTCTCTTAATTAATGCTGTGATGGCTCCTCTCGGTGTCAGTGACACAGCTGAGCGTGTAGACAGAACGATGGCTTTAATCCACTGTGTTTCACAATCAAATCCTCTCTGTCTTTCCTCTCTGTGTGTTTAGTGCTTGTCTTCTAAAGTTCACCACTGCTGAACTTAATTTGAATTTGTGTAACACATTTCTTTCACTCAAAACGACATGGTTATGATATTTATCCAGCAATGAGCTCAATATTAGGCTTGGAGTGGTGCTTCTGCGGAAATAGAGATGGTGTCATAATGAAGAGTGGCTCTGGGGAAGGTTTAGGCAAAGCTGCCGACTTACATCGGCGATGCTTTATTAAAGGATCACACTCCATTTTCGCTTTGCCTCTCTCACACACATAGAGCCCTATTTTAATGATCTGAGCGCATGGTCTGAAGCGCATGGCGCAGGTACACTTAGAGTGTGTCTGAATCCACTGGTCGGCGCGCCAGGCACATGGTCCAAAAGGGTTGTACCTAGTCTCTTAATGAGTCATGGATGTGTTTTCAGCGTAACATGCAATAAACCAATCAGAGTCTCATCTCCCATTCCCTTTAAAAGCCAGTTGCACCATGGCGGAATTCGCGAGCGGAAAGACTGAACGATTCTCCAGAGAGGAGTCCTTTTATTTTTTCATATTTAAACATGTCTGTGTGCTGCTCCCTGTGTAATAAACAGAGTGTGTGTGCGTTGTGAAAAATGTGCTCACCGTAGAAAAGGTGTATTCAAGTCAAATATGCATAAATTAACTCAAACTAAAAGACCCAGAAAAAATGGTGACACATAGGCAATTACTTCATCATAAACATGGTGTTTTACCAAAAGTGAGGTTCCTTACAGGTTTCCAGATGAATTCTAAGCCTATAACTCCAGAATGTCATCATTAGATTCCTGTTGCTCCTCACAGCATTCCCAGCCCCATGTGAGACCATTAGTGAAAACATGATAGAGAGGTGTGAAGAGAAAAAAAAGTGAAGATGAACAAACAGGTCCCTTGATTTCCACCTTAGCAACTGGGGATGGATCCACAACAACTTTAAGTAATGATGTTCACACCACATCACGGAGAACAAAAACACCATGACAACAGAGATTTGCTATTGATCGATAAAATCCAGCAAATGAGGCTGAGCACACAAGACATTGCCACATACAGTACACACAATTTACTATAATATTTGCTTACATGCTGAGCTTTTTTGAGCTATAACATGCTGAGCTTTTTTTTTCAAGGCAGCAACAGAAAAACTACTGCTAGTATCTTATCAATCATAATATCATTAGCTGACTAGCTCGCCTTCTGTTCGACTGCAACAAAAAAAAAAAATTGTGGTATATTTAGATCACATTCATAAAGCCTATAAAATCCAGGGTATGCAGTACTGAATTTGACACTAGCTGTAGAAGTACAGCCCTTTATATGTCATACACTTAGTCTTAATGTCCTTAATGTCGCAGTTCATGTATGTTTTTGTACACTGGAAACTTTTTTCAGTGTTTTGTCAGCTAATCGATGAAACAGGTAAGCAAAAACAACAGCACAACCCACTTAATGGACTGTTAAACTTCAACAACCTTGTGTCAAATTGTAAATTCTGAAGGTTTATAAGGCCACGTACACACGAAGCTAGAGCTTTCCATATCCAATCTTTTTTTCCCCTCGTCTTAAGAAATATCTCCGTACGCACGAAACCACTGAAACCAACTCAAAACGATGTAGTACACATGCCAGACCAGTATGTGGCGCTGTAATTCTGCCACAGAGATACACTAAAAATGGAGAAGACCTGGAGCATGGAGCATGCTCGAGACGTAGGGTGATGACATCATTGTTTCACAAAATACAGATTGGCAGTAAACACGAAAACGCAAGGGTGTCGTTTTCAGATTTATCCACTCTGGGAACCAGTTTTACAAAATGGCTCCCAAAACGCCGGATCCATCTGGACGAAACACTGATACAATACAAAATTTTTACGTATACAGCTAAAAGCGTCTCCGTGTGTATGGGGCCTAAGAGTTGGAGTAAAAATTAGAACCCCCAAGAACAAGATTCAGACCAAAATTAGACCAAAGACGGTGCACTTGTATATGGTTAGGATAAAAAGCAATGCGCAATATGGCGGAATAAGTCCTGCCTTCTAAATAAAAGAGCCAATCACTGACTGGTAAAGTCGTCGCATGCAGCTGCCGTTAGAAGCTCCGTTAGAAGCTATAGAAACCATAGATATGTATACGTAGGTTCCCCATTCGACCTCTCCGGGCACATTGACGCGCCGCCATTTTAGAACGGTCAACACACGTCAACACTTCAAATGCTGTCAATCATCACTCGCACAAAAAAACAACAGCCTCTGTAAAGCCCAGCGCAATTTAAATTCCCGAAGAAATTGGATCACCTTTCACAGGTGACAATGTGTTGGTTTGTGTTTTCATATTTTAAATAAATGTATAATAATTTATTATTTTGACTCATACTTTATAATTTTCCCTGTTCTTAAAAATGGTTTAAATTTGTGATTTTTTTAGGATGATTTTTGAGAATGCAAGCTTTCAGATAATACCTGATGATTGCTTAAAACATGGGTTGAATAAAGAGGCTATATTGATGTTTATTAAACACATTACTAGCTAATTTATTACTATTTTTTATAATTTATTTACCTTGATGGCTGACTGGTTGATGGTGTATGATTTCTTTCCAATGAACTTGTTTATAATGAGTTCACTGCGTTCATTAAAAGCTGAGCAATGTGTCTGTAGGGTTCTCTGATGGTCAATATTAAAGATATTAAGAAAATGTAAAGATCTTTAACCAATATGTTTTTGAATATGCAGAATTATCTACCATTAATGATAAACGAAATCCTAACAGTCTATTGCTGTCATTGCAATCTATTCAGTCTATTGATGTATAGATATTCATTTCATACATGCTTGTGTATAACTACGGTTGCAGACGCACAGGCAACATTTGAATATTCACAAAGCGCGTTCACAATTTGACCGTTAGAAAATGGTGGACGGCAAATGTAGAGCGGCCCATAGAAACAGTCGCTAATGGGGCATCTACGTATACATATCTATGATAGAAACAGTCAATGTTCTGAGACACGTACTTAAGATTGCGCATGCGCATTGGCTACTCCAGCCTGAAAAATAAGCTTTTTTAACTTTATTTGAGCATAGGAAATCACATTTATGATACAGTTGTCAGATTTCATTGGCTATTTCAAATATGAAATTTAATTGTAAGCTTGGTGAACAGCTTTGGAGAATTTGATGTTTCCCCATTCAAAGAGATAGGAGCTGCACTTGACTGAAATAGCTGCCCGAGAGGCGCTTCAAAGATGGCTGCCGAGTGAAATGACTTGCCTGAAAGGGACTTTGATTAGACCCAGATCCAAACTACACTCCTTGAAACCCAAATTCAGACCAAACCAGACACCTAGGATGCAGAACTAGACTAAAACTAGATCCAGCCCTCAATCAAGACCAGATAGCCTAAGAACCAAACCCAGACTAAGGCTCCATCTGAGTGAGCCTACTTCCCTATATAGTAGTGTGTGAAGTGTGCATCCATTGGACAATTTACTATCCCATGAAACCATGGGAGTGGATTTGTGAATGGCAGTGAATCAACATCACTTCATAAGACTATTTAAAAAATACATTCTATATAATATGTTTGTGTGTAATATGAATGTATTCCATATGTAATCTGAATGTAAACCATATTTGGTAACACTTTACAATAAGGTTAATTAGTTAACTACATTAGTTAACATGAACTAATAATGAACTGCACATATAAAGCATTTATTTATGTTTGTTAATGTTAATTTCAACATTTATTAATGCATTATTAAAATCTTGCAAACATTAGTTAATGCACTGTAAACTAACATGAACAAACCATGAACAGCTGTATTTTTATTAACTAACGTTAACAAATATTAACTAATTCTGAACAGAGGTGTTGTTCATGGTTAGTTCTAGTTAACTAATGCATTAACTAATGTTAACTAATACAAGCTTATTGTAAAGTGTTACCCCATATTAGACGTTGACATTGAAAACATGACAAATCTAGTTTAGATTCAGATTACATATGATATTACACACAATCGTATTATATATAATGTACTTTTTCGAATATTTTCATGAATCCGGCCCTTGAGGTTTATACACCACATTACATCCACTAACAATCCAACTTTGCTCAGTCTTTTCACAACAGGACTGTTGCGGTAACCTTTGCAGAGTGATTGCTCTTATTTGTGTTTTTCATTTGTTTCGGTGTAGAATCTTCTAATGTTTTTTAATGTAGATTTGACTCATTTGTTTCAGCTGTTCCTCTGCATGTCTTTCTGTCTCTGTCATTGTCTCTGCCCTATAGTGAAGGCAGAACAGAAGCTATTGCTAAGAATTTCACTCAAGCATAAAATTATACCCATAGGTGCAGAAATCTTGTGGAAGATTACATCTATGTATGAGAGTGTTTGTGTGTGTTTGGTTGCATGGCAAGGGTCCCAGCACACTTCAGCCCACCCGCTGACACAATCTCTTCCTCTATATTTGGCTCATCTTATCACATTGGTGACTAAGCATTCTGAACAATCTTTTAAAAGGATCTTGATGCTAGATCAGGAAAATAATATGGATCACTGAGGATTTGCCTTTGAATCCATAATCACATTAAGACATGAAGTCAGAAATGAATCCAAAAAGAGAAGATTTATCCTCGTAATTCAATTATTTAAAGGTAGAGTTGACCCAAAATAACAATTCCGACATTGTTCACTCGCCTTCATGTTGTTCTGAACCTGTATGACTTTATTTCTTCTGCAAAACAAAAAATTGGTTTTAAAACAATGTAGGACCCCATTGACTTTCACTGCATGGCCAAGAACACAAAGCATTTTCAAAATATATTTTTCTATGTTATAAGCAGTGATGGGAATAACGGCGTTATAGATAAACGGCGTTACTAACGGAATTATTTATGTCAGTAACGAGTAATCAAACAAATTACTTTTTCTCCCGTTACAATGCTGTAAGCGTTACTGAGAATAAAATGCGGCATTACTATAATTGAGCTCACTGAAGCGGTTTTCATCCGAACAGGCTCTCTGTCAGTCGGACCTGCAACGTTTTTTTCTCTCTGGTTGGTTGGTTGGTGTGTGTGTGTGTGTGTGTGTGTGTGTGTGGGCGTGCGTGCCTGCATGCCATGCGTGTTGTATGGTACACATAACTGATGATGATTGGTGGGTGGGAGACAAGGTTGAGGTTGATAGGTTGAGTTCACACACACACACACCTATGACACACACACGTATATGCACAGTCACACACACCAACAACCAGGAGGAGTCAGAGCGATGGCAAGTCCAACGACTTCAAAGGTAGCTTTCGCAAACTGGAAGTATAAGCGCTACTTTTCCCTAGTTGAGGTGAAAGGTAAGAATGTTTATGTAACGCGCAACTTATGCCCAGAAGGAGAAAGAGTCTCTCCACGTCGGCGGCAAGTAATTCTCATTTAATGAAGCACCTCACATCATCACATGCCGCCACAAAATTAGTGGCTAAAAACCCAGGTGATAACGTGAGCTCCACTACCAGAGTAGTATAGTACTGATAATATTTACACAGTATTTACACTATAGGTCTACTGATAATATTTACTAATGTATTGAATTTTATAGGTATCTCTCACATTGTCCCAGAGCAACATTACAATAGTGTACAATGTTTTATAATAATGTATTCTATTTAGTGTCCAATTCATTCATTTAACATATTTAATATTGGGGGCATCCAAGTTATTTGAAATATTTGAACATTTGAAAAAGAAAAAAAAAGTAACACAGTAGTTACTTTCCCTGGTAATTAGTTACTTTTATAATAATGTAACTCAGTTACTAACTCAGTTACTATTTGTAAGAAGTAACTAGTAACTATAACTAATTACTTTTTTAAAGTAATGTGCCCAACACTGGTTATAAGTCACACAGGTTTGAAATGACATTAGTAAATGATGACAGAATCATTATAGGGTGAATTATCCCTTTTAACTAGGGGTATGAATCTTTGAGTAGACTGAGTCGATTCACGGGTTGATTCAATCCAGTAACGATTTTGCAAATTCAGAATAATTCGTCATGATTCTCAATGAGCTTAAATTTCGATTAATTATTCAATTCTGTAGATTTTTCAGGCAAGAGCAGTGACTCTCTTTTTCTTCTGTTGTTTGATTAATATTAATAAGACAGCAGCAGGTACATGAGGCTGCTGTCACTTTAAGACTTTATGCACGTTTATGTTCACTTAAGACAAAACCGACTGTATAAACGTGAAAACTCAAACTTGAATTAGATTAGTAGCCACACAATGAATTAGCAGCTTTATCGAAGTTTTGAGTGTGTTTAACTCCAGAACATCGCTCTATTGTGAGAGAGCTGTCAGTGTCATCTGCTCATTGCTCAGTTAAATTTTGTGGGTGAAATCCAGTCATTCCAATAGGAATCCATGTATTCTGGAGTTACGCTTGAGGGTGAAATAGCTCCCCACGTGCTCATGTTCAAGTTGGTCACATGTTGCTAATACAATGCTATATCAGATATGTACAATAACACTACTATGTCCATTGAGAACGTCCATTGCGATTTCATTCTTACATACTTCTATAATACAATATATTGTTAGTCCCAAGATTCTTCGCGTTAATGGATGAATGCATAGATCCACTATTAGAATTTGGATTACCTAATGGTCTGTTGGTAGAACTTTTCTTGGCAGAGGTTCCGGGTTCTAATCCTCCCTTGTATCACCCCCCCATTAAAATCAAAGATGCTCATCAATGGTGGTATATCAAGAGCAGGGACACGTCTGTGTGCATTTTGTTTTGTGATTTCACTGGAAAGAATAGTCTCCCAACGGCTGATAGATTGACACGCTCGTCTGTGTGATGACTGTACACGAGCCAAGAGAATGTTCCGCCACTGATAACATTGGAAACAAACATTCGGAAACAACACATTCCAGTGCCAGATCGCCTCTTATTTAACACAAATAATGAATGTCAACTGGATGCGTTTCATTTGCATTAGGTATTTCCGTGCAGTGAGATTTTTCAAAAAAGCAGTGGGGCCAATATCGACCCTGGCAAATAGCAGTGGGGACATGTCCCACCCGCAAATTACGTCCATTATTTAACCTAAATTCATAAAATGATCCTATGATGGGAACCCCTAAAAGGGATCTATATATGAAGCAGCTGACAGAACCATTTAAGTTCCTCTAAAGAATCTTTCTTCTAAGAGTGTGACCGCACCTTTATCGATCGAAACAAACGATTCACGATTTAAAAATCCATGTTTCAAGTTTGATGCATATGCATCGGCAGGATTAGTAATCAATGCATCTAGAAAACAACTCAATCATTGCACCAAGTTTTAGAGGAAAGAAAGTTCCCGAAGCAAAAAAAGCGGTCAAAGCAGAGGATAAAAGAGCGAGATGGACAGAAGAAGAGAATAAACATGGAGTGGAGCGAAAGAAACACCTTGTCCTGGAGACGCTCCCAGAGCTCTGAGAGAGAGGAGATTTGAGTGAGGGTCTCTCGGGAGTGAGAGTTACTCTGAAGCTTGACATTTACAAGTGTTACACTCCATCCTCTCTCATCAGATCCAACCTGCCATTTTTCCCACTTCGCTGCCCTGTAAATGGAGCCTTGTGGCCAGGCAAACCTCATAGACGCTGGGGCTTCTGTGTCGCAAAGCCGGCCCTTCCCCCCCCGGGGCCCTTGGAGAAGGTAATGTACAGGTTCAAAATCCAACACGTCTACATAACAGCAAATGTAAATCCGCAGCACTTCTCGTACACAAAGGAAATGTCAATCTGCTACACACTTGGCAGTGGCTGGCGTGCTTTCTCAATTTAAATTCTGCCTAGTGCTCATGTAAAGCAATACCGATTCAACCTTGAGTGGCTAGTCTCTGGATGGGGCGGAAATTCAAAGCGACAGGCTGGGATTCATAGGAGATGGTTTTTATCCCTGTGTCTGGCAGTTTATGCATTAGCATTTGCTCTAGTGGAAGTGCGTGTGAATATGCTGCTTGTGTAGGAGGGTAAATTGGTGCAGGATGTCTTGAGAAACAATTAGACGTGCATTTGCAGAACACGGTCTTCATCTTCACTCGACAGAGATGTAACACCTCTTGCTCTCTCTCTCTTTTTCTCTCATTCACTTACACAGGAACTAAGGATTCCTACATTAGAATTACAGCTAAAACACTTGCTCTTTTTGCCAATGCGAATGACTCGCCGCCCACAAGAAGCTCGGGAGATCTTAGCACTGATGTGATTTCTTTTTTTAAAAGAAAGACAATTTATGTGTTAAACAGGCTTATCAACAAGATGTGAAAATATGAGGAACTATAATGCATGTAGGTCAGAGAAAAGCAGCAACATTTAGGGCCCTATCATACACTCTGCGCAATGCGACGCCAGGCACGACACAAGTGTTTTTTGCTAGTTTCAGCCCGACGCAGTTATCATTTTCATGTCCAGCACCGCGTTGTTTAAATAGCAAATGCACTAGCACCCATCTGTTCACCCATGGGCGTGCTCGTCTGAAAACAGGTGTGTTCAGGGCCATTGATGGCGCATTGCTATTTTGAGGCAACTGAAAACGACTGCGCCATTGACCAACAAAAACCTGGTCTAAAGTCAATAGCACAGTTTTGTGTTATTTAAACTAGCAAAAGTGGAATTGGACACGCCCTAAATGCACCTGCGCCATGCGATTCAGACCATGCACCCAGATTGTTAAAATAGGGCCCATTATGTTTATATCACATCACATAATTTTTCATGCATATACACAACTGTTCAAAAGTTTGTGGTCAGTAAGATATTTTACAAAAAATATATATATTTCAGATAAATGCTGTTCTTTTGTATGGAAGCTTGTTTCCGCAACAGAATAAATGTTTTTTAAAGATAATTGTGACTTTTTATCTCACAATTGTGCGTTTAGATCTTGCAATTCTGACTCTTCTTCTCAGAATTGCTAGATATAAACCCGCAATTCCGAGTCAGAATCGTGAGACATTAACTCGCAATTGCGAGAAATAAAGTCAGAATTGTGAGATACTGTAATCTCGCAATAGCAAGAAATAAAGTCAGAATTGCAAGATATAAACTCACAATAACGAGTTTATATCTCACAAATCTGACTTTTTTTCTCTCGCAATTGCAAGTTTATATTTCACAATTCTGAATTTATTTCTCAGAATAGTAAGATATAAACTCGTAATTGCGAGAAAAAACCCATCTACCCATCTACCTGTATGTCTGTCCGTCTATCTATCATTTATCTGCCTACCTATGAAGTCTATTTCAGTCTGTCTACCTGTTCTGTCTAGTAAGATATAAACTCGTAATTGCGAGAAAAAAAAAGTCATAATTGCGAGTTATAAAGTCCAATTCTGAGGGTGCAGGTATGACATCACTTTGTAGGCCAAAAAGTGGAAGCGAGTTAGCAGTTTAGGGACCACTTCCCGAAGTCAATGTTTTTTTTTTCAATGTGAATTTGGTTAAATGGTTGAAATACGGTCTGTGGTGAACACAAGCTCAAGACACTTTCACGTTTTATTCTACAACATAAAATGCATCAGTATTACCCCCTTCAATATTTTTTGAAGCTGTTATGTGTCTTAAAAAAGGCGGTTGCTAAGGAGTGGCTAAATTAATTTAACGTCATCACGCCGAAGAGGTAAACTCAGTCCGCTTTTACAGCCTCATTATGCTTAGAATTGTGCTCTTAGAAACTATTCTAACTGGGAAAATTTTTTTTAGATAGAAACTGGAAGAGTTGTCGGAAGCTTAGTGATGGTGACGTCAAATATTCAAATGACATTTTAAAGTATATTAAAAACTTAAATGCCTTGGTGAGCATAAAATACTTATACATTACAAAAATCTTATCGAAATCTTAAAAATTTCATTTTGCAGTGAGAACAATTAGAATTTACATAAACTATTATCTAAAATAAAAACAAAGCATGGTTTTTAACACATCAAATGTCTGTTTACATGTTGTCTGTGTGTTTAATTGAATTAAATGGTTAATTTGATTCGTATTGTTTAATTTTGCTTAAATGTAGTTTATTACTAAAAAGTTAAATCACATAAATCAGGGTTTTAAACTAGGCCTATTTATCCACATGAATGCAAAATTGCAAACCTTATATAAAATACATGTGATGTAAAACAGCTCATATAATATTTAGTTTGACCTCCTGGGGTGGATGAAACACCTCATTTGAATGACCATTTGTTGAAACATTAAACGCCTTAAACAGTGCCAAAATGGTATTATTTTGGGTATTGAGACTTTGTTTAATATCAAAAGTAAAGCCAAAGCTTATTGCGATTGGATAAGATGTGCACTACAAAAAATGTTAATTAGTTTAGTTCATGCATCACCTGAAAAAAGCATAGATTAAAAGATTGATTCTTGGGATTTAAGAATTGATATTACCGTTAAAATCGTTGTGTTTCAACCCAGCCCTAGTACTGAACAAATCAGAAGAAGAGAGCAAAAATAGTTCCGCAGTGTAATTGTCTGGATTATGCAATATAATAGTTGTGTATAATTCTGAAACCACAATTATAATGGTCTGTTAGAGTTCAATAGCACCAAGTCCATTTAAAGAAAATTAAATGGTTATTATCGTCACAGATTTGCAGCACTGATTTTATTCTTTCATGTTTTTTTTTTCTTCTCCAGACCTTTAGTGAAAGCTGTATTTTCTCCTTTTAAACCTCATTTATTATGTTGGTCTTTATTTTTCTCTTGTATGTATTTTGGTTTTTGTTTTTTTTGCATGTTATAATATGTTCATCCCCCTCCCCCATTTCATTTTGCCAATAGGCATCACTGAATAATTGATAGCTGGAACCGAATGGTGGGTTCATAGCTCGTATGCACCATCTTTTATTTCCATCTTGATGCCAGCATATTTATCTGCATTTCCCTTCGAACAACACAGATGTCTGAGAAACCACTCCCTCCAGCCAATGAATGATGACGACACAGCAACAGATACTTCATACCTCAGAGTGCATTCTGAAAGTGTGTTGCCTTCTTTCCTATCCAATGCATTTTAAAGTCAGATGGGCTGGTTATATTCTGTCACATGTGCTAAAACAGCCACCGTAAAGAAGCACACACAAATATACAGATGGATGAACACAGGTACAGAGAGAGAGAGTGAATGACAGACTAAAAGAAAGAAAGAGCCAGTATGAATAAGAAACAGAGCGCTATTTCACATTACATGAGATGTGACCTTTTGAAAATAGCTTTGCCTGAAACTTGCCCTATACATCTCTCTCACTCTCCTTCTCAATCACACAACAAACAGACATGCATATGAACACAATCATTCAGAAAAACACCTTAAACATGCACAAAACACACACTGGCAGTGGCATAGTTTACATTTGAACCAAAAGTGAGACATTCCCTCAAACAAACAAAAAAAGCCAATGGCTCAGATAAACAGAGGAACCATGGGAATGTTACAGATAAAAAAAAAAAAATTACACAATATTTACAAACAAATACCTGTCAAAGCTGTCATAATATGTCTACCTGTTTGTCTATCAATCTGTCTGTCTATCTATTAACATGTCTGTCTGTTCATCTATCTGCTTACCTATCTGTCTATGTCTGTCTGTCTATCCATTTACCTGCCTGTCTCTCTGTCAATCCATCTATCTGCTTATCTGTCTGTCTATCTCTGTCTGTTTACCCATCTACCTGTATGTCTGTCCGTCTATCTATCATTTATCTGCCTACCTATGAAGTATATCTCAGTCTGTCTACCTGTTCTGTCTACCCATCTATCCGTCTGTCTATCTCTGTCTGTTACTTGTTCCATATTCCCATTTACCTGTCTGTTCGTCCATATATCTACATGTCTGTCTACCTGTTTCTTCTACACTCATCAATTGTATTTGAAACAACCCAAGTTGGGTTGAAAATGGACAAACCCAGCAGTTGGGTTGTTTTAACCCGGCGATTGGGTTAATTTAACCCAGTAATTGGGTTGTTTTAAGCAAACATTTAACCCAACCGCTAGGTTAAAACAACCCATTCACTGGGTTAAAACAACCCAACTGCTGGGTTTGTCCATTTTCAACCCAACTTGGGTTGTTTTTAACCCAGCATTTTTTAGAGTGTACCCATATGTCTTTCTGTCTGTTTATCTGTCTGTCTATCTATCTATTAGGGATGGGATGATTACCTGTTTCACGATAAACCACGATAAAATGTACTGACAGTATTATTGTTTAAAATTTAATTAAAATTTGATTATTGCGATTTTGAAAACTCACAGTAAATCCTGTAAAGCCAGCATCAGTCAGGCGCTGGGCGAGAAAAACGAGAAGAAATGGCGGAAGGCAGTGACAGCGCTCGGGAGATTTTTCAGCCTTCTAAAAGGACCAAATCTGAGGTGTGGTCATATTTTGGCAATTACAAAAGTCCAGAGGGAAACTTAATCGATGATGGTCACCCTTCTGCAGAACATGCAAAAAGAAAGTCGCTGCAATAGGGGGAAACACTTCAAATCTGCTGAGTCTTGTATGTGACCATCACCACCCAATGTTGTATAGTTAACGCAAGGCAAGTAGACTTTGACCTCAATACCAAAACTACTTCTGGGAAATAATTGGACACAAAATGTTTTGAGTTGAAATATTTTATCTCACTCACTTGAAATTAACGTGAAGCTTCTGCAAAGAAAAGTTTGCAGCAAGTGGCTTTGAGCCAAAGACGAACAAGTTCAAACGAGACTATTAAAGGGTCACTTCAGGGATTTAGCATTAAGCTTTGTATCAGAAGAAACCCTGTAGTATATTTGAATTATGGTACTTTTCCCCCTCATATCCCCCAGAGACGAGATAATTATGCATTTTATTTCTGGAAAAAATCCTCCGATGACGCAAATATCGTCATTTTGCGCCATCGGAGGATTTTTTGGCCAGAGGCTAAAAACTACAGCCAGTAGAGGGAGCTGTTAGCATGTTTTCAACCCGCCCACAGGGGAGAGATCTCACTCTCAGAAAGTAAATGCGCTCGGCTTGGCCTCGGGAATTCATAACCGGAGCGGTGCAGAGCAAAGTGAGTGTTTCAACTTTTCAATTAATTCCTATGGAAGTTTAGCTTTCCATATGCGATCAGAAAATGCGCCAGACTGGACACGCGCTGAGAATGACTGTCGCGCTTATGCTCAGATCTTACTTACCTCTCGTGCTGAATAAAAATCTGACTCCTGCTGTGTTTGTCCTGTGACTTTCGTTTGGCTCACTCACACTTTATTGAAAATACACGTTCAGTTTTTAATTGTAGTGTTTATTCTCTAACTGAACTAAATTATTGTATTATTATGAAGATCAAAACGACGTCGGGGGCAGTGTAGGGAGTGGCCTCGTAGGGCAGCGAAGCAAATGCATTCTGGGAGTTGTTGTCTTTCATCCACATGAGACAAAAATACATTTTCTGTCTTTTCTCAGTCTAGAAGGCACCAAATTCAAAAATAATTTCACATTTCTACTACATAAAAGACACAGTTTAAATACACATTCATCTTCCCAGCGCTGAAGTGCCCCTTTAAGGGTGACATTTAAGGGATAATAATGTACACTTATAATAATTTTACACTTATTACACAGATTTTTTTTACAGAATAAATAATAATTACGGGGAAATATTTTATTGAGATTAATGTTTTAAATCTTACCTGTTCATGAATCCATCTATGTCAGTCTGTCTGTCTGTCTGTCTGTCTGTCTGTCTATCTATCTATTAGAGTTAAATACATTTTCTGCATTCCAAACAGAGGACATTCAATGTCCAATCAGAGGCAAAACCATTTCCCTTTTAACTCACATTACAGAGTTGTTCACAATCAAAAGAGTAATGATACCAGGAAAGACAATATGCCCGAGTGTGCATATGACTGTTTGCATTTAAATAGGAAATGTCTGCTAGGAAACATGAAGTGGCATGAGAGGCAATTGAAGTCTAATATGATTTCATAACCATTATTTCAGAAACTGTGTGTTAGGAAAAAGTGTGATGAACAATATATTGCTTTAATGCCACAAGTTCCCTGGCACAAAGTCACACAGCGAGAGATCCTTACCCAAGCCTCCAGCTCACTCTACTCAAAAAGCAATCAGCTAATTCAAAGCAGTCTGCGCTCTGACTAGCCCACCAGCTGTCAGCAGCCGACTAATTCAGGAAAAACTCTCACAAAAATATGGTGTTTGTTTTGGTGAAAAAAAAAACAATATTCATCAAAAATCAATGTGAAACATCAATGTGAATCTGCACCCGCAGGGAAAAGTAGACAACTGAAAAATCTTCAAATCAAATCATTCTGTTATTGCTGGTGGCATGTAGGGAAGTCTTAAAAGTAGAGCGTCTGAATGTGAACATAACTCTCTCTCTCTCTCTGTGTGTGTGTGTGTGTGTGTGTGTGTGTGTGTGTGTGTGTGTGTGTGTGTGTGTGTGTGTGTGTGTGTGTGTGTGTGTGTGTGTGTGTGTGTGTGTGTGTGTGTGTGTGTGTGTGTGTGTGTGTGTGTGTGTGTGTGTGTGTGTGTGTGTGTGTGTGTGATTGTGTGTGTGTGTGTGTGTGGTGTCAATCTGAATTTAGCCCCTTCAGCTGAGTTCTAACAGTTCAAACATGGTGTGTGTGTGAGTCTCAAAGCAGTGAAACACATTGGACCTCCTCAGAAAGCAGACAGGCCTCATTACTGCACAGTGGGTTTCATGACTGCTATTATGTAAAGAAGAAATAGACAAGGGGTTTGACAGTTGTAAAGGGCTGATGGGTGGGGGTGGTTGTCAGTGCCCTGAGACTGAGGCTGATTGGGGTCAAGTCTGGAAACTGATTCAATCATTGTCAAAAAATGGGGGGAGGGCATAGTTGTTTCAGAAACATATATAACAGGGTATTTTAGACTGTTTATGGATGGAGGTGGCATAATGCATTTAAACATGAATCACAATTGTAAAAAAATCAAATAAAAAAGTGCATTAGGTATATGCTAAAAAAGTAGATTGATAATTCTTAAAAACACTTATTAAACTTAATGCAAGTATCTACTCAAAACAAATCAATTAAAAAAAATCAAAACAACAAAACAAAAACAAATACTTAAGTAAAAAAAACTAAGAATATAATAAATGTGTGTAATAATTTGTTTATATTTATAATTTTATTTCTTAAAAAAATGATAAAAACTAAAAAGAAAATGTTTGTTTTGGCCACTCCACCTAAAGAACCAAAATTCAAGTCCATACAAACACATAAAACACTTATATTTAGGCATTTTTACCAATGTATTAGAGATAAATTGTTATGGGATCAGGAAATGGCACAAACCAGACTCAAATTCAAGTCATCGGCTGCATCTGAAATCGCATACTCTCTTGAGTAGGTACTTATTTTACTTCATGACCGCTAAAAAAGTATGTTCTATCAAAGTCCCTTCCAAGGAAAGTCTGTTGACTCAGCGACCTATCTATTTGAATGGGGGAATCCTGACATTTCAAAAAATGCTTGTTGAACTCACAGTTTAATAACATATTTCAATTCAGTAACAAAATCTGACATGAACTGTCCCATACACGTTTATTATGCACAAATAGAGTTTACAAAGCTAGTTTAAAACCAGAAAATGCGTGTGAAGTCCTAAGCACAAGAAGGAGCTTCTAACGGCAGCTGCAGTGACACAATGACTTTACCAATCAGCGATTGGCTCTTTTACCTCGAAGGCGGGATGTATTCTGCCATTTTGACTGTTGCAGTTTCTCCCATTCATAAATAATAGGAGTGAACCGTCTTTCTATATCGATAGTCTTTGGTTCTATATAGTATAAATATGTGTAGTATGAATGTAATCTGTACTATATTCACCATGTTGTCCTTATCATGTGACCTACCAGCATCAGTTGCATCGCGTCCTTGAAAGGGACTTTGGTTGTGTCACTGCCATTCACAAATCCTCTCCTGTGGCCTCATGTGATAGTAAAGTGTCCATCATATGCACACTTCATAATCTTGCCGGGTATTTTTTGTCTACTCTTTTATGAGTACAGTGAATTCGGACATACTTTACTGTTTTTCGTCTACAATAGTAGGGAAGTATGCGATTTCACATGCAGCCACTATGCCAAGCCTCCAACATCTTTGTTTTGCATAAGATACATCTTCATACAATTAGTGTTGTTTTTGGCGGCCTGTTTTCATTTTAGTTTTAGTCTAGTCTTTGTGTCAAGCAGTCATTTTAGTTTTTATTAGTTTTAGTCATAGTCATACTATTTTTAGTCTAGTCAAGTTTTAGTCGACTAAAAGTCTGAGCATTTTAGTCTTATTTTAGTCAGAATTATCTATGACTATTTTCGTCTAGTTTTAGTCGACGAAAACTAATGACATTTTAGTCAAGTTTTAGTCTATGAAAATTGTATTTTAGTCTCTTTTTAGTAATGCAATTCTATTTAACCCAGTCAATATAGTATAAGTACGTATTATAGACAAAACCAAAATCTTCTTTTAGCCAAACCCATTTCAAACAATGTTATCTTATTATATTATTGTTACCTTATAGACTCAAGAATACATCCATTCCAGACACGGAAGACGCTCTGATTTGAAGTTACAACATATTTATTTTACCAACTAAACAAGTACACACACATACATTTAAATAAAATAAATAAAAACATTGAGATGTCTCTTAAGGTTTGTGGTGTTTTTTCCTGTGATTTTTGTGGCCACATTTCTCCCCATCTATTTCCACAACACCCGTTTTATTTTCCACTTCAATGTAATAAAAGTTTTTCCAAATGTCTTAATAAGAATAAATGCATATTTAATTTAATAGGAAAATAATATCCAAATTATTATTTAATTATTTATGTTTAAAATTAGACCCACATTATAGTTAAAATGTTTTTCTGTCTTGTATTTTATCTCAAAATAAAGGATGTAATTTTATTCCACATGGAAATTAGTGGAAATAAGTGAATATAGCCTCTTATTCGCTTATGAGGTATTCATAATGCTGCGGTTATTTTAACATATATAATTGCTGCCGTTATAACGGCACATTTCAAATGTTTACGTGCTTTTCTTTCTTTCTTTGTTTGAGCGGTGATGAAATATCTTGCTCTTGTAAATACTTGCCAATATTTCAGTAATACAAGTCTAGATCTTTAAAATGCATCAAAATAACAGCGAAGCACAACCGCACGGTGCTCTGCAGTGGCCAAAAAGGATATAAACCGTGAATTCTGAAGTGATTGAAAACTCAGAGATGTGGATTCAGACGGCACCCCACGACCTTGGTGTTTGTCAAACAGTAATTCAGTTAGGTAATTCGGCCGGAGATTTTTACATGGGTGGTGGGAGAAAAACACTGATATTCTGCATTAAGACGACAATAAAATCACTGACTAGCTCCTGAAAATGAAGACACCTTACGACCGCAGGACAAACAATTACCGTCCGAATAGGGCTTACGAACCCCGACTGGCCGGCCATCGGACCCGTTCACTCACCGGAGACGCCGCGCGAGTGGGATTTGAAGAGAGCGATATCGCCTGCGTCTGCGCAGTGAGACCTGATGCAGCCAGTGTTGCCAACTCTCGCGAGACAAATAAGCAACCGCAGCTTCAAAAACAAGCCCAAAACAAGCCCAATATTATTATATTATTTATTATCATCAATATTATTTATAATAAATAATTTTTTTATCAATAAATGAGCCTGCAACATATTAAACTGAAACCTCTCAGAGTTTGAAAAGCAAAAACAGATGTGATTTTACAAAAATCATCAAATTGCAATAAAGGACACACAATATCCTCCGATCAGCTGTGAACAGAAGAGGTTTGAAGAGTAAAGAGTGACATGGAGGCCAATTATGGTAACCCATAGTCGGAGTTAGTGCACACATATTAGGGGCAGTAAGTAGTGAACAACACACACACTGCAAACCGTGAAAAAGACAAGCCCTGCATCTCATTTTGCACACTATCTGCCCTAAATAGTACTGAAAATTACTAATGTCACACTATTTAGGATGGATAGTGTGCACATTGGGACACAAGCACTACAGCGCTGCAATATAGCCACATATTTAAAATAAAATAAATTCGAACCATACCTACTGTTATTATTAGTAGACTTGTTTTTTTATAATAGCCTGTAATTTTAAATACATTACAAAAATATTTTTTTAATTAAATTAGGTGCCTCTCCTCCCTCTTTCCTCTCCATCTCTGCTTGTGCTATTGTTTGTAAAAATGTATACGTCTATTTAAGTCTACTAACTTTCATTACGTGCATTTATAACGTCACATGCCTGCACGTTGAACGCGATTTTTCTTCAATGAAGGGGAGAAGGAGGCGGGATATAAAAGGACAGATTACTACAGCACTTGTATCGTTGCACTGAATGCCTGTTGTGAGAAGACAGTGTCAGTCAATGTATTGGACAAAACAGCGACCATAAATGTAAAGAAACGAAGTTGCTTATTATATTTTCCTAACAAGCAACCACATTTTTTAAAATAAGCCCAAAAAACCGCAACCCGCGACTCGTGATTTTTTAACGCGACTTGCCAAAAAAAGAAGCCCAAAGTCGCGTGTTATACGCGGACTTGGCAACTATGGATGCAGCCCCTGATTGAGACGCACAGAAATACTGCAAAATAAAAACACGACTTTTCGTCTCGTCTCATTTTCGTCAACGAAAATGAAGAGACATTTTAGCATAGTTTTTATTTTGTGAACCACATTTAGTCTCGTTTTTATTCGTCATCGTCACATGACCAGCATTTACGTTGCGTCTCGTCTCGTTTTCGTCACGTTATAAAGGTTCGTTGACGAAGATATTTAGTCATACTTTTCGTTGACGAAAACAACACTACATACAATAGCTCACTTTTGTGATTGCTTAAAGTCAAGATACAGAGAATAATAAAATTCAGGGTCCGTGCAGTCCAATTTAAATATCCATTATAAGTCATTGTGATATTTAACATGTTATATGAAAGTAAATGAATCCTCTTCTTGCAAGCGCACTGTCAGAGATTATAGAATTTCATCACATCATGAATGTTCACAGCTTTAAAGAAACAGAAATGAAAGAGACATGTTTAGAGAGATGGATAGATGTTTCTTGGGTTAGTGTTGCCCTATCATTTCCTTTCACTATATTCAAAAAACCACTAGGCCTCAAGGCTTTGACCTGGTGCATGATGGTTAGTGGTTTCTATAGAGTAGTCTGCCGCCATATTCATTATGCATGGGCCCTCTCTTACGCAGATGGTAATAGAAATTAATGTATTCATATCTGTATCAAAGTCTGTGCTATCCTACTTTATTTTACAGGATATTCTCATGCTGCAAAACTTCTTTGGCTCAGTCCCTGAAATCCCTGATCAGAATTATCTGACGGATCTCTGCTGATTAATTTATGTGTTGTTGCTCCTTGGCAGAGACATTTGGGCAAGGTTGAGAAAGGGTTGCTAATGCGATGTGACAGTTTGGCAAAAGAAGAGGAGGGGAGGAGTGAAAGTGCGAGAAACCAGGAGAGTTTGCTCAAAGGTCAGGTCAAAGGTCAAGCCCACTTTCTGCCACAAACTCCATCTTCTTTTTTTTATTTTATAGTAATTTATACCTGTTATTAATATAGTTTTGTTTCTATGCACCTGTTTTTCTCATTCTGTTTTGTAATACTCTTTATGTTTTTTATTCTGTTGTCCTTTCAAAAGACAAGGCGTCATTTACGGTGCAGACGGGTAGGGCACGTCCCCCATCACTTTTTTGCCAATGCTGATTTTGTCCACACCACTTTAAGAAATAACTTGTAGCAGGAATGTCTCTAATACAATGCAACCAACTGCCATTCTTTCATGTGTGTTATAATATGTGCCAATCTGGCACTGGAATTTGTCATTTCATTTTTCGGAGTGATTGCTGTGTTGTTAGTAGTGGCAGAAAGTGACAGCGGCAATGTTCTTTCAGCACACGCTCCAATCTATTGCTTTAAACCCCTGGTATCTGGATCAGAACCACTTTTGGACAAAATATGTACAGGCATACAGATTAATCTGCTCTCTAATCATTCTTGTGGTACTTTGATGTCATACACCGATCAGTCTGCACAGCGCCACTTCAAATCTAACACACCTAATGGCTCTCTTTATGAATGGGTCATTGAAACATTGGTTCACCTGATTGATTCGCTCAAAACGAAGCACCCCTGTGTGTTGCTCGGAGATGCACAACAGTTCTGCTCTGCCTTTATAGGTAATATTTTCATTGGAAGAATTGAGGGAAAACAGACAATATTGTGCATAAGATATAATAATAATAACTTTATTTTCTACATTGCCTTTAAAAGAGCTTCTCAAAGCAGTTTACAAGGTAAAAATACAAGGAAAATACAAAATAAATCAACAATAGTACATTGGTGTATTAAAACAACAAGACATGTTCCCACAATCAACAGTAAGAGAACTTAAGAATATATGTTTTAAAAATTACAAGAGACTGCGCTTCCCGAATTTCAACTGGAAATTGGTTCTCAGCCTGGGAGCAGCTATAGAAAAAGCTCTGTCAATGGAACATAACCGTGTTTGATAGACAACACACAATGCTGAGAAGAGCGAAGACCGATTAGGAATATATGGTGTTAAAGCTTAGATAAATATTCCAGAGCCAGTCTGTGAAGTGCTTTGTACGTGAGCAATGAGCATAAGAACTTTAAAATCAACTCTGAATTTAACTGGTAGCCAGTGCAATGATTTCAAAATGGGAGTAATATGATCTCTTGTATTGACCTAGTTAATATTCTACCTTCAGAATTTTGAACATACTGTAACTGATTAACTGAGTATAGAAAGCCCAGTAAGAAGTAGGGTCAAATGTCAGTGAACAGTCAAATATCACTCCTAGATCCCTTAACTTCTTCTAAAACAAGTACAGAACCATCAATAAGAGGTGTTTGGCCAGCCTTATGGAGCTGATGAGGAGAACCAATAAGTATGACCTCAATTTTAACACTGTTCAAACAAAGAAAATTATTAGCTATCCATGATTTTATCTCAGAAATACATTTAGTGAGCAGCCTCACTTTGACCATGTTCACAATGAATATAGATCTATGTCATAGGCATAAAAGTGATACTCAATACCTAGAGTTTGTAAAAGTAAGTAAAGACTAAAAAGGGTCCTAAAATTGAGCCCTGAGGGATACACCGGTCCAATATTAGACCTATGTTCTCCTAAAGCAACAAATCAAATCAGATCTAAACCAGTTTAAAACACTGCCAGAAATACTAAAAACTGTTTCAAGGCAATTAAGTACAAGAGTATGATCCACAGTGTAAAATGCAGCACTAATGTCTAAGAGAATAAGAATATTAGGAGATCCAGTATCAGAGGCCAAACGTAAGTCATTAGTCATTTTAACCAGGGTCATTTCAGGAATATGACATTTTCAAAAACCAGATTGAAACTGCTCAAAAAAAAGAAGAAGAAAAAGACTAAATGTGATGATACACAGGCATTTTGAGAAATGTTGCCAGGCAATGTTGCCGTCAACGGGCAACCAGATGAGACACAAGGCCCACGACCGATCTAAAGTATCCAGATAGAAATGTGTTGCCCGTTCTCAATGGGAAAGTGCCCAAACATCATTGCTCGGAAACATTGCTCAAAAAGTTGCCCCATGTATCATCACCTTAACAGAAAGGTGATTAACTGTAAAGCAACAGCACATTCTAAATATTTAATCAGGAAGGGAAGATTTGAGTTACCTAAATATGATGCAAAAACTCATACAGGGGCATTTTTGCTTTGATTTTTTGCCATGCATCATGTTCATCACCAGACAAAATGTATTACATTTAATATGAAATGTAAGATGAACTACATAGGTGTGGTGCAGGGGCAAATGTGTTAAATGCGTTAAATTATTTTAAAGGGTAACTCAACCCCTGATCAGAGCCTAACTCCACCCACTGGCAATATTTGAAAAATGCTGGAAAAGTGGGCAGAGCCTAGTGGAGACAGAGGGGACGAACCGAGGGCGGAGCTGAGAGGGGGGCGTGAACCTGAGACCCGCAGTGACCCGCGTGGTGAGCTCTTGCCAGGGGCGTGGGTAGTGAGCTGTTGGAAGAGCCAACATATACAACAATCAACAAAATTCAACTGCAGTTGCCACCGTTCAACCTTAAAAGGATAGTTCACCCTGAAATGAAAATAAAGCTATCTTTTACTCACCCTGCTGTTGTTCCAGTGCCCTATGTCCTTGTATTTTTTTCGGACCTCAAAAGCAGACATTGGTGTATTAAAACAACAAGAAATGTGAATAATAATGGCAGTGAATAGCGACCAGGCTAAAACATTACAAGAATTACAGTATCACGCAATGATACAGTGAGATGCGCGCCATATATGGAAAGTGTTCAGGATGAATACTATAAGGTTTTGCGAGAAAGAAACCGTATTATTCAGTCAAAATACAGAGCTCGGCCGTTACTCTGTGCACATTCCAGTGTGTGCGCACTCCAAGCCTTCAGCAGCTTCACGCAATGTTGTCATGACAACCAGTACACAACATTCACTTCAGGAGGTTTTGTTAATAGTATTATTGTATTATTTCTTATCATATACCTTATAGACAAGACGTGTCGTGTTTGTTTCTATTGAGCCTGATTTCTCAAAATGGTGTGTGTGCTTATCCTGGGTTCCATGACAACAGTGCGAGTTATAGTAGCCAAAGCATGAGCGTGGCGGCTGCTGACGGTTCGGAGTGTGCACTCACAGGAGCACGTACGGAGTAACAGCCGAGCTCTGTATTTTGACTAAATAATACGGTTTCTTTCTTGCAAAACCTTATAGTATGCCTCCTGAACACTTTCCATATATGGCACGCGTCTGTATCATTGCGTGATACTTTTGTATAATTTTTATAATGTTTTAGCCTGGTCGCTATTCATTGCCATTATAGGAAAGAGCACGTGCAGGACTATTTTTAAAATGTCTGCTTTTGAGGTCCGAAAAAGATAGAAGGACATAGGGCACTGGAATAAAAGCAGGATGAGTAAAATATGGCTTTATTTTCATTTCAGGGTGAACTATCCCTTTAAGAGGGCAGCACTCAGACGTTTTTACACCATGTATATTGTAGAATTAAAACACTTTATACCCAAATGTCAAAACATTTACTCAAATAGCATTAATAAAGCCCCAGTCCCCAATAAAAAAAAAATGTTTTGGGGTTTAGTTACCTTTTAACCAATATTTTTCCATAACTAATTAATTAAGTGTAACATGTTGAATCAATAGCCCTAATTCTAATGCAACAGTTTCAGCTTTTACTGCGAAATTAGCAAATACTCTTTCACAGACTATCACACTGACTATTTATTTAGCAAAAGAGAAAATTATTTCATTATTTTTCATAGCCTAATTAATATGCATGAGCTAAGCCTTCACCATTTTGTGATCTGCACATCGGAGCACCCATCCTGACACAACAGACCCCAGCACTTTTTAAAACAAAATGTAATGGCAACGGAACAAGGCTTCAGTAATAGCTGCTTTCAGTCAGCTTACAAAAATCCCCTGCACTCTTCCTCTGTTTTTCTCTATACGGTGCATGAAGCAAGTGAGGCAGAGAGCAGCATTTAGACTGTATGGAGGCCACATCACTCTGTTACTTAGCAACTTGTCAAAAAAGCCTGAGTCACTGCCTCTCTCTGCAGTATAATCTAGCTGACCAATCAAAGGTCAGGTCAAAGGCTGGCCCTGCTTTCTCAAAACACAATGGAACAAAATCCCAAAAATGACTAAGAACTTGTTCACTTTACCGCATCTAGAGATCCAGATTGGACAGAACCAGTTAACCGCATTAAATTCTAGTAAAAAAAAAAACCAGTCATTTAACGCAGTGGTTCTCAACTGGTGGGTCACAGAACAGTACAGGCAGGTTTTGATAGAGTTTCGACCAACAGAAAAAAAGAGTGCAAATAATGAAATACAACCATTATTGTGCATAGTTAATACATACAGGCCTATAAACCTTTAAAATACATAGTTTAATGCTTTCATGTGTGGTCTGTACAGTGGCATTTTGTCATGGCATTATATATATATTTTTTAAAAAGAGCATTTGACAAAATATTGCAGTTAGCAAATGGATAATGGAAAAACAACTGCTCATTTGTTTTATTAAATGCAGTTGCATTTACAAAGTGATTTATTAATGTGTAATTTTATGACTTAATATTATTTACTAAATTTAATGAATTAAACAGTTGACAGTTAATATTAATTATTAATATTAAATAGCTATTCATATTATTGTTATAGTTAAAGGGTTAGTTCACCCAAAAATGAAAATTCTGTCATTAATTACCCTCATGTCGTTCGACACCCGTAAGACCTCCGTTCATCTTCGGAACAGAAATGAAGATATTTTAGTTGAAATCTGATGGCTCTGAAAGGCCTCCATTGGCACAATGGCACTTTACACTCTCAAGACCCTTAAAAGGTACTAAAGACATCGTTACAAAGTCCATCTCACTACAGTGGTTCTAAAATAACTTTATGAATTGGCGCCAATAGTTTTTGTGCGCAAAAAAACCCTAAATAACGACTTACATAGTGATGACGATTTCAAAACAAGGCATCATGAAGCTTCGAAGCGTTATGAATCAGTGGCGCTGCATAGACCAATCGGTGTATGACATCAAAGTAGCACAAGATCAATTGACTGTTCGCAAAGACCAGCCCCCTTCAGTTACTGTTGCTATGTCCGACAAGCCATGGCACTCTCAAACCACACACGTTCTCACATAGAGAAAATACATTGCGGAGCAAAGAGGACACTGAAAACACGCTGACAGATAGGACAGAGCAAGTTACTTTTGACATGAAACAAAGTCTAAACTTTGAAATTGTCATTTTTTTTCAACAATAAATACAGTTTTGTGGCTCTTTAATGTATCATGATCGTTGTAGCGCCTCAGTTAAAGCTGCTCGTGAACTGATTGTCTCTTTCTTGTAGTTCATTGATAAGCCCGAAATAAACATGATTGAACCCTAAAAGAAATGTTGTTTCAACCACGGAAAGACGTCAGTACACACCGTTTTTCCAAGTTCAAGCCACCAACGTTAATCTACTAACTCTCCTGACTGCTTTGTCGGACAATCCGGCAGATTCGACGCTGTGATTGGTCAGATCGCCTGTCAATCAAACTTGTGGCGAAGGGTGAATTAGAGAGCAGACAGGTCTGTATGCTTTTGAATAGCTCTCGCGGTAGCTTGATGTCATACACAATCTCTCTATGTAGCGCCACTTCAAGTCGAACAAGCCTGTTATGGTCTCATTGGTTGTTCTGTTCATGTGTCCGGTTTTCTCATTGATTCATTGTTTGATTTTTCTCAGGTGTTATTAGTCCTTGTGTATAATACATAGCCCTCATGTTTCAATTGTATCAAGTAAAGTATTTGTTCATTCGGTATCTGTATTCATACGATATAAATAAACTGCACTTGGGGTCATCAAGTTTGCCTTCAGTGGATTATCATTAGGGTTAGGGTTAGCCTAACCCTAACTACATTTGAGCATGAATTACCACTGTTGGCTCTTTCGGCGGTGGACAAGGGTCCACATGGGCACCCTGACTGGTCTGCGGCTATGCAGCCCCATACGCAACAAACTGCGTGCACTGTTTATTCTGACACTTTTCCATCAATGAAAGCCTTCAATGAGCCTTCAATATGCATGAATGAGTCTTGGCCGCCCATGACCCTGTTGCCGGTTCACCACTGTTCCTTCCTTGGACCACTTTTGATAGATACTGACCACTGCATACCGGGAAAACCCCACAAGTGTTGCAGTTTTGGAGATGCTCTGACCCAGTCGTCTAGCCATCACAAATTGGCCTTTGTCAAACTCATTAAAATCCTTATGCTTGCCAATTTTTCCTCCAGCCTAAAATATCCCACCCACTAACAGGTGCAGTGATGAAGAGATAATCAATAGCTGCGTTTCCATGACCCTTCAAATTGCGCAAATGTAAATTGCGAATTGAAAATATGCCCAATGGAAACACGTCAATTTAGCAAAAACTCCCATATATCGCAAAAAAAGTTTTGCCCCTCGCATGAGGACGTTTTTCAGCCAATTTGAAAAAGGAATATTTCGCAAAACTGCAATGGAAACAGTTTTTTTCGCATTTACAGGTCACCTGATGAAAGTAAAAGTTGATCATTCTTTAAAGATCGTGCCATATGTTTGGACAGAAGATGAGACAGAGTTCTTTATTAAAAGACAAAATAATTTACAGGAATACTGGATGCTAAACGAAGAAATGCCACAATTTATCAAGACCTTGAAGCAGAAAGGAGGGAGAAATACCTAGAAACATCTCATACGTGGCCGCTTCCGTCGATTAAAAATATTGGCTAGTGCGGTGGCTGGGATAAATGTAAACCTACCAACATCTGTCATGATTTTTGGAATGGCTTATCACGAGAGGGAAAAAAATCTGTTTTAGTAGCATAACATCGGTTAATGGAAACTGAAAATTACGTAATCGTTTTTTAACGACATTAAAAAAAGTACCGCAAAAGTTTTGCGCAAATCTGTAATGGAAATGCGGCTAGTGTTATTCACTTCCTCTGTCAGTAGTCATAATGTTATCCCTGATCGGTGTATATATATATATATATATACACAAACACACACACACATACATAAATATATATAAAGGAGAGATATCCGACCCCCAGGTGTGTCCACCCCATCGAATCTGGCCCCCTTTAAAGTCTCACCACCTGATCCCCACTGTCAAATCTGGCCCCTGAAGCAAAACCAGTTGAGATCCACTGATTTAAGGTAAGACACTAATTCAGCCACTAATGCAACTAAACGTACCATTAAGTGACTATTGGCCACTTTTGCCTAATTAAAGGGAACAGCATTCCAGAGGTTTGTTCCTTGGCATATAATTCATGATATATAAATTATTCATCTCCACTAGTCCCTATGAGAATGCCAAGCTCTCCTATACTACAAATCTGTTGCTGTGAATAAACCACCTCCAACCATCTGTCGGATATCTCTTGATCCCCACACACAAAAACACATACACCTTGTGCAGTTGCCTACGGGGCCGTCCAGAAGACCTGGTGCTTCTGTCCTTGACTGAGGGCAACTTCAATGACTTACAGCTTCTCTAGTCATTTCTGAATGCAATAGATTAGACAGTATGAAGGATTGCGCAGCAGGAGCCGTTTTCAACCGCATACTTCCTTATTTCAATGAAGTTAGCGATTCCATCCTTCACCTTCTCTCTCCGTTTCTTGCTCTCTTTCAGTCGCCCTCTCATTTCAAAAAATACTACAGCTGTGCTGAAGGGTAGAGAGAGAGATAGAGAGACATGGGAAACGTCATGCATAATGCATCCATGTCCAGCCCAGCAATCACTATTCCTTACCTCCGGGATATACTGTATGAAGCACTCAGCTAAAATGGATTTCTTTTTTTGTAGAGGGGAGGGCAGAAATAAATAAGCATTTCAGATTTTTAGCAAATTTCAATATTACAATGTTCGGAGAGTAACGGGAGAGAAAGGACATGGATGCATCCAAGAGAAAAGCTTGACACACTTCAGGCACTTTGTTCTCTATCACAGTAGGCCAGCCATGTACGCAAAATGTATTACTGCTCCCAAGAAGAGGGTCTTAAACTCTGATTTGTCACATACATTGTGGGGGGATATTTCATTGTAGTTAAATGTAGCTAAGGGGAGGATTTGTGACCGTGCCATGCTGGGCTTTGAAATTGAAAAGAACAAAATAAGAACAAGCCACAACATGGTTAAACACCAGAACACAAGACTCATTCACAATACTGCATTAATTTAACAGAATTTTCCATATTTATTTTACCTGTTTTACCTGTATTTAGAATTTTGCACTTCATTGCGTTGTTTTAGGGTTAACAGAAATGTCCGTAAAATTACTGGATAATGTCTGGGTAATGAGATGGATGCCAATACCTTTTCTGTTATTTTATGGATTTATTTTTTACAGTGTAGTCAGAGCAGCACTGTAATTTATAACAACACTGAAAGAAAGAAGAAAGAAAATAAAACGGCAAACATCTCTGATTGCTGGGTGTTGTTATTATTGACCAATCTTCAATATGACTCAAACATAAAGTGAGTCATTTGTAGTTTGTTCAAACATTAGTTTTGTTTAAAATGGGAGATTTCAGTTAAAACTGCCTTTAAAGAAATGGTACAGTGATGTTCCTATAGCTTAACTGGTAGAGGAATGTGTTTGCAACATCAAGACCATGAGATCAATTCCAAGGAAAAACATACAGTACAGATTAATGTATTCTATAAAGACACAAGTGCCTTTTTTATAAAAATGCCTTCCAAGTTAATATTATATTATCATATTACATTTGTTGTGTTTTTATGTTATGTTATGTTCGTCTCGGTTACGTATGTAACCCTCGTTCCCTGAAGGAGGGAACGGAGACGCCACGTCGGAGTACCGACAAATAGGAATCTCGCTCGCGAGAGCCAATCTACTTCGAGTGTAACTAAACGAGCCAATGCACATTGGCATGCAATGATTGCACCAGGTGCTCATGCCACGGCGTGCGGGTATAAATGAGACACAGGTGATTGCATAAAATCAGCCTTTTGTTGAGGAGCCGAGTAGGTAGACAGGCACCCCAGCAGGGTACAGAGGACATGGCGACGGGACGTGGCGTCTCCGTTCCCTCCTTCAGGGAACGAGGGTTACATACGTAACCGAGACGTTCCCATTCAGTCGGTCACTCTCGACGTCACGTCGGAGTACCGACGAATAGGAATCCCTATCAAAGCGCCATGGCCTCTGCCCCCTTCCAGTGCCCTGTGTGAGCCACCTGAGCTCTCTTACCTGATGAGACGGGGCTCACACCGGGAAGTCCATCACTGCCGTTCCGCAAGACCCGCTCAGTGATTTATTGGATAACACTGGGAAGCGTGCCCTAGTGAAGGGGACGCTGCGGAGCCCACATCGTACCCCGAAGGAGTTATGTGGAGTACAATGCTGAGCCGTAGCCCGCAACGGAGAGAGGGGGCTCAGTCCCATTGACGGGAAGGCTCTCCCAAGGGAAAGACACAGGCTTCCCGTAGGAGCGACCGTGGAAAGATATATGGGATCCCCGTAGGGTCACTCATATAACCCGAGCCCAATACCGGTTCTCAAGGATTCAGCGGCAAGGGGCCTGATGCCAGACGTTCCGCCACGTCCGGCACCGAGGGCGGTGGAGGACTCACAGAGTTTGCTTCTGGAGAATATAAGCGCCGTAGCGCAGCAAGCCGACAAGAGACGGGGCCTCTCAGTGCTTCTACCCGTTTGAGGTGAGAACACAGGAGGAGACCGGCTCTACACGTAGGCTATAGAATCTAGCGAAGGTGTTGGGTGTCGCCCAGCCCGCAGCTCTACAGATGTCTGACAGCGAGGCGCCACATGCCAGCGCCCAGGAGGATACAACACTTCTAGTAGAGTGTGCTCGCACCCTGAGCGGACAGGGCACACCTTGTGCTTGGTAAGCCAAGGAGATGGCATCCACTATCCAGTGGGCCATCCTCTGCTTGGAGACAGCCTTTCCCTTCTGCTGGCCTCCGTGACAGACAAAGAGCTGATCTGAGGTTCTGAAGCTTTGAGCTCTATCCACGTAAACCTGCAGAGCGCGGACGGGACAGAGCAAAGCTAGGGCTGGGTCTGCCTCCTCTGGGGGCAGCACTTGCAGGTTCACCACCTGGTCCCTGAAGGGAGTGGTAGGAACCTTGGGCACATAGCCAGGCCGGGGTCTCAACACCACGTGGGTATCACCCGGCCCGAACTCTAGGCACAATTTGTCGACCGAAAATGCCTGCAGGTCCCCTACCCTCTTGATGGAGGCCAATGCAGCCAACAGCAAAGTTTTCATAGACAGAATCTTTAGCTCTGCTGACTGCAAAGGCTCAAATGGGGCATTCTTGAAGTGCTCTGAGCACCAGAGCAAGATCCCAAGAGGGTATGGAGGGAGGGCGAGGAGGATTTTATCGTCTCGCCCCCCTAAGGAACCTGACGACCGGGTCGTGCTTCCCAACCGTCTTACCTTCTACATGTCGTGATAGGCAGATATTGCAGCAACATAAACCTTGAGGGTGGAGGGCGACAGCCTACGCTCCAACCCCTGTTGCAGGAAGGAAAGCACAGACGCGATCGAACATTTTCAGGGGTCTTCTCGGCGAGAAGAACACCACTCGACGAACAGGTCCCACTTCAAGGCGTAAGCCTGTCTTGTAGACGGTGCTCGTGCCGAAGTGATGGTGTTAACTACCTCTTGAGGTAAGTCACCTAGAACCTCCGCGTCCCGTCCAGGGGCCAGACATGAAGCTTCCACAGGTCTGAACGCGGGTGCCAAAGGGTGCCCCGTCTCTGAGTCAGAAGGTCCTTCCTCAGAGGAATCTTATTGACACTGCTATCCTTCGTAGAGCAAATACTATTATACTAAATCCTAGTCACCCTCTCAACTCATGTTTCACTCTTCTTCCCTCTGGCCGCAGATACAGACAGCTGCCTCATAAGAAATCACGCCTAGGAAAGAGTTTTGTACTCTCAGCTATAAGAGCACTGAATTTAAATAATGTATAATTTCAGGTTTATACAGTCTTTGCTGCTGATGCTATCTTTGTTTGTTTACTTATGTGACCAAAATATGTGTTCTGTGTATTCTGTAGGTATGTTGATGTTATACGTGTTGAATGTTGTTTCTGGTACAGTCTGTGGAAATGAATTTCCTCTACTGAGGACAATAAAGAATAAATCTAATCTAATCTAATCTAATCTAAATCTAAATCTAAATCTAAATCTAAATCTAAATCGAATCGGCCAAGGAGGGGCTGTCGTGAGGAGCATAAGTTCTGGGAACCAGGTCCGGTTGGGCCAGTACAGCGCCACCAGCAGGACCTGCTCCTCGTCCTCCCTGACCTTGCACAGTGTCTGTGCAAGTAGGCTCACTGGGGAAAACGCATTTGCGCAGCCCCTGGGGCCAGCTGTGCGCAAGGGCATCCGTGCCGAGTGTATCCTCGGTCAGTGAATAGAACCACTGGCAGTGGAACGTTTCTGGGGAGGCAAACAGGTCGACCTGTGCCACCCCGAATGGTCTCCAAATCAGCGCAGCTCGTGAAAGCTCGGCGGCCACACGGTTGTGCACACCAGGGACATGAATGGCCCGAAGCGACCTTAGACACTTCTGACTCCGGAGGAGATGGCGGGCGAGTTGCGACATGCGACGGGAGCACAGACCACCTTGTCGGTTGATATACGCAACGGTCGCAGTGTTGTCCGTGCGGACCAGTACATCTTTGCCCCGTAACCGCGCTTTGAGGCGGCCCAGAGCAAGATGCACCGCTAGCAACTCGAGGCAATTGATATGGCAATGCAGGTGCGGGCCCGTCCAAACCCCTGACACTGCATGCCCGTTGTACGTGGCTCCCCAGCCCATGGCAGAGGCATCCGTGAAAACCACAGCGTGCCTGGACACCTGTTCCGGGGGCACTCCGGCCCGAAGGAACGAGGGGTCTGACCATGGACTGAAAGACTGGCGGCAGGCCGGTGTGATGCTCACCCGGAGAGTGCCGCGTTGCCACGCCCATCTCGGGACTCGGCCGAGTAGCCAATGCTGAAGCGGTCTCATATGAAGCAGGCCGAGCGGTGTTACTGCCGCAGCGGCTGCCATATGCCCCAGGAGCCTCTGAAATTGTTTCAGTGGAACCGCCATCCTGCCTTGAAACATGTTCAGGCAGTTCAGCATCGACTGGACACGCTCCTCTGGGTGGCACGCTGTCCGTTCGACCGAATCCACACCGAGAAAAGAGATCCTCTGCACGGGGGCGAGTTTGCTCTTTTCCCAGTTGACCCGAAGACCCAACTGGCTGAGGTGTCTGAGCACCAGGTCCCTGTGTTTGCACAACTGATCCCTGGCTTGACTGTGCTAGAATGAGCCAGTCGTCGAGATAGTTGAGGATGCGAACGCCCTGTTCTCTCAGGGGCACAAGGGCCCCCTCCGTGACTTTCGTGAAGACACGGGGGGACAGGGACAGCCCGAAGGGCAGGACTCTGTACTGATATGCTCGACCCTTGAACGCAAAGCGCAGAAACGGCCTGTGTCGAGAAAGAATCGAGACATGAAAGTACGCGTCCTTCAGGTCGATCGCTGCAAACCAATCTTGGGGACGGATGCATTCGAAAATGCATTTCTGCGTGAGCATCTTGAACGGTAGCTTGTGGAGGCTCCGATTCAGGACTCGCAGGTCCAAGATTGGTCGTAACCCACCGGTTTTCTTGGGTACAATGAAGTACGGGCTGTAGAAGCCGGTCTTCATATCGGCTGGAGGGACCGGCTCTATCGCGTCCTTCGCCAGTAGGACAGCGATCTCCGCACGCAGGGCATGGGCATCTGCGGCATTCACCGAGGTGAAGCGGACGCCCTTGAACCTGGGGGGGGGGGGGGGGGGCGCCGGGCGAACTGAATCGCATAGCCGAGCCTGATGGTCCGAATGAGCCAGCGAGACGGACTGGGGAGCTCTAGCCAGGCTCGCAGAGTCCGTGCAAGCGGGACAATAGGGACCACCGGCGTACCCACCGTGGGGCAGCGAGGTGGAATGCAGGTACCAGGCTGGGGCGGCTGTCTCGTGGAGGGGTGCACACTTACCTGATTCCACGAGAGGGCAGAGGATACGTGAGAAGGCTAGGTTGCGTCCTCGAACCGTCCACTACTGTCCACTGGCGAAGGAGGAGGATGAGTGTGGTCCGGCGTTTGACCGTCCACAGCTCTCCAAACCCCCTTGGGACCCAGAGATGGGAAGAACTGCTCTTTTTTTTTTTTTTTTTTTGAGAATTTGGGTACCACTGGTTGTGACACCAGCGGCAGAACGGATTTTGACTCAAGATCTTCTACCCGGCCCTCCTCCGGGGAAGAACAGCCCCGCCCATCTCCCGGTCACCCGTCTCAGAGGTGATGCTTCACCGACCGCTTAAACAGCAGCAGAGACAGGTAGCGTCATCCCCTGCAGGACACAGTAGAGCAGGCTGTGCCAAGTGTGTTTTTTTTTTTTTGTTGCAGGGGACGACGCCTTTGGCGACGAGCAGACTGAGGGGCGGCCCACGAGGCACTCTGATGGTACGTCGGGGGAGGCTCTCGATTGCCTCAGCCTGCTACCGACTGCGAAGAACTGCTGGGCCCAGTTCTCAACAGTGTCGCCCAAGGCCACCTTGTGAGATGGGAGCATCGAGAAAGCGTACTTTGACGACCACTCACATCTCAGCAAGGCAAGCCAGGAGGTTTTTCTGGACCACTGAGGTGGACATCGTCTGGCCGAGGGCCTGCGACATGACTTTGATCACGGTTAGTCAACATGCACAGCTCAACCTCAACTCAGAACTACCCTGTGCAGGCAGGGGTGGTCTGCGCACAGCCACCCCACCGTTGAGGGTAGTGAGAGAGGAAAAACTTATGCAGTTTTGGCCCTTTTGGCTTTCCATATCCAAAGAAGTGCCACACTGCCAAGTTTTCCATGCACATCCAGGAGTGATCCCGGGAAGCATGGCTGTTAACTCTGAATCCGATTCAGCGAAGCACACACCATTACAGTGGGCTCAGCATCATCCTCATTCCCAGAGCACAACAGCCCTCTCTCCGATGCAGCGATTGACATCTGATCCTCAGCTGGAGCACTGAATGAAATGCTAGGTTCCCCCATAAGAAGGACCAGCAATTCCACCCAGAGCTGCACAGCTTGCAATGCGCTAGAGGGGGAGGGGCCCTAGGGGGTTGGTTCCCCGAAGGAGAAGCCCTCCTCTCCTCAGGTCACCCCAGCTATTTCACTGAAATAGACCTCTCCTGTTGCCAGGGAGGGCGCTACAACGAGAAATAGGCAAGGGGACAGCGCACCTAGAGCGCAGAGCGAGCGCTGGGTTGCCGTGACAACCCGCGCTACAGCCTAGCACTCAACGGCACACAGCACGCAGAGAAACGAGAGGTCCGTTCGGGTTTCCCCGACGGCAACTCTCGCTGATCTCCGCGGTCTCCCAGAGTGTCGAGCAGACCCGCGGCTGTGCTTTTACACACGAGCGGCGGCTGGCCAACAACAAAGGGGACTCAAGCTTCCCGGAGAAAGATGAGTCGCGACCGGCGTGCCGACGTGGTCATGTTCTCATTAGAAAACATGACCACCCACGAACACAGTCTCAGCATGCGCCCAGACATGTGAAACAGTGTTCGTGGCCATCAGTGAGGACAGGAAACAACCGCATCCAGAAACACACAGATAGAATGTCATCTTTAAAAAGACGCAAGCTCTATCTGTGTAGCTCTTTTAGGGAAACTGCTCTCCGCGGTGCTGAAGCACACAGGGGAATAGTCGCGGTGACACAGACAGGGAAAAAGTGCAGCCTGACGTGCACGCTCTCTCTCTCATAGAAGGCGATCTCTTACCAGCCGTGAAAACGGCTTTTCAGCGCTCTTAATAGCGTACCGAACCAGCTGTGAGAACAGCCTTTTGTTTTTGCTCAAAATAGAAAAAGAAAGAGAGAAATCAACCCCGCTGCAGTGCCGTCACTCCAACACCAAACGAGGAGAGGTCCACCGAAGAGCTTGACTCGTTATAATGTTAACACACGCTTTGTAGAGAGTGATTTTAGGACAAACCATTCACCACTTGGCTCCGAAGCAAAAGGTTGATTTGATGCAATCACCTGTGTCTCATTTATACCCGCACGGCGTGGCATGAGCACCTGGTGCAATCATTGCATGCCAATGTGCATTGGCTCGTTTAGTTACACTCGAAGTAGATTGGCTCTTTCGCGAGCGAGATTCCTGTTCGTCGGTACTCCGACGTGGCATCGAGAGTGACCGACTGAATGGGAACTAATGTTATGTTACGATGTTGTTATGTTACGATGTTGTTATGTTACGATGTTGTCATGTTACGATGTTACGTTACGTTACGTTACGTTAAGTTATGTTGTTATGTGTCTTGTCGTGTCATATGTTATATTTCACAGAGAGGGTTTAGGCTAAGATAGGATGGATTAGGCCTTAGTTCAATTAGGGCATTTAAGTAACTTGTATAAACGTGTCTTAGAAAAAAACATTACTTGTCTGCATATTGAGACAAAACAATTGTTCAATTCAATACTCATAAGTTTCTTTCATTTGAAACAGCTCAAACATGCATTTTAGTCTGAGACTAGCTTAAGCCTTGTCTGTGAAACCGGGGTATTATATTAATTATATTTATTATATTATATTATTAAGGCATCAAATATAATGACATCAGATATAATATATATTATATAATGATACTTTGATTTATATTATTAAATTAATACTGCATTAATGTATGGATATGAAAAAATATGGATTTTATAGAGATAAAAAATATATTTTTTTTCAATTAGGATGTTTAGTATCTAAATGCAAAACAAACAGACAGGTCAGACATACAGATAGATATTATAATTCAAATTATCATTATGAGATTTCTCTTTCCTGCTGCTGAGGTTATAGACATGACCGGTATAATTCTCTACTGCTTTGAAAGAGTGAATAAAAAACATAACATACTGCAAAATTCAGGCAAGTCCTCGTGGTACAAGCTGCAGCAATCGATGTGTATGCATAATGAAGTCTGTAGCTACAGCTGACCACGTGCCCACTGGTGAACCCTGACAGAGCTCAATATTGAGACATGTTTCATTCAATACTCATAAACAGAAGGTTTGGGCTGGCTCCAGCTGTGGAGCGATCCATCAGGGAAACCTCAGGAAAAGAAGCCGCCAAATGAAACATGTGGTGGGTGGAGGGATGGATAGATGGATGGTGAATGAGAAAGATATTTACTGCCATCTCCAGCTGTCTAGTAAAGCTCATTCCACAATTTTCCTCCAACCATTTTTTTTATTATTTATTTATTTAGCTCTACAATGCTGCAATCCCTGCTGAAAATACCAGCATGCTGTTCATGCTGGCTTTGTGCTGTCTAGCAGGTTGTTAAACATAGACGTGCTTTTCCCAATGTGCAACCTAGTACGGCTGGCCAACAACACTGGAAAAAGGTAACATCTAAATTATCTGGTTTTGTTATGTCAAAAATAGTATTTAATATCACTGAATCAATCTAAATACATTCATTTATGTCGTCAAAACTATTTTTCATGGGTTAAATCAAGCAGAACAAGGTAACAATCGCAGGTTACCCCTTTATACAGTGCCAGGTGTTTCTGATTAAACTTTTTTGGTTTTAACACTGGTATGGGACATTTTAATATTAAAATCAATAGAAATGCAAGTTTTCACCTAAACAGTGAAATTGATATTTAAATTATATTGTTTGTTATATTCCAAACAAAATAAAAATAATTGTATATGAATTAACATATTAATGGCGTCTATGATGGGTCTAACATATGATGCTATTTTAATAGTTCATTATTTTGTTTATTGGATGTAATAGAATATGTTGACATGCTTTAATATATAAAAAAAAACACTAACTTTCACATACTGTACATTGCAGCTCCTCTATTCCCAGTCTGTCAGAAATGCGCTGATTTCTACAAAGCCACTCCTTCCGAAAAGCTCGAAATGCTCTGATTGGCCAAAAGACCCAGAGTGTTGTGATTGGCCAAACACCTCAATCGTGTGTCAGAAATGCAACGCTCTTACCATAATTGTGCACTTCAGCTTCCAAGGTGTTAAGCAATTGTAAATACAGTTAATAATGTCATTGGTTTTACCGTATCAGTTCAAGCCTGAGTCAACTTTGTAAGCACGACTTGAGCAAAACGTTTCACAGTAGTAAGTCTTTGTATATACAGTAGCTGTGTTGTCTTGGAATTAACCGCTTTCCCTGTTGTTTAATTCATGGGACCAGACACCAGTTTTGTCAAGAGATCTCTTTTATTTAATATTTTTGTCAGACATAGGAGAGAAAGACCATTTCTGGAGAGACTTTATACGCCCAGCTTGTTATACGCCCAGCTTCTCTATCGTTCTCTGGTCCTCTAGACAAAGGCATTGTGGTTTATGCACCCAGAAGAACATACGGTACACCGGCCTCCCACTGTCACATATGGAACCACATAGTCCACAGTCCTCTCTCCACACTCAATAAATTCAAGCATACAACGACTATAAATGATTATGAATGCTAATAAAAAGTAATAATACAGATACACAATATTAACTGATTATGAATACTAATAAAGAGTAATATTGACTAGTAAAATTTAATCTACAAGCTGGCGTTGTACTCTCCCAGGTTCAGAAAGCTGTCCTCTGTAAAATGCACTGTGCAAAAGCAAACTTTTTGGTTATACTGCACAGGTACAGCTTTATAAATAAATCTTAACCTCTGATTCCTAATTTCATCCATTTTCGCAAGGCCAAACAAAGTGGTTTTGCGATCGATATCAATATTTGCATTCCTCTTTAGTCATAACTCCGATAGAGACATTAGGTGACATTTTGACATGCATCAAAAAAAGTGCCTGTACTTGAAATCCTACTGAGAAAGTAATGAATTTAGTTCAAACTTCTGACAGCACTTACTAACAGCACAACTGTTCATCTTTAGTGTGCTTGTCACCATAGCATCCTCTGACACTGACATACTGTGTCACTCTCTCTATCACTTGCCCACTGAAGCTCGGAGAGAAAAATAGGCGCCATCTATAACCATGTCCTGAAGTGTCACTTCCTGTTTAGAGGGAGTGACAGGAAGTGGAGCTGAACTCGGGTTCTATGAAGCGGAGAAATTCTAAAATATTATTCATGACACGGTACAAAAAACACTGCAAAACCCTTTTAATTGCATAAAAAATTATAAGATTCAATGTGCATATGAAGTGTACACCATATGGTGTGACAAGGGGAAAAGTTTTCCAAACAGAAGCATTTCCATACTTTAAGATTTATACATATGCAAATCCATCTGTCCTAGTCATTGGGAAGTGTCTCTCTGCTGGGGTAGATCAGAGGTTGTCTGAGGGAAACGAGCTGATACCCCTTACCTGAAAGGACGGGACTGATATTGGACAGATGCTACTGTATATTTATGACCACTTCCCTCAAATGCAGAAGGTTAAACAGGAGCACTAGCACACACACATTTGAGGACTTTCCATTGACTTCTATTGTGCTTAGCTAATTATATTTTATATCCCCTAAATCTCCAACAAATGTCTTTAGATTTTCATCAAGACAATATTTTGTGTGTTTTGAAGCTATTTTCCTCATGAGGACCATCAGCTGGTCTTTTATGTGATTTCAGGTCTTACTATCTTTATTGGGACAAACCTGTTTGGCATAACATTATGGTTGGTGAAGTGAATAACCTGATTATCTCTTCATCACGGCACCTGTTAGTGAGTGGGATATATTAGACAGCAAGTGCATATTTTGTCCTCAAAGTTGATGTGTTAGAAGCAGGACAAGCGTAAGGATTTGAGCGAGTTTGACAAGGGCCAAATTGTAATGGCTAGACGACTGGGTCAGAGCATCTCCAAAACTGCAGCTCTTGTGGGGTGTTCCTGGTCTGCAGTGGTCAGTATCTGTTAAAAGTGGTGAAAAAGGCTTGATGCACGTGGGGAGCGAAGGCTGGCCTGTGTGGTCCAATCAAACAGACGAGCTACTGTAGCTCAAATTGCTCAAGAAGTTACTGCTGGTTCTGATAGAAAGGTGTCAGAATACACAGTGCATCGCAGTTTGTTGCGTATGGGGCTGCATGGCCGCAGATCAGTCAGGGTGCCCAAACAGTGAGCATGTGAGCATCAGAACTGGACCACGGAGAAATGGAAGAAGGTGGCCTGGTCAGATGAATCACGTTTTCTTTTACATCACGTGGATGGCCAGGTGCGTGTGAATCGCTTACCTGGGGAACACATGGCGGGATGCATTATGGGAAGAAGGCAAGCCGGCGGAGGCAGTGTGATCCTTTGGGCAATGTTCTGCTGGGAAACCTTGGATACTACCATCCATGTGGATGTTACTTTGACACGTACCACCTACCTAAGCATTGTTGCAGACCGTGTACTCCCTTTCATGGAAACAGTGGCATGGTTCCCTGGTGGCGGTGGCTCTTTCAGCAGGATAATGCGCCCTGCCACAAAGCAAAAATGGTTCAGGAATGGTTTGAGGAGCACAACAACGTATTTGAGGTGTTGACTTGGCCTCCAAATCCACAGATCTCAATCCAATTGAGCATCTGTGGGATGTGCTGAACAAACAAGTCCTATCCATGGAGGCCCCACCTCGCAACTTGCAGGACTTAAAGGATCTGCTGCAAACATCTTGGTGCCAGATACCACAGCACACCTTCAGGGGTCTAGTGGAGTCCATGCCTCGACGGGTCAGGGCTATTTTGGCAGCAAAAGCAACACAATATTAGGAAGGTGGTCATATTGTGATCGGTGTATAGAGAGGGTGTTTACAGACACTGTAAATCACAGATGGGAAGTCCCTACTTCAAAAGTCATATGAATCGTTGTATGGATGGAATTCAATAGAAAGAAAAGTGTGACCACCCTTTCACAAAGGGATTTTGCTTTGAAATATTTATTTTTTTCTCTCTTTTTTTCAGGGCATTTTCAACACAAATGCAAAATCAAGAGCAAATAGGTTATCAAACATGTGCGATGGGAAATGTAGTTCGGTAAGAAAAAAAATATTCCCCTCTACCATTTTATAATTTTAATTAATAATTATGTAGGCTAATTATTGGGTGTGCTGAAAACATTGTTTTGTATGTAACCATGTCAATTTCGCATTAATTTCTAATTTCTTCAGTAAAAAGTAAAAAAAAAAAAGTATGATATTGGACTTTTAGCTTAATTTAACCTATAATGTTATTTTAATGTGCAGATTTTACTAGAATGCTACTTTATTCTTAATGTAGTTTGATAAATGTGTTGAGTTTTCAAGCTTTGTTATTATTTCTCATCAACAGTACATAAAATGCATACAAAATGCACAAATACAACTTATGACCATACAACCATGAATGTCTATAAAAGTTTGTCACTGTATATTTATAATTTAGACATAACATGAAGGCAGCATATTCAAACTACATCTTTAAAGAAATTATTGTTTTTATCAAAGTAAGATGCATTAAACTGTTCAAAAGTGACAGTAAAGACACTTAAAAATTATACAAAAATGTTAATGTTCTTTCTGTTCATTAAAAAATGCATCACAGTTTCCACAAAATTATTAAGCTGCATTATTAAACCGTTTTAAACATTGATGATGATAATAAGAAGAAATGTTTCTTGACCAGCAAATCAGCATATTAGAATGATTTCTGAAGGATCATGTGATACTGAAGACTAGAATACTGATGCAGAAAATTCAGCTTTGCATTGGAATAAATGACATAATAAAATAGAAAACAGTTATATAATAATATTTTTTTCAATATTAATGTTTTTAGTAACTGCATTTGTGATCAAATAAATGCAGCCTTGGTGAGCAGTATGGAAGCTTGTTCCGCCACAGAATAAAAAAAGAAAAAAGGTAATTGCGACTTTTTATCTCACAATTGTGAGTTTACATCTCGCAATTCTGACTTGCAGGATATATAGTCAGAATTGTGAGATATAAAGTCAGAATCGCGAGTTATCAAGTCAGAATTGCGTGATATAAAGTCAGAATTGCATGATATAAAGTTGCAATTGCTAGATATAAAGTCAGAATTGTGATATAAACTCGCAATTCTGACAAAAGAATTCGGAATTGCTAGTTATAAAATAAAAATTGCGTGATATGAAGTCAGAATTGCAAGATAAACTCGAAATTACGAGGAAAAAAGTCAGAATTGCGAGTTTATATCTCACAATTGTGACTATATATCTCGCAATTCTGACTTTATATCTCACAATTCTTACTTTATATCCCGCAATTCTGTGAAAAATGTCAGGATTACGAGATGTAAACTCACAATTGTGAGATAAAAAGTCACAATTATCTTTTAACAGTGTTTTATTCTTTGTCGGAAACAAGCAGAGCAGAGACTTTCAAAAAAAACATTAAAAATATTACTGACCCCAACACATCTGAACAGTAGTGCATGCAAAGTCACAACCACACACTCAGACATTCCAGACCGCATGAGGAAAAACTCATTCCAGACCTTTTAGCTATCCATCTAAACTCTGATTCTCAGACATAAAACGAGATGCAAAAATCTGATACAGCAATATCCTTGAACACATCACAGACACACCAAAACAAATGCGCTGCGAATGCAAACTTCTTATTTGCGAATTTTTGCTATGTCAGCATCTCTGAAGTGAAGGCTAATCTCTAGGTAGCACACATACATACTCTTAAGCAGAAGCTTCTCGGTGCTAAAATGCTCTTCTTGGCCTCTCTTGCAGCTTGTACTTGAGTGTCAACTCCACTTAGGCTGACAGAGGCAAGAGATAAAAGGAAAAAGGAATTGCTTTTCCCTGCCACACTTTTCAAATGAAAAGCGTAGAACAGGCATTTTGTGGAGATGGCAATAAAAAAAAAAGAAGACGCCGGTATATAGATCCTGCTTCAATTGGTTTAGAGTGAAACCTCTGGCAGTGATTTGGAAGAACATGAAGTTTGATAGGATAAGTTTTATTAGCTCATATCGGTGCGTATTGCAGCGTCTTGCCGGTGGGAAAATATATATGCGTATGCGTACCAGAGTGAGGAAAAGAAAGAAGATGACAAAAAGAGACACTAAGGGAGCGTTAAAAATGACTCCGTAGAGGCAGAATCATGTTTGCGGCTTCAATGTGGCGTCCTGAAGACGGAGAAGGGGGCGGCACGGGAGAGAGAGGAGGTGGGCCGGGAGTAAACGGGTTACCTCGGAGGTAATAGAGAGCTGAAGAATGAGCTTGATGTGCTCTATGACTCCTCTGACAGAACAATCCCATCAACCTCTGCACCGCTGACAGCAGCGAGCCCCGAGGGCAGTTTACCTACATGTACAGACCTCAGACAGACCGTATTAGCAAAATAAAGCGCCAGTGCTAACGGCACCAGGTATTTCTGGGGGCCAATGTGGTTAGGCCTTTGATATAACTGTTTGTGAATACAAAAAAAACCCCCAGTTTCAGTTATATTTTGGGCTTTGTGTTACTGTTTGAGAGACGGTTGTCTTCTGTATTGTCACTGTGGGTAAGAGTGACAGAACGCTGTGTGTGTAGTGAGTCGAGCCTGTAGCTACCTGATAAACAAAGCAAACAGTTCTGGACCGGCTTAATGGAGAGTCAACACACAACACACACACATACAAACATCGACACACACTGGATTAGACCTGCCAGATAAAGAAGAAACAATCTGCTGTCGGCCAAAGCTTCCCTTTGGCCCGATGCTAACGTGTAAACACTCTCGCTCATGCAGATAGGAATTCTGGGGTGTGAGTTGAATTGGCAACAAAGTTTGTTATACTAACCAAAAAATATGCTTGAATATGTTTGAGTTTAGAGGCCATATTTACTATGGCAATAAATCAACATGATGGAAATGCAGGGCTAAAGTTAGCCATTGCTTTGTGAGGGATTGAGAATTAGCTTTATCATCACCAAGACAAACTAAATACCACAAAACATCGCTAAATTGATCTAATACTCACTGATGTTTTTTCACCCAAATGATGTCACTTCCTGGTTGATGATGTCATCAAGCAACTGGCTTTTGTTTGTTAAAGGGACATTACAAAAGAGTGTAGAAGGTAATACTGAGGACCAGAGCTGTAGGCAGGGTTTTATGGCCCCAATATACGTAGAACGAACTTATGTGACGTCATTTCGAACAAAAACTGGCCAAAACAAAGACTCGTTGTGGGAGTTCGAAACAGCTTGCCAAAGGAAACTTTCTGGAAAAGTTTGTTCCGGTTGGTAAACACCATTGGTCCGTGGCGATAACGTAACAGGTAGGTGTGCGCTTCTTTCACATGGAAATATTTTCCACTTAATTTCTTCCGTTGAGTCTTTTGAGGTCAGACGTCCGCGAGTGAAAACATGAACACACTTGAGAGCCTGTACTTCTGATGATACAAGACACCGACACTGTTTTTCATGTTTAATACAGTAAAGCTGCTTGATTTTAAGTATCTATTATATATCTATATTAAGTATCTATTATATAAAGTGCTATATAAATAAACATGACATGACTTGATCAGATAACTTTCTTATGCTTTAATTAAAAAATGCATGCTGTTTTCTCTTGTGTGTTTATTTTGTTATTGAGAGGAAAGCATGCAGCACATATTTACATATTCATTAAACTCTCAGTAGTGTTGGCGGTGTCGGATGTTCGCTTACAGTATATCACTGCTCACGTATTTCGAACTTCGAAGAACGAAAAAGAACTTTGGCGTGAGTATATCGGGGCCTTTGCAATCAATAAGATCCCAAATTTGAGGTAGTTATGGGGGTAGTTAAAATTTAGATTTCTCTGATCTACATATGTACATTTCAAGATGTTTGAAGGCCAAAAAAATAGATAAAAATAGCTTTAAAACCATGCCAGCAGGCTGTAGATTATTTATCACTACCTACTCTCTCCTCATCTTCATCACTCTTTCTATTTCTTTCAGTCTCCTTATCTGTCTCTTCCCCTCCTAAAGCAAAATTTTTACATTTTTGTCTTTCTCAGTGAAGAAAGTAAATGTAGGGTCAACTGATATTTAGCATATATGTTTTATTAATCATTTACTTAATTTAGCCTTTTGAAGGCTACGAACTCTAGGTAAATACATTTAATTTATTCACAATAAGTACACATTCATTATTATTCATCTTATGCCTAATATGATTTTAAAAAACTGCTTTGTTAATCTTTGTTTTGTTTTGTCGGTCGTTTAACATTTCAATCCTAAAATAGCAGTCAAATATGACATCTTTAGCTACTTACATCTTGCACTTTATGACCGTTGAACTGAAGAGTCGAGTTGTGCTGGAATTTGCGCTAAGCAGCTTCTGTCAACTTAAAGCCCGCCTACTTTGCTTTGATTGGTTATCTCAAATATTTTGACATTGACGAGTGGTGACAGACCGCAGACAGAGGCAGCTCAGAGGAGAAGATCTCGGTGCTGTGCAATATCCTTGCAGCACTAAAGTAGTGTTAAAACTATCTTACGCAAATTTTTACATACACCTCGGAAAAATACAGAGGTTCGGACCTCGGTGACCTCATCGCTGGCTACGGCCATGGTAAAAGACAAAACTATATTACCAGGAACGGCCAAAATGCATAAAAAGTTTGAAAACGGTGTTGAGTAAACGGCCCCTCAGTCTCAAGCATTGCCTTGTACAGAAAAAATATGCAGGTTGCATAAAATGTAGCATAAGCCAGTCACTTTCTATTTTGTATGCAATATGAATCATACGGTCAGTGTAATGTAAGACAAATCATACAAAGATACCCACAACTGAAAACATCCAAAGAGGATAAACAGAGGTTAAAGCTCACATCATATAAAGGCGTTCACCAGACCCCACTGGGGATGTTCCCGTTTCACCTTGTGTGCTCTTTACCCTTACAAGGCCATTATAAATGACCCCCTATAATCTAGATATATTAATCCGTCTAACTTGATCATCAATACCTGCTCAACGTGCCTGCTAAAGCTTCTCTCTTACCCTCAAACGCCACAGAGCAGCGAATGGACCATTTGCAGACGTCATCATGCATTAGCAGATTCCTATGCTGTGGAATCCAGCCAATCGATATGCAATTAATAAGCCATACGCTGTATGTGGGCAGCCAGGCCTGGCACAAGGTGGCCTCCCTCCATAAGGAAGTTCTGCTTAAACACTGTGGCGTATTACTATTGATATTTCTAATTTGCCTAATGACATTTGCAATATAGGATGAGGCGGTGCAGATATTGCTTAAACAGTGGCAGGACACAAAGAGTGGATGGTGGCATGCTTTGTATGTATTTCTCTCCCTCTCTGATCTGTTGCATGGGTGTTACTATCCTAATTACTCCCCAGACTTACACCCTTCAGTAAAGGACACTCTTCTGCGCTACTCTCTCTCTTTCTCTCTCTCTCTCTGCATCTACTCGCTCTAATTAGCCAGCGTGATCCATCCTCCTACTCTCTTAATTAACATTCTGCTCCAGCGTGGAGGTCCTGGCCGTGGGCTCTTCAGTACCGCAGTATCAGGCCTGTCCAACAGTGCTGCTGCTCTGCTAAGAGTATTAAACGTCCTACTGGAGGTCTCATTTATTTCTGCTGGGAATCAGCAGAATTTACACCAGGAGTACAATACAATTATACAATCCATGGGGGTACACATGCTGATTTAGATTAAAGCAGGAAGTAATCAAGCAATGTGCAGGGCATAAAATGCATCTTTCTCTTAATCAGTATTTTTGCCTTGTCACTTAAACATTTTACTTGAGAAGCCAACGTGATCTCATAAGAAATTGTATGAATTTATACGTAAAGTGTGGTTCTACCACACATACTGTACAATTACCATTTGCATAGACACTGAAACGTATAATATTGACAGCATCTAATATGTAAATTATTTACGTATCAGCAACTTTAAAAACCTACAAATGTTGGTAACACTATTGTGTCCTTGTTACTTATGTTACATGTACTTACCATAGTAATACCAGTAAATTATGCATAATTACATGCAACTAACCCTCAACCAAACCCTAATACTAACCTAAACCCAATAGTAAGTACATGTTGTTAATATTACTCAGTACTTAAAAATTGAATTACACTGTAACAATTACATAATAATAAAATGTACCCCAAACGGTTAACAATCCTTATTTAATCTAATACTGGATACATGGAATTACTTAGATGATTCTGTTGCATTTATGATAAATGATATTATGTTTTCAATCTCATTTATTTAATGCAGTTGACTCAATGAGACTGTGCTGAAGATGCAATATTGTATCAGTATCAATATTGTTTCAGACAATATGACCAAATCGATGGAGTATTTTAAGTCTCTTTTGCACTGATATGAAAAAAAGCAAGTTGATCGCGTCGGCGGGTTCAAAGATTCGGTCTATGAGAATAAATATTACGTTTATTTTTCTTACCATGCAAGCAAATAGTTTTTTTAATTGTTTTAAGTATAATGACAAGTTCTCATCACCTACACATCTTCATCGCATCGACGATACAGATGAGAGAATATTTTAAATATTCTTTAATATTTTAAGGAAATATACCTTTTGTATTCATGTTGGTTTTGAAAAACATTAAAGGGTTACTTCAGCGATTTAGCATTAAGCTTTGTATCAGTAGAAACCCGGTAGTATATTCGAATTATGGTTCTTTCCCCCCTCATATCCCCCTGAGACGAGAGAATTATGCATTTTATTTTTGGAAAAAATCCTCAGATGACGCAAAAATGGTAATTTTGTGTCATCGGAGGACTTTTTGGCCAGAGGCTTAAGACTACAGCCAGTAGAAGGAGCTAGTTCCGCATGTTTTCAACCCACCCACAGGGGTGGGATCTTACTCACAGAATGTAAATGCGCACGGCCGCTCGGATCGGGCATTAATAACGGAGTGGTGCGGATGAATTCTTATGAAAGTTTAGCTTCCATAGGCATGATCTGAAAATGCCCCAGACTGGACACGCGCCGTGAATGACAGCCGCGCTTACCTCAGCTCTTCTCAGCTCTTCTCGTGATGAATGAAATCTGACTCCTGCTGCGTTTGCCTTTCGTTCGGCTCACTCACATGTTATTGAAAAGACTATAACAAAAGACTGAACGAAACTGAACGAAATGATTGTATTATTATGAAAAACCAAACGATGGTGGGGGCGGTGTAATGGTGGGCAAGTGATAACCAGTAGCCGTGGCTTTGGGAGTGGCCTCGTAGGGCAGCAAAGCAAGTGCATTCTGGAAGTTGTTGTCATTCATAAACGAGACAAAAATAAACTTTCTGTCTTTTCTCAGTCTAAAGGAACCAAATTCAAAAACTACTACATAAATTATCCAGTTTAAATACACATTCATCTTCCTAGCGCTGAACTACCCCTTTAATACCATTTCCTTGAAGTTTCAATTTAACGACTCTTAAAATGTCATTTGGTGTAACCAATAAGTAAAAAAAAACTAAAAAACATTCATTTTCATTACACCTTGACTACATAAGGTATAAAGTCATTTTTAAAGGCATTTAAGTAAAAAATTGTATAAAGTAAATATAAATGATAAGTAATTCACACATCTTTTGTTTTTGTAGAATATGGTCATTCAGAATAAGGCATTAATATGTGCTTTATAAGTACTAATAAACAGCCAATATCCGAGTAATATGCATGCTAATAAGCAACTAGTTAATAGTGAGAATTGGACCCTAAACTAATGTGCTACCTATATTTTATTGGAAAACAAAATATTACATTTTCTTTATTATTATTTTTTTGCTGTGCACGTGTGCACATTTGGAGGTGTTATGAGAGCAAACTGTGAAAACTGGGCTTTGGCTGATCCTAATCTTTATATTACATCTCCAGCTCTGCATGGAAAGCCAGTTGGAACATAAATTAAGTGGCTCCATCTGTGTCTGTATAATGAGGAACCAGAACATTAGCGGATGATGATTCTATAGACTCAGGGTGGTAGTCTCATTTCAAACTTTCTACAGTCGAGCCAAACTGATCATTTAGACAGGCAGAATCTCAAACACACACTGCTTGTTACCCCTATAGTCAAAAGACTTGTTAATTAAGCCGTAAATGAGGAGAGATGAAACTCTGAGTCAGCAGACGATGTGAAGCAAAAGCATGATGAGACACGACTGCTGACTGTGTTCTCATTAAATAAATGTCTTTGAATACAAGGCCAGCAGTTAGATGAAAGAAAGTGAATTCTGAATGTCAAACACTGATAGGTAAATATAGTGGTCATATCATTAATATGATCATGTTTGTCATGATTTCTAAACGACCCATTTTTGCAGAAATTAAAGGTGCAATAAGTGATTAGTAGGGGTGTGACGAGATCTCACGGGACTAAACTGTGACGAGATTTCTCGTCGAGGTGAAAAGCTGTCTTGTGACATATTGTCATGACCTGGTCATGAGGTTGGGATAGAATATGCCAGAGCTACGTTTACATTTACGCCTCCACTGTAGTTTTGCTTTATATAGAAATAAAACCAATTTACTTCAGGTGGATAACAGTCGCTTCAATTCCATCAGTTCATTCAACACAAGCTGTTCGAGTTTACCTAGTGCGCAGCACTGCCACTAATCACGTGACGAGAAGACATTGAGCGTGTGTTATGAGTGTGAGTTAAGTGTTAGTGAAGCGCTCGCATTGAGCGTGTGTTACGAGTGTGTGTTGCATGTTAGTGGACTAGACCGTGGCGGAGGATTCGTTGCGCAGCAGAAGCGTCAGACTTGTCTTTTAAAATGCACATTCAGCACCACCACTCCCTATTCACAGAGTGCGCACGATTGTGAAATTGAAAGTGAAAAATAAACGGGAGCATGCATTCAAACGCAATTTTAATTTGTTACCACTGTTTGAAAGCGGCTCCCTGAGGCACGCGAATATCTCCCAATATAAAAGCTATCTCATTGTAACCATCGTAGCTCTGTATCATGCTTGAAGAAAAATGTGGTCTCTATTTGCACTTTGAATATTGAGTACTTTGATTATGGTTATTGTTTGCACTTAATATCTGATCAATTTGTGGCAAGGAGTTCAGTTAGGAGGTCAAAAGAAGCTCACGTGCAGTTCTAAGGTCTGAAGAGACAATCATCATACAGGAAAGAAGCCAGTCAGTTGAGTTTTTGGCAAAACCTTTACAGTGCTTGCTGTCTTTTACTGCTTATGATAATTCATACTCAGAAAGTAGAACTGAAATTACATTCATTACAAGATGATGAGTTAAAACATTTCAAATGCACCTGCAAACAATTTTTCTAGTCATGCATTTCATCATTGAGGATTTCTTAAAAATACTAGGTAAAAATATTGTCTCATCTCGTGACCCCAATCTCGAGTTGGGATAAGCGAGTGTCTCGTCACACCTCTAGTGATTAGCTATCTACAGGAACTGTAAAAAAAAATAAAAAAAAGGGTTATGCTGGTTGAAAGTCTCATATCCTGATAACAATCACTTTGTTAATTGGTCTAAATGTATTTTTTTATAAATATATATCGTCTGTGGAAAGTGTAGGACCATAAAATGTACATTCAAGTGTACACTTGCAGGAAGGGTGTGATCGTACGCTTTCAATGCTAGCAGGCTAAAGTTAGCATTTCCCAGATCACCTATTGCACCGTTAAGGTTTCTATAAATTGTGCTGAATGGGCAAGAGAGCTATATATGTATAGTTTACATAATACTAGGGATGCACTTAAAAAACACAGAACTTGGCTCCAAATTAGAGACTTGAGAACAAAACAAGCTTTTGGATCTAGAAATATTCTCTCACTGAGTGGCCATTTACAGGAAGAAAAACTCTAAAAAGTAAATGTTTTTAGTTTTCTTTTTAGATGAAGGGTCCCTTCCTTGCCAACATAGATGATAATGAATAAACTATTAATATGCATGGTATTAAAGATTTAAATTAACTTTTGATTCCATAATTAGACAGACAGACAGACAGACAGACAGACAGACAGACAGACAGACAGACAGACAGACAGACAGACAGACAGACAGACAGACAGACAGACAGACAGACAGACAGACAGACAGACAGACAGACAGACAGACAGACAGACAGACAGACAGACAGACAGACAGACAGACAGACAGACAGACAGACAGACAGACAGACAGACAGATAGATAGATAGATAGATAGATAGATAGATAGATAGATAGATAGATAGATAGATAGATAGATAGATAGATAGATAGATAGATAGATAGATAGATAGATAGATAGATAGATATGAATCTGCTTTTGGTCTCCATTTATGCAATTGGACAGAACATCGCGAGACACAGAACAACCAACATTTGACATCTGCATAACAGCAACATGATTATACTCATCATTAGACAGAATTTTCCTGATCCTTGCCGATCCAATCATAGCAGTCAGATATGCTCACCTAAGTGCCCAAGGCTCTCTGCATAGCAGTAGTTAGGTTTCTTGTCATTTTAAGAAAGTCACACAGTCACCCCGCTGTACTTTCCGAGTGCCGGGCAGGAGAATGAACCCTCCCGCCAGTCTGCCTGTCACTTTTCACTCATCATAGACTAATTACCCAGACACATCTAGTGCTATAACGCTCCTATCATGGCACATCTGTGCCTTCTGCTCCCACACAATGCCACAAATGAAACAGCCTCAGCATATGCAAGAAAGATCTTCTCCAGTAATAGAACTATTGTCTGGATCAGATCAAATCTGCGCCTTGAGTATTATCCATTTTCCTTCCATTAAGGAAACATCCTGCAATTGAACAACAAGATTCATATGCAAAAATGATTTACTAGTAGAGAATCTAAACCTGTACAACATATTGTGGCATTATGATCAATCCTCTGTTTAATCCACTTTACAGAACATAAATTATATTCACAAAATCTCACATGCAGCCTCGCAATTGTATTTATCAGATTCCCACCGACCAATCGGGGGCGGCGTTTGCGTATAGCAGAGTATGGCAGTTGCCATACCCTCGCATTCAGACAAGCAGGGGAAATAAACAGGTCATGATGCTGCTCTGTAGTTCTGTTGCAGATTTGAAAAGCAAATTAAAACAGCCTAATGCCATGTCCTAACCAGATGCAAAGCAACAAGATTTTCAGCGTCAAACCAGACTCGACCCGAGATCAATCAATCAAAGTTCACAGCCAATCAGAAGAGCGTGTGGGTGGGCTCAATTTTAGCATGATTAAAAATACATAGTGAGTGACTGAATTTTTTTCATCATAGAATACACTTGTTTTTTTCACCTTGAGTTCACAGATTGATCATGGTTGTTTCCTTTCATTTATTTTCAACATCTGAGGTCAATTATCCATAGTTGCTTTCAGTTAGTCTATAAAGGTCACGAAAAATGATATTCAAGCTCACTTTAAATTCTTTTTACATTAAATAAAGCACATTATCTGCACTTGTCATACTTTGTAAGTTGTTCCAGCCCCAACGCCGCAGAAATTAAAACTGTTTGTAAAATAGAATCGTCGTGAAACGCCGTTGAGGCTGGTTAGTACAAAAAACTCTGATTAACAATCTCTGATTAAAAAATAATTGTTCTCATGTGTCGCTTTTGGTTAGGACACAGTGAAGGCTTATAGGGCTGTTTCAGTATTTGCATTAAGTCTGTTAAGTTTTTTAGTGGATTTTTGTCCACATTTTGTTTAGATATAATGCGATAATTTGGGAATGTCGTTACATGGCCAGAAGGACTCATGCCATACTCTAGGTTTTTGTGAAACGCCACCATTGCGACCAATGAAAATGTGTACTCTAGCTTCTGAGAAATTCACGGTCAATGCCTCCACTTTGGAATTCTAGGAACATTCCTCCCTAGTGTTTTAACATCATATTTCTGCCAACGTGCTCTTCTGCGACCATAGCCTTGCTGTGTCACGTGTCATTGATTTACTGTGAGCATTTAAAGAACATGGCGCCCAACGCAGGGTCAGCGTTCGTTGCAGCATGGAGCCAAGGTGTAAATACGCCACATCACTGGCCCGACAGACTTGGTCACCGTCTGATAGGCCTAGAGGTGCAGCAATCCATTATTTTGAGCTGTCGATAATTTGCGTGAGGGGATTGGTCAGGGGGATGATAGCTCGAAGGGAAGGGGGTTTTGAGCTGGTTTGATTTCCTCCAGGGCAAGGTTGCAAAGGCAGCACACAATTCAGGCAAAGCACAAGATCTTGATTTAAGACGACCAGTCAATGTGGATCCAAGGCTCAGAAGGAGCGGTCTGAATCATTACTTGGCAGGACAGCGAACAATTTGCTGCAGTCTTTCCCCTCTCTTCCTCTAACATCTGCCCATTTCTTTGTCTCCCTCCCTTTTAATTTTAAAACGACTGTTTTGAAATTGTCTTTCCTATAATTGTTTTTGCTAATTCATTTGTGCTTTTACTGTAACCCATCCATTAAAATAATATACATCTGTTATTTAGGAAGGCAGAATTATGGGTTGTGAACTTAGGCCAGTGTTCAGATGCAGAGTGGGAAATTCACTCTGAGTAAGTGCGCTTATGTCCGATTCACTAAAGGAATTATGAAAATAATATATACACTACCACTCAAAGGTTTATGTGCAGAAAGATTTGTATGCTTCTGAAAGATGTCTCTCACCTAGGTTGATCAAAAATGCAGTAAAATAACAAAGTTATTAACAGTTGTACTGGAGAAAAGGGGTTAAATTCCCTCACTCTGTTATATCATCCTGCCACAGCAATAATTTTCTTAATGACATTGATTTCGCCGGTTCGCATTTCAAACCTCAAATTACAAAACAAATTGCCTCACTGCCAAGAGGGGCTGATGTATCTGAAATAGGACTATTTGTCTTATTAGGGTTTGGCCACTGAACAAGTCTTTTTAATCAAATGAGCACAGCTGCACAGAATCATACCAAGCAGCGTGAACACTGAAAGAAAAGAAATCGCTCAAAATAGCATGACGCTTTTACATTTAGTGTCAACAGGATGCATGGCTGAAAAGAACAGTGCAAGAAGTGTCGCCTGGTGATGGCTCTGTAAACATACTGTATATGTGACAGGCATGATCTGGAGAGAAAAGAGACTGAATCGTGTTTTCTTGGCTTTCAAAACAAGTAGTCTGACAGCTCAGCATGATCTCCAAGCTTCCTAAGGCCTGAAGGCAGACTCATTGAAACAGCACTCATTAGCATCACGAGTCAAGCACTCACTGGTGGCAAGAAGTTTCCTCTTCAAACTCAACAAACTAACTCCAAAGCTGAGTACTGCTGTTCTAGCACCTTGTCAGATAAACTGCAAAATAGACTAATAAGAGAAGAGATGGAGGACTATATAAACCTGTCAACAATGAATCACAGAGTAAGGCTATGGCGTGAGAACTGATTCATTAACAGGTTGATTTGAGTCAGAACTAACATTGACTCTGAAGACCATCTAGAAACAGTGGGATCAATGATGTGAAGCTCACGTATATATTAATTAATGCAAATCATACATATTTGAATACACCTACATTATATGGACAAAAGTATTGGGACAAACCTCTGAATTTTTGAATATAGGTTGCAATCAGAACCATTACCACAGGTGTATAAAATCAAGCACCTATGGGACGTTGTGAAGACTTCCGTGAATTCAAGCGTGGTGCTTTCACGAGTTCACACTTACAAATAAGTCAGATAGAAAGAATGAGGGCTCCGAGCTCAATATTTGGCCCGAACCCAGAGTACTCCGCCCGTATCTCTGGTTTAGGAAAGTAACCAGGTGTGTGGTGGAGGGATGCTGCAAAACTTGTCGAGGAACATTGGTGAGTTGACTGGGTATTTAAATGTTGATTACTGATTGCTGACAGCTGGTTGGAATGACAAGATGATTCGATGGATCACTTGAACGTGCTCCTCCCGAACTTTCTTAATGAAATATCATGTGATAGGACGCCACCTTGTCGATTTGTGACATTTTAGCCAGGCCTGCTAGATGTTCCACGGGCAACTGTAAGTGGCATTATTGGAAAGTGGAAGTGTTTAGGAACAGCAGCAGCTCAGCCACGAAACTGAAGATCACATATTGTCACAGAGCGAAGTCACCGAATGGATGGTGTGTAAAAGTATTCAATAGCTGAAGAGTTCCAAACTTCCTCTGCCGTTAATATCAGCATAAAAACTGTGCAGCGGGAGCTTCATGAAATGGGTTTCTATTAGGGATGCCACAATTCTCAATATAATATTGAACCATTCGATACGGCATTCACGGTTTAATACGCGCTTGTGAACTTTAATACGCGCTCGGTTTTGCATTTAATTAAAATTATTTTTCTACAAATTCTATATTTTGCCTCCATCCCAATACTGAACAACGAGCGTGCACTAAACGCCTGTCAAACACGTGATTACTGGACTAAATACTGTGCTAATACTGTCAAATACACACAAGGTTAACATAAACACAGTCGGTTATGTCTAAAGTAAAAGTAAAATCGCGTGTGTCGCAGGTCTTAAATTGACAGCAGCGCAGGCAGTAGTGAACACGCGGTCCTTAAAGGGACAGTTCACCTCTAAAATGATGTCATTATTTACTCACTCTAATATTGTTTCAAACCTGTATTCATTTCTCGATGACAGAATTTTCATTTTTGAATGAACTATCCCTTTAAGGTTAATACAACAACAAAAGACAAAGAGAAAATCACTCACTGCTCTTGACTGAAAAACTAATACAGTAGCTAAGAATCAATGAATATTTTATAGTGAAGTCTATGTAGTGTTTTATTTTTACATTTATTCATTCAGTTTCATACGTAAATGCTGCTGTACAGCTCTGAGCTGCAAGTGTAAATCTTTATATATATATTTATTTTATATTATACAATATACTAGGAATACAAGGGTTTTTTTAAGTAAAGTTTTAAGTTTAAGGTAGGTTTTTCAATTCTTTTAAGTAAAATAAAGAAACAGTATTGCAATAAAAAATAGTCTTTATTCTGCTTAATTCACTTTAAAATTAAAATTTCTTGATAATTTACTCACCACCATCTCATCCAAGATGCTTGTGTCTTTCTTTCTTCAGTTGAAAATAAATTAAGTTTTTGAGGAAAACATTCCAGGATTTTTCGTCACACAATGGACCTCAATGGCAACCAAAATGTTGAAGGTCCAAATCAATGAAGTTTCAAAGGGCTTCAGAGGCTCTGCACGATCCCAGCTGAGGAATAGGGTCATATCTAACAAAACCATCTGTAATTTTCAACAAAAAAAAAGCAAAAACATTTATATACGTTTTAACCTAAATTGCTCATCTTGCGCTGCTCTGCGACGTGCCACGGATTGCGCAATCATGTCGAAAAGGTCACGCTAGACGTAGGTGGAAGTACCACCCCAAGCGAAAGTGCAAAGACTAATACAAACGCCCTTTACAAAAAAAAAAAACTCAATCTCCTGTAACGGAGGCCAGCTAGTAGTTGAAAATGTCTGATGGTTAAGTCCCTATTCCTCAGCTGGGATTGTGCAGAGCCTTTGAAGCTCTTCGAAGCGCTTTGAAACTACATTGATTTGGACCATCAACATTTTGGTTGACATTGAAGTCCACTGTGTGGAGAAAAATCCTGAAATGTTTTCCTAAAAAAACTTCCACTGAAGAAAGAAATACATGAACATCTTGGATGGCATGGGGGTGAGTAAATTATCAGGAAATTTACGTTTTGAAGTGAACTAATCTTTTAAACGTGTTCTGTGGAGTGATGAATCATACTTTTCATTTTGGCAGTCTGATGGACGAGTCTGGGTTTGGATAATGCCAGGAGAACGTTACCTGCATGCCTGCATTGTACCAACTTGGAGGAGGGATAATGGTATGGGGCTGTTTCAGGTGTTGGGTTAGGCCCCTTTCCAGTGAAGGGAAATATTAATACTTTAACATACAAAGACATTTTGAATAATGCTAAGCTTCCAATTTTGTGGGAAGAGTTTGGAGAAAGACATTTTCTACTCCAGCAGGACCATGTCCTTGTGCACAAAGCAAGGTCCATAAAGACATGGTTGGATGAGTTTGGTGTGGAAGAACTTGATTGGCCTGCACAGGGCCCTGACCTCGACCCCATCGAACACCTTTGGGGTGAACTGGAACAAAGATTGTAAGCCAGGCCAAAGATTGTAATAAGGCGTTTTGAATGTGATGAGGAGTACCTTATATTGCATAAAGAAACCTACCAGTAGCCAGTGTAATTTGCATAAAACAGGAGTAATGAGGGAGGATTTCTTGGTATGTGTGAGGACCCTGGCTGCGGAGATCTGAATATATTGGGGCTTGTTTAGTGTTGTCGTAGGTAAGCCGAAAAAGAGGGTAGTACTGTCTAGGTGGAAAGTAATGAAAGCATGAACTAGGGTCTCAGCATCATGGATATTTAAGAACGGACATAAACCAGCAATATTCATAAAGGTGGAAAAAAGGAGATTTGGTACATGATGAGATATGAGACGACAAAGAGAGGGAAGAATTTTAATATATATACGCAGATTTTTTACAGTGGTGGAAGATCAAACTAGGAAACCTCTACTTGACGACTGGGCAAAAATGTCCATAGAAGCACTCCAAAATCTTGTGTAAAGCCTTCCCAGAAGAGTGGAAGCCATTATAGCTGCAAAGGGGAGATCAACTCCATATTAATATCTATGTATTTAGAATGCAATTTCATTTAAGCTCTTGATTGTGTAATGGTCAGGTGTCTCAATACTTTTGTATGTATTTTGTATTATTGTGTATTTTGGGGGTGGGTGTGAGGAAAAAAAAAATGTAAGGAGAATAAAACTATCCTGGTATCATAATAAAGAAAAAAAAAGTCTCAGAAAAAAGTATAAGAGGAAAATTAGGAGAAAAGAATTAGGGAAAAAAGGTAGTTATATAGCATAATCTTCATTAATAAGTAATATGGTCCAACCAAAGGGCAAACATGCACAACAAAAATTAAATGAAATAAAATGAAACAAATCAAAACATTTTACCTTGAAAAATATGTTCAAAACATTTTTTGAAAATAATTACTGTACACTCGCATGTATTCAAGGTGCAATGAAAAAATCATTACTTTTAATAGATGACATTTTTATTATATGTAAATATTTCGAGTAGTAAAAACATTTCAACACAGAGTACATTTCTCGGAAATCGGCTTGCGTTTTAAAGTAGATTTTCAAAAGATGTTTCCTTTTCTTTATTGTTGACAGTCTTATTTGTCATTGACCCGCTGACATTTGGAAACAGTGGGGAAGAATAGCTCATTCCCCATCACCATTGCTGGAGATAAGTTATGGTTCTCCGTGACGTTGAAGCTATTCTTACTCCAACCAGGGAGATATGAATTGAAAAATAGAGGTTAGATTGTTGTGTTGTCCCACTGAGTCTGGCATTGCTCTGTAATCTCTTTAATCCTTCTTTATGAGTTTCGTATGAAAACACTACCTCCTTCGCTCAGCATGAAATCATTATACAATGCTGATTCCTCGCACCTTGTCATTTCTCCTCTTGATGGTTATGGGCCTCCAACTGCAAATGTTGAATCCAAAACAAGCTAATCTTCCAGCGATCCCTCCCTCTCTGCCTTCCCACCCAGCAGAGCACTTCATTTAGCTTGATATTCCATTGCGGCTTATCCAATGTCAATAGTTACATCAGGGCAATAACTAGATGACATGGAGAGAAGCTGCAGGGAGAGAAAAAAAGAGTGAACAAGTGTGTGTGTGAATAAAAAGCAGCACCATGCTCTCCCTAGCAGTAATGCCTTTAAGTAATTTATGTTCTCGTTCGGTGGCAGAGAAGAGGTTGATGGGATTACTTGAGAGACTGCAGTGGATTAACACTGAAGAAAGTCTGAGGGGAAGCAGACAAACACCTGGCCCTCACATACATCTCATCAAAAAAAGCACTAATTACCATGGCGATGCTCATAAAAACGTGAAGACATTTCACTAAGTCTCTCAATGGAACTGTTGAGGATTTGTCTTCATTACACAAGTAGTCTTTGGCTAAGTCAATGTGAGGAGTTGTAAAGTGCATGGAACAAGACTTATTGACTGAAAAAGAAAGGCAAAGATACCCAAGAAACATCCGACACAAGGTAACCAAAAGTTTCTGAAGCCACTGATTATCAATTATGAGTTCATTTACATCAGTTCATTTCATACTGACATTTAAAGGACTTCCAGTTGACAAACAGTAGACATAAAACAGTTTTAAAAGTAAATGATCTAAGACATTTATACAGTGTGTGCCATATTCAATATGGCGTCTCACCCGACTAAGGTCTATGCTAAATGTGACCACACATTTACAGCACTAGCAGTTTTTCCTTGTTTTAAGTATAAATAAACAAGTGAAAAACAATCTGCCAACTAGTTATACAAAATACACTTTTATAATTTAAGACAAATAATTAAGTATTAAAATCTTGTGAACTGTTGCTTCTTGTTTCAACTGAAAAATAACTCTAATTAGTATAATTTTGCAGCGCATAATGTCGCTATTTCAATAAAAGCTTTAGTGGGTTGGCACGGCAAAACATATCACATCACATAATGTCATTTCAACTCTACAACCGAGTGAAAAAAGCATATCAAATCTACTCTCCAACAATTCATTCATCACAAATCTGATTCATTAAAATCTGTGCATGTTTCAATGGCCTGGGTCCAAAAATTATCTACCTTTTCACTTAAATCATCAAACAAAATACTCCCAGAACAACATTTTACATGCTCATTTATGTAAATATTTGGATAAAAACAAACTGATTTGTTCCAGTAAATGTAGCGTGTTTGCTAGTTTTATTTGTTCTGTTTTCTGTAAATGTACCAGTGATAGTTACCTTATCTGGGAAACGTATTGTTTTTGCAAAAGATAAATATTGTTCCTTCAGCAAGCTATTAGTAATTGGATAATAACATTAATGTTAAGAAGTATTGCCCCTTTAACTCTTTCCCCGCCAGCGTTTTAAAAAAAAGAATGTGTCGCCCACCGAGAAAGAGCAGACCCTCTTCTTAAAAAAAAAAAAAAAAAAAAATCTTTTATTCTAGCTTCATGCATACCTTTTTTATCAACACTTAAATATGGGTAAGTTTCATAAAAAAGCAACATTTTGAACAAAAAGCTGAGAAAAATCACGTTTTTGTCAAAGACAACATCCAGATCAGATTCAGAACGATGATCAAACACAGATGGAGTAGAGCTCGTCCTGGGTCGACATTTCATTCAGTAACATTAGGCAGTTTTGATTTATTTGATTTTCAATGTTAATGATCACGTTATTTTAGTTTTTTTGCGTTTTCCTCGCTTGTGTTTAGATCAGGAGATTCTGTACTCATTCAGAAGATGCGTAATAATAGTGAAAACACGGAAACATGTTTGGCAGGGAAGTGTTTTCTCAAAATAACGGAAAATTATGTGTTTGGCGGGGAAAGAGTTAAATAGCGTCAGTAGTTAACTATTTTTGTTAGTAGATTTTGCATCTTGAATGTATCTTGAAGGGATAGTGCACCAAAAAATGTAAAATGTTAATTTACTCGCCCTTTTGTCATTCCAAACCTATAACATAGGAATAACTGTTTTTTTCCATATAATGAAAGTCAATGGGATCCAAAACAACATTAGACCCTATTGACTTTCAAAGTGACACAGATCTTTTTTTTATATATATATACAGTATGTTCTGTTCCACAAAAGAAAGACAAATGATGACGGTATTTTAATTTTTGGGTGAAATAGCCCTTTAACTTACGAGTAGCTTGCCGCTTGGCAAGCCACATTTTTAGAGAAGCTTCCTGAACGCTGTAAATAATGGAGACCTTTTGGGGAAATTACAGAATTGATTTTGATTGAGTGCATTGATAGAACTGCATAAAGCAGCAAAAATTGTCATAAAAGTAATTAACAGCATTGTTGCCGATCTGAATGTGAATGTAAACTGTCAGCGGCGCTCACTCCTACTTTCGCAGTCTGAGAGCCTTCATGTGGCAGGTGTTGCAGTCAAACAAACACGTACGCGTTCCACATGTGTCACATCCTGTCATTGACAGGCGCAGAACCACTTCACCAATCCGACCCGTCTGGCTTTTTTTTTTTCACGCTGATTTCATTTGTCACGGTCTAATTCACTATTGACACAAAACATACAGCTCTCATTAGATCCTTTATGAACATTTTCACTGCTAAAGTGGGAAGTCAAAAACACATGGCAGATGGTTCAATCTTTCTAATGGGAAAAGATCATCAAAAGTTACATGGCTTGAAGGTTGAATAAGATATAAAAAATGGAAGTCTAATAAAATGTTTTTTATGGTGCTTTTGCGTTGTTGAAATAATGTTGCTATATTTCTGTCTTAAAAACCTGAGTGAAGACTTTCAGACAATCCTGTAGGTCTAATGTATAATCAAATTAGAAGAATATTTTAACATGTGGACAGTAGCAGAGATGTGAGATGTCACTATATTTAACAGTACAAAACTGACATTACCATTGACCTCTGACCTCATTGTCATTGGTTAAAGAGACTAACAATGAATATTGTATTTACTCACACTCATGTTGTTCCAAACCAAAATATTGATTGATGCATGCATATAAAAAGTACATTAAACTGTACATTGTCTAATAGACTTAAACTGATAGTTCACCCAAAAAAATGTATTTGTGTCATCATTTGCTCACCTTCGAGTTGTTTCTTTCTTCTGTTGAACACAAAATAAGATATTTTGAAAAATGTTGGTAAACCAGATAGTTGGTGGGCCCCATTGACTTCCATAGTAGGAAATAATGGCTACCGTCAACTGTTTGATTACCAACATTCTTCAAAATATCTTCTTTTGTGTTCAACAGAAGAAAGAAACTCATAAAGGTTTGGAACAACTTGAGGGTGAGTAAATGGTGAGATAATTTTCATTTTTGGGTGAACTATCCCTTTAATTTTACACTACCTTTATTGAGCTACAGTACCTTTTTGTAACTTAACAAAAAAAACTTTTGGGTTCTACTGACTTTCATAGTATGGACAAAGAAAAGACAGTTGACAGATTTCACAGAAGTCAGTCAGACATACAGGTTTAGAACTAAGGGCCCTATCATAAACCCACAATGCGGCAGAAGGCGCAACACAAGTGTTTTTTGCTAGTTTCAGCCTGACACAGTTATCATTTTAACGTCCACCGGCCATTTGTGTGCCTATGGTGCTAGTCTGAAAACAAGGTGTGTTTGTTGACGCGTTGCTATTTTGAGGCAACTGAAAACGACTGCTCCATTGACCAACAAAAACCTGGTCTAAAGTCAATGGTGCAATATTCTTTTTTGTTATTTAAAGAGTATGTTAGTAATATGTGCATATAGGCATGTGTACAACACGCGTACACTCTGCTTACACACACAGGGCAGCACACAAACTTTTTTAAATATGAAAAATCAAAGGAAATTAAAATGTAAAATGCCTACATGTCATAATGGATAGTCATTGCATGTATCAGAATTAGGCCGGTGTGTCCGTTTTTATTTCGGCTCCCATGTTAAAAGGTTAGAGCTTGCACACTGCCCTCGTGACACCCAGGCACGTCTCGAGCCGCGCAGAAAATGCGTGCATGCTAGAAATAGAACCAACGCCTATTTTTCACGCGACACGCAAGCGTGTTGGAAGCGTTTCCAGGCAAAATAGAATAGAAAAAGATGTTTATATGTCATTTTTACACAAATACATATTAATAAATGACATTTTAATGTTTGAAAGTCTCTAGGTTTTGACATAAATGCAGATATAATTGTAATTCTTAAAAATTATAATAATTATCGATTTTCAAATATTGCACCTGTTAATACAGAACAAAATATTCTGTAGCCTATTTTGCCGTCAATACTACCGGCGTTGTCTTTGCTGTATCAGTAGGCTATATATTTATGTTTAACATGAAATTTATGTGGAACATGGCCTTCCACTATATCACCTAGCAGTAGCAGCGCCGCGTCAGACACGTTTCTGGTGTGCAAAGACACAGAAAACGCCACAAAGCCGCCACGCAGCTGACACGCAACAGAAACGCCATGCTCACGCCACGCTTACAGTGTGTAGCCGGCCTTAGCCTACCTATTTGCAGTAATGATGAGAAAGCAGGCGTCATTGGACAGGCAGATCCACTTCCTCGAAAGAGAAGTGTTCAGTTTTTCCGCTTGCAAATTTTGCCAAGGAAATGGCACTAGCACAACTGGCTATTAAAGGGAATGGGAGAGGAGACTCTGATTGGTTTATTGCATGTTACGCCAAAAACACACCCATGGCTCATTAAGAGAATAGGGGCAACCCTTTTAGACCATATACACTCTTAAAAATACAGGTTCTTAAATGATTCTTTGAAGGGTGTATGGTTCCATGAAGAACCTTTAATATCCAAAGAAGCTTTCCATTGCACAAAAGGTTCTTTGTAGCGCAGAAAGGTTATTTAGACTATAAAATGGTTAGAATAAAATGGTTCTTTAAAGGGTTAGTTCACCCAAAAATGAAAATTCTGTCATTAATTACTCACCCTCATGTCGTTCGACACCCGTAAGACCTCCGTTCATATTTGGAACACAAATGAAGATATTTTTGTTGAAAGCTGATGGCTGAGAAAGGCTTCAGATAGGCCTCCATTGGCATTCAGTACATTTACACTCCCAAGACGCATAAAAGGTACTTAAAACGTCGTTACAAAGTCCATCTCACCACAGTGACTCTACAATAATTTTACGATGCGACGACAATAGTTTTTGTGCGCAAAAAAAAATCAAAATAACACCTTTATCCAACTTGTTATTGTCTTCCGTGTGTGCCTCCACGACGCATGTGCGAGAATATGACGCAGATCCGGCGTTCGGACACATGACCCAGAAGCGATTTGTTTACAAGCAGAGGAAGACGCGCGTGTCTAAGCTGTTGGATTCTACATTGATCGTGCTTTAGGTCTCGACGTAGTTCTCAAAATGGGGCTTAAGTGTGCATTTCATGGATTCCCGAACACTGGCGCTACGTCATATTCTCGCGCATGTGTCGTGGAGGCATACACGGAAGACAATAACAAGTTGGATAAAGGTGTTATTTAGATTTTTTTTTGCGCACAAAAACTATTGTCGTCGCATCGTAAAATTACTGTAGAGCCACTGTGGTGAGATGGACTTTGTAACGACGTTTTAAGTGCCTTTTATTGGTCTTGGGAGTATAAATGTACTGAATGCCAATGGAGGCCTACCTGAAGCCTTTCTCAGCCATCAGCTTTCAACAAAAATATCTTAATTTGTGTTCCGAATATGAACGGAGGTCTTACGGGTGTCGAACGACATGAGGGTGAGTAATTAATGACAGAATTTTCATTTTTGGGTGAACTAACCCTTTAAAGAACCTTTCACAAAACAGTTCTTCATGGTTCTTCTATGGCATCACTGTGAAAACCCCTTTTTGGTTCTTCCTGGCATCTTTATTTTTAAGGGTGTACCGGGCACGCTGACCCTTTTTCCCGTCGATAAACTTGCACAAGTGGATTCGGAAACGCCCTAAGTACACCTGCGCCATGCGCTTAGATCGGTAAAATAGAACCCTACATGAGGGTGAGTAGATGCTGAGGAAATCTTTATTTTCCAAAGCGAAGATGACCTGAAAGGTCTCTGAGAAACACTTCAATTGATACATCATTCAAAAATCAATTTGTCATCAAAGTACATATGAACAATAACATACTGTATATTAGCAAATGAGATGATCAAGAGGTCAAGGTGTTAGCATGGCCTCATTCGCCCCTGCACCATTCAGTTCTAAAAAGCCTCCTTAACCCTTGATACCATTCAAAACTATTTGTGTATTCTGACTAAACACATTTTTGTGCAAACAACAAATAATGGTAATATTTCATTATATTATGCGACAGCCATTGAGACACATGCAAATGCTAATAGATAGATAAAATGTTATTCTCAAGTAAAATTGCATCCAGTCTTTTATAAGGAACCAATAGTGAATTCAGTGTGTTTTGCTTAACCACACACATAGACACAGTGAATATGGCTCATCATTATTCATACAGAGAGATGTGATAAAGGCTCTGTGCATAGAATTAGTTCTGAAGAAAATGTCCTCCAAAATATATTAATTTCCTGCTTCTTCGCCAAGTGTTTGTGGCGTCTGTCTAAAGCTAAAAACGGCCTATTGAGGCTTGTCTCAGTTTGTTACTCATGCTTGTGGAGGCCTCAATTTCAAATCAGATCAACACCTCTTGCTCTCAGCCCTTGTGTATTTAATGTCAGGTCACAGCAGGGAGGGCTGCGTAAACCTTCAGAGGTAGAGAAATCAACTCCTGCCTTCAGCGGAGAGCAGGTATTTGTTCTCCGTCACTAGACATCAAAGTTTAGACTGACTCCCACTAGCCAGAAAGGCAGGGGGGATTAGGTCAGAGAAAAGACTATAGTTTGGTCGAGTGGCATTATGGGAGCATGGACCAGTGACTCGGGTAATGGACATAATCAAAGGGGGTTTAGGTTCAAATCGCCAGGTGTGGCTGACTGCTCATCTCTATTTCCAGAGTGCCACCTGCTTTTCCACACACCTGGTCAAAGACTGTCCAGGGACACATGGGAAGAACATGTCAATAAATTATCGGAATCCAGATAACAGTTGCAAAACTTATTACAGTTCATCCTTATAAATCTCCCTTTATACAAATATATAATGTCATAACTCTTTTACTAGAGCAATGTCTGAACTACTAAAAACAGCATTAATGGTAGCTCTTCTTCATCCCAGCGATATTGTACATTATAACAGTTTATACAACAGTTCTTTCTGTTTCTAAAATCTGATTGGCTGAGAGCCTTTTCCAGCTGTCCAATATTCCTGCAGTAACAGCACTGGGAGTGTTTCATCGTTTGTATCACTACGCTTGCAACGACTGTCATGGCGGTCGAGCAAATCCACCATATTTTTTTTATATACTAAAATACTAAATTATACTACTTTAAATACTAAAATTTGTTATTGTGTTAGGGAATGTAGTTTTAGGCCTCATTATTTAGACCTCAAATATATGACTCATATATAAACATAGCACCTATTTTACAATTTCTTTAGACGCTTTCACAGATGCAAGCTCCAGACCTTCAGCGGCCTTTCAGCGCTTATGTACCCGCAGAGAACAGCTTCATCTCGGCCAGTTGTTCTGGGAATTTGCTGCTGACTCGTATGTAGATAGTGGTTAAACATGAGATATGATTCATTTGGGGTACATCAAACGGGTAATATTTGGTCTTCTTAATCTATTACTTGTTCCAGAGAAAAATGTATTTGGCTAAAGGCAAAGTTATCCTATATTTAAAGAATCCTGTACTAGAGCGCTGCTTTGTTTGCTTTCCTCAGCGAACATTCAAACTGATTTTTTATAATGGATATAATATTATGGACATCAACCTGAAGAATGAATGCTATATAAGATGCAGGTAATACACTTGTTTAGTCGATCTCTCTCTCATAACACCATAATACTCTACATAATACAATAAGCTTCAATGAAGCGACTCAACATTCCTTTGTTACTAGTTCTAAAGTGACGTTTTAAAATTAGTAATGGAGGCTTGGTCACAGCTGTTAAATTGTCAGCTTGAGATTTGAATGCGTGGCGGAAGGAAGTAGCTACCTACAGCCGAATCACAGTCATGCTGATATTTATTCATATCGCACTGCTACTCGTGTGATATTGCTCATTTATTCAGACCTTCGAGTCTTATTAATTGAGTTCCAAGATAGCTGATGTATATTCCAACAACACAGAGACGTTTTACTGTTTCTTTTACTTACTTCGCTTGTCTGTGTTTGCACATTCCAGACAGATTGTCAAGTCCATAGTTTAGTTTAGTTTAGTTATTTACAGGGGCTGTGCACATTAATAAAGACAAATGTAAATGTGCCAGAATTTACCCAAAGGGTTATTTTTCATCTGCAGACCCTTGAGAGAAGTGTTAAAAAGTCAACCTAAAAACAAGAACAGAGCATCAAATATAACACACACAAAAAAAAGAAAAATGAGAGATAGAGGAAAAAGAAACAGCAAAAATAGGAACAAAAATGTATAAAAACACAGGTACATAATCCCACGTAAAAAAACATACATTTACATTAACAGAAAAAAATTGTCTAAACATATATTGTGCTACATAAGACTAAGAGGTAAAAAAGGAGGGAAAAAAATATTAGGTGTGGGGATTTTTCAGCAACTCTTTGTGCAGGGTTACAACTGTTGAGAAATAACATATTTGAGACTGAGAAAGAATCATTCATTAATTCAAAACATCGTTTTTTTTTTCAGGAACAAAACAAGTTACTTTCTTCATGAGTGAGTCCTTGAAGTGTCACATTTTGTCAACCACACATATTCAGGAATGAAACAAGTTACTGTATTTAAGAGTGATTCACTGAATCATTCACTCAACAATCAATTCAAACACACCGATTCATTACGCAAAAAAGTGACTGTCTTGAATCACTCAACAGATTTGTTCAAACACATTTAGAAAGGATACAGTTTACTGTGTTTATGAGTAAATCACTGAAATTCACTTTGTTCAAACACGCTGGTTCACTGAGGAACAAAACAAATGGCTGTCTTTATAAGTGTATATTTTAAACATTCACTCAATTAATTCAAAAACACTGATTCACTGAGCAACAAAACAAGTGACTGTCTTTATGAGCGAGATATTGAATCAGATACTTGATTGATTGATTCATTTATTTATTAATAAACACTGATTCATACAGAAATTGCTCTGAGACATTTCTCTGAGTTTGTAACGTAGAGATCCACTGGAGGCGAGTGTAGATGAACCCAAGTGCAGTTTTATTACCAATAATCCAAAGTGAGAAAACAGAAACAATGACTTGAAGTTGACTTGAATTGACAAAACAAAGAACTCACCAACAATGGTACAGGGGATACTACTCAACAAACTGACAAGGCAAACATGAGGACTATATATACAGAGACAAGGGGAACACATGACTATGACAACCAATGAACAACCAGAACTCAACCACATGACAAGACAATGAATCAATGAGAACGTTGGACATATAGACAAGGGAACCAATGAAACAAGACACATGAAACTAGGGAAGCACATGACATGATCACATACAGTAAGAGCAAGGAGATCACATGACAAAATTGCACATGGCAAAATTACAAAATAAAAGACATTAAAACAAAAACGTGAAACAAAACCCGAAACCAACCGTGACGTAGACACACAATGGTTGATTCTGCTGTGGCTTCGTTTTCATTGGTGTGAAAATTGGAGTAAAAGTTTATGTTACTCAGTATTAACCATCTGGACATTTCATATAGAGGAAAAAACTCTAGATGGATCTTTAAAAATGTGTAAATATTCTTTAATTAGTCAAAAATAACCGTTACAACTTTCTCTTGCAGAAGTGGCTGTTATTTAACTTTTCGTTAAAGAAAAAAATCAATGTTACACAATCATATTTCATTTTCACAGGTATACTTTCACATCTTCACATTGATTTGTTTGACAGTTCTCAGTTTTAAAGTTGAATTTTTAACTCGGTCACAATGGTAAGGAGATAATAGTCTAGTTTTTAGAACTGCCCATGACCCGATGGACCACATCCATCTTGAATTGAACAAGAAAACAATCTAAGTACCAGATATTTACTCATCAGACAGGTCACAGTTTCCCTGCCTAAAAAAAATGAGCAGACAAGCACGGCCACTACAAAGCACAATGGCCTTCTGTACAGATAAAACACAATAAGCAGAGCGAGGAGAGACAAAAACAACTTTGAGCGATAGATCGGTACACTGCACACAGAGATAGAACAAGATTGAGAGCACTGAAAAATATTACAGGCCAGCGAGGTTCCAGCATTACAAGAGAGATACTCTCGCTAATTCAACCACACAATAAATCAAGACCTCCTGAGACCACACTCCAACCTCAAAGAAACTCACAGCAGGCCGCATTCTCAGTTTTCATGGCCTGAAAAAGCTACATTAGTATTGCTGGAATGGGTTGCGTGATGTGCTAAATTGATGAGCGAAGTTTGCCTTGGCAGGGCCGTCTCAAAGGTAGTCATTACCTGGCACGCAAAACCACTAGCAATTTTGACATTTTGTTCAAATGTGTAAATTAGCAGCCAAAATCTTGATTGGAAGCTTTGAAGAGAAATCGCTAATCCATACAGACCTCTGGCCATTTGGGTTTGAAGAGTTCTGAGGGATTTTATTCGACTAAACTTTTAACTTGTCCTTGAGGCAGACTGCCTAGACACAAAGACAGGCGGGCAGCATGGCGCACACTTCAAACACATCGTTCTTTAGGTACAGAATCCTGGATCTTCTGCCCTACTTGACAGCCCGATATGGGATTAGAGTGAGGTTTGTCTGGAGCTGAAGTAAATTAGAGCTCCGTCTCACCTCTTGAGCTTGGACGCACACTTTTTTCTGTTCTGCGGTTACCCTGTCGTGCTCACTCTCTTTCACAGCGAAGACTCCCATTAGCACCCAATGTGCTAAACAGAGGCACATTAACACACCTGTCATAGACAAACACACATGCTTTTTGTCACTACAAAGGGTCCTCGCTGGAGGATGGCAGGATGAAAAGGAAAAAGGGGGAGAGGAGGAGTGAAAGAGAGACGCTGGTGACAAAGCTGTATAATGAATGGGAGGAGAGACAGCCAGGTCTGACAGGAGATCAGCTGGATTCTGATTTAAATACCATTTTTATTCATATTACAGAGCTTTACTTGCTGCGGCACCCCTTCATATTCGTTAATTTGAAGGGTGACACAGTCTAGACTCGTGTGGAAAGTGCAGCCGTGGCCAGATCAAATGTCAGATGGAGTCTAATGAAAGAAAACAGGCTAATAAATAAACATAACCCAGGGTGAATTTTCAGAGGCTCATCTATTATTTACTGCTTAAAAGTCATTACCCATACAGAAGGAACAGACTTGCTGGTTTAAACAATTATTCAGAGGTGGGCTTGAGTCAGTTCGTTGCTTTTTGGTTGGACTTAAGCAAAATAAAAGTAGAGATACTTTACTTACAGTTTTCAGTTAGTTCCTCGGCTGTTTTTAAAACTGAAAAGAGTAGTATGTCCGAACAGTGAGAGTAAAAATTACCCAGATGTCCTACTACTTGCATCAAGTTTCTGAAGCACGCATTCGATGGACACTTTACTATATATGAGGCCAAGAGAGAGGATTTAAATGCTAGTGAAGTGACACTGAAGCTGGTAGGTCGGGTGACAGTAACAATATGGCGTATGTAGTAGGACGTCCAAATTTCATATAGAACATACTTTTTTAACGGCTGCAAAGTAAATTCAAATGTAATACCTACATAGGCAATATACAATTTTGAACGCACTAAGTATAGCTTTTGCAGTAAAGATGTGGTCTCTAACCTAGTGAAACCTAGTAATTTCAATAGGAATGAGCACAAGAATGAGTGAGGTAGTGTTGTTTTTGGCGGCCTGTTTTCATTTTAGTTTTAGTCTAGTCTTTGTGTCAAGCAGTCATTTTAGTTTTTATTAGTTTTAGTCATAGTCATACTCTTTTTAGTCTAGTCAAGTTTTAGTCGACTAAAAGTCTGAGCATTTTAGTCTTATTTTAGTCAGAATTATCTATGACTATTTTCGTCTAGTTTTAGTCGACGAAAACTAATGACATTTTAGTCAAGTTTTAGTCTATGAAAATTGTATTTTAGTCTCTTTTTAGTAATGCAATTCTATTTAACCCAGTCAATATAGTATAAGTACGTATTATAGACAAAACCAAAATCTTCTTTTAGCCAAACCCATTTCAAACAATGTTATCTTATTATATTATTGTTACCTTATAGACTCAAGAATACATCCATTCCAGACATGGAACACGCTCTGATTTGAAGTTACAACATATTTATTTTACCAACTAAACAAGTACACACACATACATTTAAATAAAATAAATAAAAACATTGAGATGTCTCTTAAGGGTTGTGGTGTTTTTTCCTGTGATTTTTGTGGCCACATTTCTCCCCATCTATTTCCACAACACCCGTTTTATTTTCCACTTCAATGTAATAAAAGTTTTTCCAAATGTCTTAATAAGAATAAATGCATATTTAATTTAATAGGAAAATAATATCCAAATTATTATTTAATTATTTATGTTTAAAATTAGACCCACATTATAGTTAAAATGTTTTTCTGTCTTGTATTTTATCTCAAAATAAAGGATGTAATTTTATTCCACATGGAAATTAGTGGAAATAAGTGAATATAGCCTCTTATTCGCTTATGAGGTATTCATAATGCTGCGGTTATTTTAACATATATAACTGCTGCCGTTATAACGGCACATTTCAAATGTTTACGTGCTTTTCTTTCTTTCTTTGTTTGAGCGGTGATGAAATATCTTGCTCTTGTAAATACTAGCCAATATTTCAGTAATACAAGTCTAGATCTTTAAAATGCATCAAAATAACAGCGAAGCACAACCGCACGGTGCTCTGCAGTGGCCAAAAAGGATATAAACCGTGAATTCTGAAGTGATTGAAAACTCAGAGATGTGGATTCAGACGGCACCACACGACCTTGGTGTTTGTCAAACAGTAATTCAGTTAGGTAATTCGGCCGGAGATTTTTACACGGGTGGTGGGAGAAAAACACTGATATTCTGCATTAAGACGACAATAAAATCACTGACTAGCTCCTGTAAATAATGAAGACACCTTACGACCGCAGGACAAACAATTACCGTCCGAATAGGGCTTACGAACCCCAACTGGCCGGCCATCGGACCACCCATTTGAAGAGAGTGATGTGGCCTGCGTCTGCGCAGTGAGACCTGATGCAGCCCCTGATTGAGACGCACAGAAATACTGCAAAATAAAAACACGACTTTTCGTCTCGTCTCATTTTCGTCAACGAAAATGAAGAGACATTTTAGCATAGTTTTTATTTTGTGAACCACATTTAGTCTCGTTTTTATTCGTCATCGTCACATGACCAGCATTTACGTTGCGTCTCGTCTCGTTTTCGTCACGTTATAAAGGTTCGTTGACGAAGATATTTAGTCATACTTTTCGTTGACGAAAACAACACTAGAGTGAGGGAGTAATAAATTTAAGTTGGTCACACCGTTTCAGCATGTTGACCACCAGTACGCTGCTTGGTTTGAAAGGGACTTCTGTGTGAGCCATAATTTGGAAAATAGACCTTTTTTGTTTGCAATTTTTTTGACAATTTCTCTAATCTGACCACACCTGAAGCTTATTTTTTCGAACTAATATCAATGTAATAGCATAGCAATGTATCTATCTATCTATCTATCTATCTATCTATCTATCTATCTATCTATCTATCTATCCATCTATCCATCTATCCATCTATCCATCCATCCATCCATCCATCCATCCATCCATCCATCTCAGATATAACATTTCAATGTACTACCCCTTAAACCAGATCTTTCTTTAGTAGCTTGAAGTGTAGCTGAATACATTTTCACAAGAATATCTTCACTTTCAGAGTTATGAGAAAGTTATGAGAATTTTTTACCTTGGGAATCTAGTTTCAAAGTAGCTTCTTCAACACTGATGAGTTTGCTTTTATTTGTAAAAGTGCTTTTTGCAGTGCTGTGATTTGACCAGACTAAAGGTCACGGTTCTGCTTGTGTCTTCTGAGAAGTGTTGAAGTGGTCGGTGTTGTTATTAAGAGCTTTTAGCAGCTCGATGGGCACTGTCTCACACACAGTCCGCAGGTCACACAATCACACTCCTAGGGACGACATGCCAAACACCAGCTCTGGAAATGACTTGAGGGGCCTTTGTCAGCTCCCAACAGCAGCAGGGAGAAAGCCAGAGGACATATGCCAGAGGACATACGCCCGGTCTGAGAGCTATTTGATGTTATGTGGGATAGATTTTTTGCCACCAGGGTTTCTGGGGGGAAAGAAATCGATTGGGCACTTCAGAGGAACTTCACCTGCCTGCTAACCCGTGACGGACCCTGGACTCCCTACTGGTTGAAATCAGAGGTGTCAGAGCACACAACAGCTTGATTTAACTATGGGAATCTCAGCAGAGAGCCTGTCGTGTGGTAAGGATACAAAGACCATAAGCCAGTACATTCTTATTGGACAAAAAGCAACTTTGCTATATGCTTCGCTCAAAAAAAAATGTATGCCTTGAATTTGATTTAGTTTTTTATTAAAGTTTTTTTTTCTCTATCCAGTGGCTTTTAGATAATGTTTTTCTGCAAAAGCTTTGAACATTTTTGTATTTATTTTATATATAAAATTGTCAAAAATTCCAGAGCTGCATTAAAAGTATGTTGCCAAAGGCATTATAAATACCCCACCCCTTGGCTTAAAAAAACTTTTATTGTGGATGAAATTGTACTTTCATGTGTTTCTTAAAGATAAAGAAAAAAAGAAAAGTTCTGAGAGTTAAAACTTAAGACAATATATTCACATAGAAAATGTGTATAACTAAATGTGTTTCACAATAATAGGTGAAAAAGATAAAAAGCTGAAATAATTGAAATAACTTTTTTTTTTCTCTTGGAAGAAAAACTAAAACATTTATTACAGTCCCCATATTGAAATTGTACACACTGACGCTAAATATGCCATGTGTTCTTCTAATGGTCATTAATAATCTTAGATTTGAAACATATGTTAAAAAAGTTTTTAAAATATAATAAAAGAAAATGCATGTAACTTTTTTATGTAATAATGTTAAAGTTTTTTAAGAAATGTATACATAGATACCAAGAAAATCAAGCGTATTTATTTATTTAGGGGGAATCTCTTCACTTTGTGTTGCTGTTAAAACATTGAAAAGTATAACAATAAGAAAGAATAGTCAGAACATAACTTTTAATTTAAATACGCAAGTATTAAATGCAACATTTCACTGATGTAGCTTTGGATGAACAATATATAATCAGTGGCTGCAGTAAGCTCTTTTGACGGCCACCTCAAAAACGTTTTTTGCACGTCTTCTCGCCAAAACACGGCGAGGTCACAAAAGCAGCTTGTGATGCCGTCCGCTGAAGAGATGCTTTCCTATGGTGAGAATCTTGTCGGGCTTGTTCAGACGGTGCAAAGTCAATGGTCTGAAGAATAAAGTTTCAGAGGAATTGCCGCTCGGTGTTGCTTTATAAAAGGCAGAGAGCCAACAGCCATTTATGCACTCAAACGCCATTGTCATGCTGTTAACCTTTTTTTTTCCCTGTTGATCTTATGCACCATGTCCCACTGCAGTACCTGTGGCACCTGCATGTTCTGTCTGAATGACACGTTCATAAATGGAACTGATTTGTTGCTGAATTCGGGAAAATATGATATACATTTTGATGTGTCCCATTTATAAAAGGACAAGCACTATACATTAAACTTTTGTATTCCACAGAACAAGCAGGGGAGTTTCTTCAGAGGAGGCAAGGTAGGCAGTGTCTCTAAGAAAATAATAATACAAAAATAAAACAACGCAAATATTACAAAATGTGACATTAAAAGGAGTATAAATCACTCGTTTTTCTAAAGTAACACCATCCAACAGCGACACCGGAGGTAAAAATAAAGTGAGGAACACACGTCTCTCTTGCCTCCCCTGAGCCCATTGAGTTTTTTTATTGTGCGGTGGGTTTGTTGAGGGGTAATTGAGAATGAATGGGGTAAATTCATGTGAGAGGAGGTCATGCCTCCATTGCGCTATGACTGGTTATGATTGGATATGATTGGTTCATGCGATAAGTCCCACCTCTTTTGCGAATCAGCCTGAAGTAACAAAATGGTGCCGTTAATGGGAAGACTAATTAAAAAGTAAAAAACTCACCAACTTCGAAATTAATGCTTTATGCCACATCAAAATCAAACTTGAAATGGCCTAAAAACATGATGACTGGGAGGGTTTTTCAGTGAGCAATCAGCTTAGTGAAATTAAAGGTACATTTTGACTTTGTCTCATTTCAGAACACCACTTCACACCACAGAAAATAAGGTAAGTCATTTGAGTTAGGAGGGATTTGTAAAACAAATGAGGACATCATTTTCATTTTTGTGTGAACCATCCCTCTGAGTTACCCATGTTATGAATCATTTAGTATATATTCTTTATAATATTTCCTGTATCTCTCATAGAGCAATGGAAAGATGTTGGTTTTAATTACATAGCAGCAGTAAAGAAGCAGGATCAAAAGAGTGCAAACGAAAAAGAGAGAAAGACTTGTCTCTATTGTTCAGCTGAGTGTCATAAAGCAGCCTGGAATCACTGTAGATATAAACTGCAGAGAGGGAGGGAGAGGAATAAAAATCAAGGCAGGATGGGGAGGCAAGACTAAAAAAGATTATATGATGAATAGTTGTGCATGAATGGAACGTCTTCTCTCTGCACTACGCACACACATACACATACACAACACAAATACAAAGCAGGTGGCATGATCAATAGGGCCGATGGTGTGTTTAACTGCGCCGGAGTCTGTGTGCATTAGATTGCATGAGTTCACTTCAGTGCATCCAGAAATTAAGATGATTGATTTTTTGTTTCTCCAAATCATCCTGTCACTGTAGGTACAGATCAGCGAGCTCGGCCTGCAATGACCGGTGGGACTGCCACCTCGAGATGGAGGGTTGCGGATGAAAGGGGACAGAGGTGGGAAATCTGGATGAAAGACAGAAATAAAAGGATTTGGAGAAGGATAAACAGCTCTGCGTTACGCCCTCCACTGCCACAAACAAACACATACACTTGTGCGTTTTTGGCAGGAGAGCAAAGCTTGGAGGTTTTCCAAGAAAGAAAGTGGAAGGAACCGAGGACAGAACGAAGATATTAGTTTGATGGAAAGAGGAAGGATGGATACGGGACAGGGCAAATAAACAAGAGAATGAAGGGAAGATGAAAGAAAAATAGATCAGAGTAAGGTGTTTGGAGATAACAAAATGAACAAGAAATGCACACCAACGTACTTCCTTCCCAAGCATGTGTTTGTGTGCTTACGATAATTTAGGGATAAAACTGTATTAAGTCTTTAAAATATAGACTTGTATTAGAAACAACAACATGTCTATGGCAGTGGTTTTTAATGAGTTTCTTTGACACGTAGCACCTACCTAAGCATTGTTGCAGACCATGTACACCCTTTCATGGATTGATCAGAATCTGAATATTGTGTTGGTCCCAAACTCGTTGTTGTGCTCTTCAAACCAATCCTGAACCATTTTTGCTTTGTGGCAGGGCATATTATCCTGCTGAAAGAGGCCACAGCCACCAGGGAATACCTTTTGAAAAGGTGCACACGGTCTGCAACAATGCTTAGGTAGGTGGTAAGTATCAAATTAACATCCACATGGATGGCAGGACACAAGGTTTCCCAGCAGAACATTGCCCAAAGCATCACACTGCCTCCACCGGCTTGCCTTCTTCCCATAGTGCATCCTGGTTCCCCAGGTAAGCGATGCACATGTATCCGGCCATCCATGTGATGTAAAAGAAAACGTGATTCATTTAGAGCAGGCCACCTTCTTCCATTGCTCCATGGTCCAGTTCTGATGCTCACGTGCCCACTGTTGGCACTTTTGGCGGTGGACAGGGGTCAACATGGGCACCCTGACTAGTCTGCGGCTATGCAGCCCCAGCCGCAACAAACTGCAATGCACTGTGTATTCTGACACCTTTCTATCAGAACCAGCATTAACTTCTTGAGCAATTTGAGCTCGTCTGTTTGACCGGACCACACGGGCCTGCCTTCGCTGCCCACGTGCATCAATGAGCCGCTTCACCACTTTTGATAGATACTGACCACTGCAGACCGGGAACACCCCACAAGAAAAAGATATATATATATATATATATATATATATATATATATATATATATATATATATATATATTACTCCAGCTATTACTGCAGTCTTCAGAATTATTTGTATTGGGGATAGTTTATAGTAAGGATAGTAAGATTAGCTTTACATAAAAACAATAGAAATGTATGGTATATTCTCATTTAGATAGATTCCTAGTAAACATTTGTGTGAATGATCTGTGCAAGGCATAAGTAACCTACCCAGTAAGATATTTGGTTAAGAGGAAGAACAGAAAGAAAGACCATAAAGATGGCCAGAAAAGTGAGTTTGAAGACCATTAATAGCCTATGGTGTGCTGTTGACCATACATCCACTCGTCCTGCCTGTTCGCAGCAGCCCGCATCAATTGAAGACGAAATGCATTAGTGGCCATGCCTGCCCTGATCTGCTCCATCACACCACGACACCATGAGCGTTTTAACTGGCCCTGTCTCCTGTAGCTTTGGTAATGCATTTATGTGACATTTATATGAACATTGTTATTCTCTTCTCCAGGCTTTTTTGGCTTATTATTCACTCCACAGTGAGAAAGAAAACAAGATGGAACATTGTGTTATTTACTGTTTATTTCCTTCCTTATTGTCCTCCTAGATATAGGCAGTAATTGTTATCAGGAGCAGATATTGGTGTAGATACCCCGGACAAAGCCTTACACCACACGGCAAGATACCCAACAAGGTCATCATGATCTGTGGGACAGGCATACATATCGCAGTATACAGGAGAGGTGCTTGTTGATTATGTGAAGGGTCTGTGGGGCTCTGTTGTGCAGAGCTGCCTGTGCTTAATAAAGATTCATGCACGCAGACGATACCCGGCCAAGCGGAACCACATAATTTACTCAAACAAACCTAGAACAAATGCCTCATACTTCTTAGATTAATTTCTCTTTCTCTCTTCAAAGGGAAGTCCAAATGAAATGTAGTCAATGCAGGATTAATTTCATTGCTATCCTTTTGCTGCTGTAAGTGATTTCAGCACAACTAGTGACACCGAACGGAATTGAGAAAATAATGAATGTTTCAATTTGTCGGTGCTTCAGATGAATAAATAAATAAACATTATGTGATGCACTGTGTATTCTGACACATTCTCTCAGAACCAGCATTAACTTCTTGAGCAATTTGAGCTACAGCAGCTCGTCTGTTTGATCAGACCACACAGGCCAGCCTTCACTATACCCACATGCATCAATGAGACTTGGCCACCCATGACCCTGTTGCCGGTTCACCACTGTTCCTTCCTTGGGCCACTTTTGATAGATACTGACCACAAGAGCTGCAGTTTTGGAGATGCCCTGACCCAGTCGTCTAGCCATCACAATTTGGCCCTTGTCAAACTCGCTCAAATCCTTACGTTTTCCCATTTTTCCTGCTTCTAACACATCAACTTTGAGGACAACATGTTCACTTGCTGCCTAATATATCCCACCCACAAGCAGGTGCCGTGATGAAGAGATAATCAGTGTTATCCACTTCACCGGTCATAATGTTATGCCTGATCGGTGTATATATAGCAACGACCATTACATTTTTCTGTTTGGCTGATAAGTTATGGAAGCAGAACTTTAATTTGACATTACTGAGAACCCACTGGTTTTTTTTTTAGATTTTTATCAAATTCAAATATATATTTTTAATTTATTTATTTTCAAATTATTTGTAATTATTTTCTAGATATTATGTAAAAATATATATACATTTAATTGCAAAAAGTATGCATGTGTTATATACTGTTACTTATCTTAAAATTAAATAGTGTGATATCATATAGGCATTTATATCAGTCATCGGTCATCCTCCATGTTGGCATTGGCCCTCAGAAAAAAAAGAAAATGAATCAACCTCTAATAATAATAAATCAATACTCTTATTTTCCCCCACTGCTTACATAGCCACACCCATTCTGAAAGACTCCACCCACTCTCAATATCTGTCCCCACCCCCTCAGTCTCTATCAGAGCTCCACCTCTGTGCAGGCATCACACGGATACTAATCTCTCGCTGTCTGTTGGAGCTGAGACAGTCCGTGTGTGTGTGTGTGTGTGTGTGTGTGTGTGTGTGTGTGTGTGTGTGTGTGTGTGTGTGTGTGTGTGTGTGTGTGTGTGTGTGTGTGTGTGTGTGTGTGTGTGTGTGTGTGTGTGTGTGTGTGTGTGTGTGTGTGTGTGTGTGTGTGTGTGTGTGAAATGGGAAGCAACGCCAGAGACTGACTCTGCATACCAACACAAAAAAACAGAGGAAGAAACAAAGGCGGCATGAACTAAATAAAATGGACTAATAACACGTCAAAAACAAAGGCAAATACAGTATAGTGACTGTTAAAGAATAAATATGCATTTACATATTTGTATATAAATAAGACTTGCTGAAGGACAGAAGGAGCTGGAGGAAGGGATTTGTGCAGCCTCTTTCAGTCTCAATGGCTTTATCTACTTGATTATAACCCCATAAGCTCATTTAACATGTAACATTCTCTCTGATTTCACTCCCTTTTACAGATCTATTCCCCACGTTTCCGTTGCAACCTCCCCCTCTTCCCATTTGTCTGTCAACCATTTGCATTTCTCCATCAGTCTATAGAGTATATAGGAGGCAAATGAATGCAGTCGTTGGTCTACTTTCATGGTTTGATATAACAAGACAAATACACATGATATTTGCCGCTCCTTAGCTTTAGCAAATAAGCGCTTCTTATCAAGAACCATTTTGGAATGGCTATATTATAAAGATCTAGATTATACACTATATAGGTTCTCAGCTCCGGGTTAGTTTAGTCTTGTGTGTGTTAGCTGTAGCTATATAGCTCATGTACACATAACTGAAACTTTAGCAGATTTACACATTTAAAATGTACAGTCTCTCTCTTCTAGGCAAACCGACCTAAAATACTGATGACTCATCCTGCACTAGACTGATTTCTGTCCAATCAGATGTGCTCTAGATTGAAAATGACCCTCCTTTTAAAGGTAGAGTTCATCCAAAAATGAAAATTGTCACTACCTTATGTCGTCTCAAACCTGAATTACTTTTTCTTCTGTTGAACATAAAATATTTTAAGAAAATAGTTTCTTAATCCAAAACTGCTTAACGTTTCTCAAATTACATTGTTTGGTGGTCTGTAGAAGAAAGAATTGGTGAGTAAATGATGACAATTAAAATTTTTGGATTTTAACATCACCTGCAACCAACTAGCAAGTAGCAAATCACATTTAAAGCACCAGATGGTTTTCTAAGAATTTAAATAAAATTAAATTGGCAAACTTTGATTAGACATGTTTGCATGCCATTAAAAAAAAAAACTTTCATGATTTTTTCATGGGCCTATGTATACCTTGCATGCACTGTAAGCTGTTTTGGCTTACAAAAGCATCAATGTAAATGAATGAATGGATATATGATAGTGAATCCTCATTGTGCTTGGATTAGGTTTCACACACATACAGTAAAGATGCAGTGGGAGTGTTTGGGTAAATATGGATGGGTTGTATAATTAATATTGTTTGTCTTCTAGTGTGATATGTGAAGCAATGGAAGGGCTTTACTAGACACTCAACTCTCATTAACGCTGAAGAGCATTTAGAGGGAAAAATCGCTCCACTTAGACTAACTATACAAGCACAAAGATGCCATAGCACAGAATGGTTATTTGGACATTTGGGGCTTTTAATTTACACCACTGAGCAATCTTCAATTGTAATTTAAACATTTTCACAGACCTGCATACACACAAACACACGCTCACTGCAACATTCTGAAGTGCACAACAGCTTGGGCAAGAATAGAATTCACACCTTAATAGAAGAAAACGATGCAGGTGACGTTTTCACTCCTGGGAACAGGAAACAATGACCAGCGTGTTCTCATCACAATGACAATGGAACAATAAAACCGGTGTTGCTATGACAATGACAACAGATTGGAACATGACTGGAATCATTGTCATAGACGTGGACAATTCTGTAATATTTGTGCCTTGAGGAGAGCTTCATATAAGAAAAACCACAAGTGCAAGCAGATGCTCAAATATAATAAATTGTCCAGATGTTTGTTTGATTATGACCATTATAATCAGTCGGGGTGTGTGTGTGTGTGGGGGGGGGGGTTAAACACTAGTTATTGGTTTCCTTCCTACTAAGAACTGTGGAGTATTTGGTATTAGATGGTAATGTATTAGTACTTTGATGCAGTTTTAGGCCGCTGTAAACACACTCATGATAACTAAACCGAAAACTGATTAAACAAAAACATATAAACTGTACAATCACAGTAAGGTCTAGAGTTTGAGAAGAGGATGGTTCGGTTTAGCTAATCCAACTCTTGTACAGTACACATTATTAGCGAATGAGAATGATTTTTTCACTAAAAAGAGCTGTTTATGAATGAAACTCCACTAGCACAAACACACATGCAGCAGAATAAATCAATCAAAATACATTTGTATTGTAGTGGCTGGCCGGATTTGGCCCGCAGGCTGGACATTGAGTATCCCTGATCCTCTCTCTTTCTCTTTTTCTGTCTGTTAACTAATGTGTGTGTGGAGCCCAGCTTAATGGGGTGAAAGACTACAGGGACTGAATGATAGGGGCCAAACGGCAGGTTTAAAACAAAGGATCCAGTTAATCCTCATCCAAACACACAAATACACACAGACACACTACAGCTCAACCACACCACTCCCCTGATCTGGGCTGTTAAAACTGGTGTGCAAATCCACACAAACTGAACTGGTGAAAAAGGAATTATTACATAATTTGGTGAAAATGATTGAATTGAAATGAAACTGATATTATGATTAAAATCAATATATATTTATTTTGGAGCCGCAGAGTCACTGGGAGGTGATGTCTCTGTGAATCGAGCTTGTTCATGTTTATTCCTACATCGAATTGAAATGAAACTGATATTATGATTAAAATCAATATATATTTATTTGAATGTATTTTAACATTCATATATTAATAATAATTCAATAAACAATATTCTTCATATCTGCCAATATTGGTTATTTAAAATAATTTCTTTCCATCTCAAAATGTATTTCCAATGTTCACATTATAAATTATATTGTTGTGATGTCTACATTTTCTTGTAGCAATTTAAACTACAAAAATATTATGGAAGCTTGTTTCAGAGATTTAAAAAAATAATAATAATAAAAGGTAATTGCGACTTTATCTCATAATTCTGACTTTTTTTCTTGCAATTGCGAGTTAATATATCGCAATTCTGACTTTATAACAAGCAATTGCGACTTTATATCATGCAACTATATAAACTCTTTTATAATTGAGAGTTTACATGTAAACACATGAGAAATGTAAACTCGCAATTTTGAGATAAAAAGTCGCATTTATCTTTTAAAATGTTTTATTCTGTGGCAGAAACAAGCTTCCATAACCGTCTACAGGCTAGCCAATTGAAGGTTGATTAATCCAAATGTTGCTCATTAAAATATTTGTTGATGATACAAACTGTGTGGGATTTATATTTTTCTAGTTTATATTGCATTTTAAGTTTAACACGATTGGTTCAAAGAGCTGCACGATTCTAGATAAATTGATAATCACGTTTTTTTTTTTTTCAAATAGAGTCATGATTCTCACAATTCTGAACAGACAACTGAATAAAATAACACGTAAATTCCTAAAGAATCTGACGAAATATTAATTGCTACAGACCATTAAAAAAGTTTAATTAATTAGAATTAATTTCTTTTTTTATTGTTTATAATGAATGATTCAATGACTCACTCAAAGACTTCACTTGTTTCATAACTGGATGAATCAGCGTTTTTGAACAAATCTTTTGAATTAATAATTCAATGACAAATACATTTTTAAGAGTCACTTACCACCACCTAATGGCTTAACAATGTAATTTATACAATCGTTATTCGAAGCAACATAATACTTTGAAACGTTGCTTTGCTCTAATTTGAACGCTACCGTAGACATCAGTGTTTATAACTGAACTATAAACTTTTATCCCAGTACTTATATTGAAATAATGACTGTGTGGTTGAAAAGACCTAAACATAACTGCTCTCTCTGGGTCAGCGGTGGCGCGAACACAGGTTTGAATGTTCCGGTGTGATTTTGTCAAAGGTTTAACAGGCACAGGTGAATCATTTAGGATTGTCTTTAGGAATAAGATTGCGTGAGTGTTTGGTTCGAGATCGTGCAGCTCTTATTCAAAGCAGATGAAAACATGTTCATGTGTACTGTTTCATTAGCATTTTACTCACCACACTTACATATACACGCATGAACATGTACACATACACGGTACAATATGAAAGCAGACAATAGTCGGGTGAGATGTGCCATAGCAGTGTCCCAGATACCAACTAACACAATGAACATGGTTCATCACTAAACCCTCCTCCTTTTCATTATATTTCTCTCTCCCTCCCTTCTTCCCTCCCTCCAGGTTCTGGGCTAGAGCTCACATGAGAGGTGACACACTTTGAAGATAAATATAGAAAAGAGGTGCAATCCTTACACACACATGCACACAAGTCCAAGACACCACAACACACACCATGTCACTCCAGATTCATAATACACACATGTTCGTCCCAGAACTGGGGATTGTCACCGCTCCCCTATTGAAACGGAACGAGATCATCATAGAGTCTCCATGACAAAAACAATGGCAGCTAAGCTGCCTGACAATGGCACTGGATTGGACCTGTTGTCTGCCTGAGCCCCCATTGGGCCACCTAAGAATGGAATTCATCCAGCATTACATTGCAGAACAAAGAGCAATCAACACAAAGCAAGATGGCAGTTCTGCGGTAGAAAATCCCACCTTCCCTTTACAGGAACTCTGAGACCGCAGGCTGTTATGAGAGTTTTTAATATTAGAATATGAAATTCAGCACATTTTCTTACATTTTAAATTGCAAATACGTATTTTTAAGAGCTGATTTGAAGCACTTTGAGAGTGGTAGTACGTGAAAGGTCATGTAAAGGACTTCAGAATGCAGCCTTTGAAAGCATACATTAAACTGTAAAAGGCCTTTACTCCTGGAACTAAGAATACATTGGTAATCATATCACAACCGAAAAGCTCTTACATATGGAAAAAATTTACATTTGTCATTTTAAAAAAGTGCTTTAGAAATGTCAATTTTACACAAATAGTATCTTTTATGGCCCCGATATGCTCACATTAGTTATTTTTCTCCCACACTGCTGAGAGCAACGGTTAGATGAATATGTAAATATGTGCTGCATGCTTTCCTTTCAATAACAAAATAAACACACAACAAAAACGACAAATGGTCAGTGATGTGGGTGTTTGCACAAGCTTTGCAATTCGTCAATCAAATTCGTAATTCCTGTCATGTTTACTTATAGACCACTTTATACAATGGATTGATTAAAAAGCAAGCAGCTTTACACTATCAAACATGAAAAAAACTCTGGTCTCTTTCCATTAGAATTACATCATTTTCTACTATAAAGCGGCTCTCCAGTGTGTTCATGTTTTTACTCACGGATGTCTGACCTCAACAGACTGAACAGAAGAAATGAACCAGAGAAGATTTCCATGTCAAAGAAGGCGGAGCCTAAGAGTCAGACCTACCTATCATGTAATCGCCACGGACCAGTGGTAGTTGTTTACCAGCCGGTGCAAACTTTTCTGGAAAGTTCACTTTGGCAAGATGTTTCAAACTCATTAAATGAACACCAAACAAACCTTTTTAGCCTGATTTTGTTTGCAATGATATCCCAACAGTTGTTCTTCGATTTCATTTGAAGTATATCGGGGCCTTTACTGTGCTGGGCCCAAAATTAAGCATTAGCCCAGTGACCGGGGGTCAGAGTGAGAGAGAGTTTCAGGTCAGTTATACAGTGCTATATTGTGGCTTCCCTATTTTGATCATGTACATGCAAGAATGACTTAATAATATTGGTTGCATCATCCGCAAAAACAGCTGAAAATGACAAACCACTCAGTAATGTTTTGCAATATATGACATTATTTTCTAGAAATAACGCATTCGGGTCTGTTTTGACCCAAAAGAGAAAAAAAAAATGATGAGTTAGATTTGTGTAAAATAATAATAATAATAATAATAATAATTTTTAGCCTTTTTTGCATTCACTTTTGGGACTTACTTCTTTGAAGTTTCTTGTTTAATTACAAAAACTGTAGAGCTTCGAGCTATTATTCCAGCAACATTGTTTGCAAATAAATGTAATATGTCATGATTAAAAGTATTTGTGAAATATAAATGGAAGCGGGAATATTGTCCTGACCAGGCCAAGAGAAAAAGAACAGTTTCTTATATTTTTTTATAACTACTATTTATAAGTAAGGAAATTTGTAATCTGTCAAAGCATTTGAAATTATCTGTAAAAATGATTTTAAATTCTATAATTGGAATGCAAAGTGTAAATGTAATGCAGCTGGATATAAAACATGTTAATGGCAGGTATAAAGTGGACCTTGTGTGAGAGTATATACACTTTACTGTTAATCAAATGCTCAAGATATTGCATTGCCCTTGGTTTTAGCAAACCTGTTTGGCTACAGTGTGAGAGTAAGTATTAAATGTTCTTTACGGTTTGATTTATGTGATATGTCCTTGAAGTTGATCTTCTATCTGTTTACATTAGGAATATTTTGTAAATAGAAGACCAAACACATCAGCAAAATTTCCATTTACAACATGAAGGTTTGGTCTCATCAGTGTGAAGGTCATGCTTGCTAGTTTATTTCCAAACCCCAGCACAGACATTCTGTATGCGCCGGGAAGGTTCGAACACTGTCCTTGAACTGGTTTTCCGTGTGTGCTGACCCATCACTCTAGGCCATAAGTTGTTATGGAGTTAAGCCAGTGTCCGTGTGTGTGTGTGTGTGTGTGTGTGTGTGTGTGTGTGTGTGTGTGTGTGTGTGTGTGTGTGTGTGTGTGTGTGTGTGTGTGTGTGTGTGTGTGTGTGTGTGTGTGTGTGTGTGTGTGTGTGTGTGTGTGTGTGTGTGTGTGTGTGTGTGTGTGTGTGTGTGTGTGTGTGTGTGTGTGTGCGCGTGTGTGTGTGTGTGTGTGTGTTCGAGTGTACTCTTTGGCCAAATTCTCTCAGATGTCTTGAAGCCATTGTTTTGGCTCAGGATCCCAGCCAAACCTACTGCCACAGAGGACAGTGTGTGTGTGCGTGTCTTCGAATGACAAGAAGCTAAATCTAAAGCAGAGAAGAACAGTACAATTTTGCAAGAGAATATTTGAAAATATCCATACTGCATTCTATCAAACTTAATTTTTTCTTGACAAAATTGACTATTGTTCCAGTCACATGACTTTTGATATTTCAAAAGGACAGGACATTAAGCTGTGATTCCGACATTTTAAAGGTAATCATAAAAATGTTTGGTTACACTTATTTTAAGATGCCCTTGTTATAAGCGCAATAATACATTTAAAGCTACACTGTGTAACTTTTTTAGTCTATTGTTAGCTAAAAACACTTAGTTCTTTCAAAAATATATGTGCTCATTAATGTATATTTACTTCTTTCAAGTAATAAAGTATTCTCGTAAGTTTATAATATGCCATTGAAAATACATAAGGTAATGGGATCTAACGGTGGTCGCCATGTTGCCCCTCCATTTTGAAAGTACATTAGCCAAAGAGGGACATACCCGTAAATTCAAGCTTCGCTTTTCGCGTTTTAACCGGTTTTAACACTCGATGGCACTGTACAAAATTCTCTGCCTCGCGCATGTGCGCGTCAACTTGTTCAGACTTGTCTGGTGCATGCGCCGAGAGTTTTCATCTCAGCAGCGTCCAGTAACAGAGTTATACAGAGTTTTCCTGGCTTGTTTATTCCTCAAAAGTCTGTTTTTCCTTGTGTGGTATTTCTGTGCTCGTAAGTAATAATAGTTATTGTCATTGTAGATGTGTTTCAGAGTGTGTCATCGCGTAATTCAGTTGATGTCACCTCAGAAGTATTTTTGTGTCAACATAGGGTACAATAGCGTAATGCTCACCTATTTGAATAATCATTCAGTTATTTTGTTATCAACAATGTTTATTCGTTTATAGAAAATATTTGCTTGTAATGTATGTTGATGGAAATATGTATCAGGTCTGATCGGCATATTAACAATTTATACAGAGCGCACGGCAGTGCTAACGTTAAAGCTGCGCACACACTTTTGTAATCCGACACCGCTTGTTAGCAGCAGCTGCGGCAGCTCCGCTCCTTTTAATGCAGCTGCCTTTAGCGCCTATATATGGTACAATAAGCTCTGGTTTACGGTTACATTATACAAATGTAACTTATAAGTATAGTTATACAGTTCTTAACTGTGTATGTATATTTACCATCCTTATTTGTTATCTCACAGAAACCACATTTATGTACATATCCACGCAAACCTGTTTATGCCTTGCAATTGGATGACTGAATAAACATTACTATCATCAAAGTTCACTCTGGATTAGCTGCAGTTCTTTCTAGCCGAATAATTAGGCCAGTTGAGTTCCAACCATCCCACTGCGCACAGAATATCCCACAGGCACCGCGTCGAATGTGGACGAGGTCGAACTGGAAGCCATGTTAATCTTGGACTAAATCGGCCACCGTAGGAGTTGAAACGAAATCGGAATTGAGAGGAACAGAAACTAAAATTCACTGGATGGTCATATACCTTTTCACCACTAGATGGGGGAAAATATCACACAGTGTAGCTTTAAGAACTGAATAATATTAATTAACAACATGTACGGGTTAGATTTAAGATTAGGGTTTGTTTTAGGGTAAGTTGTTTGTAATTATGCATGATATATTGTTATAGTAAGTACATATGTAACATATGTAATGAACACTGTAAAGTAAAGTGTTACCAAATATATAATGAATATAAAACACTTTGGTTAAAGTAGGGCTGTAACGATTTGACCAAAAATAAAAACCTCGATTAATTGATCATTTTACATCGATTACGATTAATGAACGATTATTTTATTTATTTTTTTCATTTCGTGCCCTCATAAGGTTTTTGAGTAAGTTCCTGATAAGGTTTTTATTAAAAATATTTTCTACTATTAAAGGTGGAATGTTTTTTTCTAATGAAAAAGTGCATTTCTTTGTGATTTTAAAATACCCGAAGGAAACGGTTCACTTTCAGCAGTTATTGTCTATGGGGCAGATTTCTTGTTGTACATCAGATACAGATAAATTAACACAGTAGTGATTATGTGTGTGAATTAGTCATACTGTCTCTATTCATTATGAAGCTGTGGTTTGTACTTTACTTCAAAAGGTATTAAAATATATGCTATAATGGTTGAGTTTCTAAGCTACTTTAGTGACTTTACTTTAGCCACAGGACAGCGTTGACACTGCGTTTCTGCGCTGCTCCTCTGCGCGCGATCTTCACGTGATGTGCGAGCTTCTGTCTGAGTGTTCGTGTGTCACAATATATCAGGCATTAGTTCAACATAATAAACATCTGATGGTCGAAACTCGCTTTAATGTTCAAACTGGCAGGGCTTAAAACACGTACAAATGACAAAGCTTTGTGAGGACGCAGGTGAGAGGTCTGCCTTCAGGGCGCGCGCGTTGTCAGAGACGCTCGGCTCGGCTCTCTGTGTCACAGAAAGAAGCTGAGCACTGAACGGATACGTATTGTTGTTTTGGAATAGTGCACAATCGCTTTAAATGTTGAAACTGGCAAGCCTTTAAACGCATTTACTTGACAAACTTTATGAGCATGAAAGTGAAAGCAATCTGGCTTCGGGGCTTGCGCGTGCCGTCTGTGTGTGTGTGTGTGTGTGTGTCGGTGTCAGCGCGTATAGGCTATATAAGAACAGCGATTAACTGGCCTGTATATAAACTGTGTAAAACATGCAGTTACTATAGTGATTCTGGGCATCTACAAACACATATAACTGCTCCTCCATCTCTCTGTGTGTCTGCAAACTGCACGTGATGTGACTGACGGGGCGGAGTCACGTGAAAATCGAAATAACCGACATGGGAAAAATAAGTCGGTTAGAGGTTCTGAATGTCGGTTTCGGTTATTTTTCGATTGATCGTACAGCCCTAGGTTAAAGTGCCCCTATTATGGATTTTTGAAAATGTCCTTTCATGTAGTGTGTAACATAGTTCTAAGTGAATGAAAACATCCTGCAAAGTTTTAAATCTGAAAGTGCACCGTATATAAAGTTATTGTCTCTCAAAAGTAAGAGTCGACTCGGAGTCAATTAAACAAATCGTTTTTTTAAAAGGATCCCAAGCTGTTTCGTTGAGACGTCAAGATGAAACATTAGCATACTGCCCGTCTTAGTACGCACTTATTGCGCACTCAGACACCAGGGAAAACCACCACAAAAACACTGGAGCTGATTCCTGTGGATACTGGATAGCATAATGTCGAGAAGACGACTCTTTCATATTGTTTAGGTATCTGGCTAACCGGCTAACTTACGTTATTACTGTCTTACTGAAACACTACTGTAAATCAGCTGTGTGCTGAAGTATTACCTAAAACTGAGTCTATTAATGCAGATTGTCTGTAATTCTTACTACTTTGAGTAAAGATAAAGGATGGAGCAAGATTTGCTTTGCAAACTTGAATGTTACATCAGTCATTCATTCGCGTTATAGTGCTCGGCTATGTGCTGTTATTGAGACAGTTCCGCATGTGCACCACAATAAATTAGAAATACACACACACACAGGTTTGTTGATAGACGCATACTTGTTAATGCTGATGGTGAGGAATTACAGTTGAAATATCCTGTGTACTTCAAACTGAGTAGAATCACTGAGAAACGTCCTGTTCAAGGTCTGGGTTGAATTACAAGTTCTTCTAATGTTTCATCGTCGATTCAGACTTTGGGATTTGTGTAAAATCGACGTCATCGTTACTGTCTTTACAGTGTGTAATCGTTAAGCTTTATGAAGCCTCCGGACAGAGCTGGAGTTCAGTTATGGTAAAGGCCGTTTGTTTCCCAAATACACGCTGTACGCGGTAGACTAATCACTTCAGACTGGGCCATCTGACCAATCAGAGCACAGTAGCTCACGGAAAGGAGGGATTTAGAGAGACTGATTCATCCATCGAGTCGTTTGAGAATCATTGAACATTGTGGTGATGTGCAATGTATATTATGAGAAAATGGAACTGTTTTTTTACCTTTGATGCATGTAAACCTGTTGTTGGAGACCTCCAAAACTAAATTAGGAAACTTTCAAATAGCATAATAGGGGCACTTTAAGAAACACAGACTGAATGGTGAGAGGTGAGTATAACATTGAAAATCATTTATTGACAAATGAGGATAACGAAAATATAACAAATTAAGTAATAAACAACAACCAGAGCAGAGGAGTGATGAAAACAGTCCAGTGCAGGGCTCGACATTAAGCCTGTTCACACGCTTGTCCTTCGGACAAGTAAATCTGTCATTCACTTGTCCGAGTAAAACATTTGCTTGTCCGGATTTTTTTTGTAAATATAATCTATACTGAAGCAATATTCTCACCAGTGTTTAATCAGCTTTGACATATTTAAATATGCATATTTGTCATATTTTTACCTTTTTATAAAGGGCATTTTTCCATAATCTTATTAAATATAGGATATGCTTCGGCTTTCCTTTTATATTCTCAAATTTGATCAATAAATTTAATTAGAATAAGACACTATAGGCTGTTACCAATCAAATTAAATCATTTACACTGAAAAATTACAACTGCATTAAATAATGTTATGAGATTATTTTAAATATTTTTGAATATACAAATAAGAAACGTTGGAAAGATGAAACTAAACCACCGGTAGGTGGCAGCATGTGACCGTCTTAATGAGCGAGTCATTGAGTCGATTCAGTGAAACGGCTGAATCATTCAAGAATTTGGTGGTCGTTTACGAATAGGCCATTGAATCTTTGATTCAACCGATTCATTAAAACGCTGAATCATTCACTAACACACACTGTTGCTGTCAGATGCGTTACGGTTCTGCTGTGATATTTGTTTGGAACTATTTTCGCTGCTGAAATAGAACAAAAACAGTCCATATTGCTTCTAAAATGTAAGTGACTTAATGTTAAATTGTTTATGGAACTGAAATCAGTGTCATTTTCAGTCGTGATGGTATTCAGGAAAACAACACTCTTGTTAGTGTAATGTTGCTTAACTGTATCATATGTTATAAATATAAAAACTGCACAATTTTAACTGTGTATGTTAACTGAGTTTCTGTGTGTGAGCGGCGCTCATTTGTTTTCGATTTTCTCCTCGAGAGGCTGTCAGTTTGTTTTATATTATTATCCACTATCGATCTCCACTTACACAAACTGAATGCAGAATCATTATTGCACTTTGGTGATTCCCTAGTTATTTTTTGTTTTGACGTTTTAACCAGGATACTTGTCCGTCGGGCAAGTAAAATTGTTTTTCACTTGCCCCTTCAAAAAATCCACTTGTCCCGGACAAGCGGACAAGCGTTGTCGAGCCCTGCAGTGAGATAACAGTGCACCACACACACCTTTATAATCGCTTAGAGGAATGTTCACAATATCTCTTTGTCCTTGCAGGGCGATGTCAGGCGAAATGGGAGCGACAGGGATCCAGGAAGGGAGGAACACAGGAGATTGGGGCTCGGAGAAACAACACAGGTAAGTAGTATCAAGCGGTTCAGGTAGCCCTAGTCGTAGACCAGAAAAGGATGGTGTGTGTGTGTGGTGCAGGCTTATATGCAGGAGTGGAGATGAGATGATTGATAGATGACCAGGTGGTGGTGATTAATATTCCGGAGAGGGTGAACGGCGTGATAAAGTGAGGGTGGAGCCTGGCGATTCTGTGACAACTTTATAATCCATATTTTTTCAAAAACCATTTAAATGTGATTATTAACTAATTATATTACCTCGTTGTATAATCTCGTTGTAGCGAGAACGTGCTACGATTGGTCAGCATAATGTGGCGGTTATCTGATTGGCTTAAGTAGACTGTGGGGGGAGTCCACTTATTTGTCATGTCTTGATACTAGAAGTGCTTTTTTTTATTCACAAATTCGTGCAGGAATCTACAAATGCACAGGAAGCGATTCACAAATGAATGCCAGACAGAGTTGTGTTAGTGTCATAAAACACATTTGTATAAAAAAATTATATATATATATACACTGAACATATTTGCAAATCTCAATTTATTTATTTGGAATAATGCAACAATTTTAACCCTGAAAAAATAGGGAAATTATATCATAGAGAAGATATTTTGACCTTTCGAAGACAAGACAAGGTTAATTTAGTTTATAATTTCGTTAAAATTTTTTTTAAAATAATAATGTCACAATATGTTTCATAACATAACATAAACATTTCATAAACACTTTTTATGTGTTTATGTATGGATTTTTAAAAAATTGTTTATACAATATACAGTGCATCCGGAAAGTATTCACTGCGTTTCACTTTTACCACATTTTGTTGTGTTACAGCCTTATTCCAAACAAAAAAAAAAATCTAAATTCTACAAACAATACCACATTATATCAACACAAAAGAAGTTTGCTTGAAATCTTTGCAAATTTATTCAAAATAAAAAAACTGGAAAAAAAAATCAAATGTACATAAGTATTCACAGCCTTTGCCGTGACACTCAAAATTGAGCTCAGGTGCATCCTGTTTCCACTGATCATCCTTGAGATGTTTCTACAACTTGTCCTACTACAACCACCTGTGGTAAATATTGTTTATTGGACATGATTTGGAAAGGCACATGTCAGAGCACAAACCAAGCCATGAAGTCCAAGGAATTGTCTGTAGACTTCCTAGACAGGATTGCATCGAGCCACAGATCTGGGCAAGGGTACAGAAAAAATTCTGCAGCATTGAAGTTCCCAGTGAGCACAGTGGCCTCCATCATCCGTAAATGGAAGAAGTTTGGAATCACCAGGACTCTTCCTAGAGTTGGCCAGCCGGCCAAACTGAGCGATCAGGGGAGAAGGGCCTTTAGTCAAGGAGGCCAAAAGGCACCTAAAAGGTTCTCAGACAATGAGAAACAAAATTCTCTGGTCTGATGAAACAAAGATGGAACACTTTGGTCTGAATGGCAAGCGCCATGTCTGGAGGAAACCAGGTACCGCTCATCACCTGGCTAATACCATCCCTACAGTGTAGCATGGTGGTGGCAGCATCATGCTGTGGGGATGTTTTTCAGCGGCAGGAACTGGGAGACTAGTCAGGATCGAGGGAAAGATGAATGCAGCAATTTACAGAGACATCCTTGATGAAAACCTGCTCCAGAGCGCTCTGGACTTCAGACTGGGGAGAAGGTTCCTCTTCCAACAGGACAATGACCTAAGCACACAGCCAAGATAACAAAGGACTGGCTACGGGACAACTCTGTGAATGTCCTTGAGTGGCCCAGCCAGAGATCAGACTTGAACTCGATTGAACATCTCTGGAGAGATCTATTAATGGCTGTGCACCAACGATCCCCATCCAACCTGATGGAGCTTGAGAGGTCCTACAAAGAAGAATGGGAGAAACTTCCCAAAAATAGGTGTGCCAAGCTTGTAGCTTCATACTCAAAAAGACTTCAGGCTGTAATTGGTGCCAAAGGTGCTTCAACAAAGTATCGAGCAACGGCTGTAAATACTTATGTACTTTTTCTTTTTTTTTTTAAATACATTTGCCAAGATTTCAAACAAACTTCTTTCACGTTGTCATTATGGGATATTGTTTGTAGAATTGAGGAAAAAAATAAAGAATTTAATCCATTTTGGAATAAGGCTGAAACAACAAAATGTGGAAAGAGTGAAGCGCTGTGAATACTTTCCGGATGCACTGTAATAAACAAGATATGTACACACGTATTCAAGATGTAAGAAAATTGTTATTATGTTGTTACTTGATGTTATTATCATGTTATTACTTGATGATTATACCACAAAACATTTTTAGTCATTAATCTTTTCTTGAAAACTAATTTTTTTTTTTTTTTTTTTACAATTAAAAACTAACATGAATAAAAAGAGTACATTTATGAGAACTGTGTTTTAAAAGATTTTTCTTTTTTTTTATTATGGACACACTTAATTGTCATTGACCCTTACAGAGCATTATTAACTACAAATTTTCTAATGAATTATTTATACAGGCCACATATTTTTTTTAGCTATTCACAGCTACTGTATATAAGCTATTTAAATGTGATAGCGACATAGTTACTGCAGCTGTTCCCTCAAGAAATCTATTGCTAATATTAATAGCCTACTGCCCCTTTAGTGCTAATTCACATCAATTACCTCCAAATCAGGTAGACAGCAGGATAGCTATGAGTTTTAATCCACCGCAGAGCGCCTCCTGTGATCCAAGGACAGTTTTTAGTCAGAGACGCCCCCAATTACACAGCACCTCAGAGCTAACAGACAGTCAGTGCACTTATCAAACATGGCATCTCTGCGTGCTAAGCATATTTCACTGATCCAGATTGACTCATTCTAATTCATAAATCTCCCACTCTGTTTGCCATAATTTGACAAGACAGGGACAGGGAGAAGTTTTAGGCAGAAGCAGTATGGGTGGTTTTGGGGATGTCTACTGCTACGACTGCCAGCGATTCATTCCCTTAATTAGGATGGAAACCAGTAGGGAAATGTTACCAATTTTTCAAGACACCAGACCTGTATTTATCATTTATATTTGTTTATTTGTAATGCCGCATTGCAGCAAGTGGTCTTTAGTACGGTTTTTGGATAGAAACATTATAAAGTGTTAAAATATACAATAATGCAACTGTATTAACTGTGTTAAATCAATTTGATGTCGATAAATAGAAAACTGTCTGTTGCGAAGAGGAAACAAATGACAAACTGTAACATAACACTCCACGGTACATATGAATAAGGTACAAAAGTTTCAAAAGAGGATTTTGCTCAGTCGTGAAGTCAACAACAGTTAAGGTTCAGCTTGGCTGCACACATCAGTAACGTCCTGCAGCATATAATTGGGCCGTGACAGCTTCCTGTTTATTGAAACAAAGCTAAAAGCACAAATGGCAAACCACGGTTTCCATAAAACAGCATATTAAGTGCAGGGCCGTGTTGTGTTTGTCAAGGCCTCAGCATGCTTAAGAGTGTACTTGAACAGGGACTCAGCAGGGCTGCTGCATCTTCCTCTCAGGGAGTGAACTCAAATGAAACAGCACAACTTTCAGCTCAGCAGGTTTATAAAAGTCTAACTGAATAATGAATAACTGTCGTTCTGGAGGTGTCTTTGACATTTCAGTAATAAAGCTTTACAGCAGGAGAGACATAGTCGAGAGGCTCTTTGCGCTATGCTAACAAGACGTGAATATTGCAGTGGCATTGCGAGTCTGGGTTTACATGTTTTGTACTGGTTCATACTACGGCTGGGCGATATGGCCCAAAAAATCATATCTCAATATTTTGTATGTTTTTCTACTTGGATAAAAAAAAATATATATCTATTTATCATTTTATGTTATTTCACATCCTGCCTAATGTTGTCCTAGCAACAATGTTTATGTTTAAGACTATGAAAACAAACATAGTGAATGTAAATTTAAATGTAGTCTGTATATATTATGTGCAAAAAAGGGTTAAAATCACATTACATTCTAAGATTACAATCCAAAAACAAAAATAATCAAAAAGGATTTTATTATTAAATTCACTGAACTAAAAAAAAGCACAGACTAATTAGCCTACATTTGATTACCCCATTACAATAGTAATTTTAGAGTTACTGCTATCATAAAAACACACTTACTTGTAGGTTTTAAATTATATATATGGCACTTGTATTGTCCAACAACATATATATGTTACGGGTGTGCTCAGGCAGGTAGACAAGGAGAGGCAGAGGAGTATCTCAAAGGTTGTTTACTCAGGGTAACAACAGAAACACATACAGGGATCATATCATGGAACAGGATAACAGGTATAAAGGGTAGTATAACTGTGACCGGACAAAGACAGAGTGAACAAGAGGAACTTAAATACAAACACAGATGACTGACTAACGAGGGGCACAGGTGATACAGATGATAACGAACTATACACAGCTGAACAGAACTAGACTAACGAGGGTAACAGAAAGTGGCGGGAAAGAGAACAAAGGAACATGTGACAAATGCAAACAACACGACAGAAACACAGATATGTAACAATATATTAGCAATATGTATATTTTAGTCAGAATTATTGCGCTCCTATTCTATTGTGCTCAGTTGCTCGTTCACGGAAAACTATGAAGTTTAGCAGATATTTACTCCTGACAGCAAAATATAAATATTTGCAGGAGTTTCTAACATTTACAGATGGAGAATATACCTGTGAAATGTAAGTTATGCACTGAGGAAAGCACTACATCGGAAACACATTAAACAGTGCAAGTTAGCCATCTATCGGTCAGCACATCTGTCAGAGCATCTGACGGGGCAAGCCGCTTTAAACTATACGTGTTATACCATACTAGCTATTTTAAAGCCCTTATAAAGCTCATGTTTAGGATAAATTTGATTATTCGCTTTCCCTGCAGCAGCTCACTGCGTCCTCCACTATTTTTCAGATGTGCTCAATCAAACTACTGTATATTGATATAAACGGTATTACCTCATTCCATATCGTTATCGATATATCATGCAAACTCAATATACCGCCCAGGCCTAGTTCATACTAGAGCCCTGCGCGGGACTGTTTTCTTCATCCCGTTCCCGCCCGCACCCGCCGAATTTCTGACCATTACCGCCCGCTCCCGCAACGTATGTGTTACACTCCCGCCCGCTCCCGCAATATGTATGTCCACTCCCGCCCGCACCCGCAAAACTCTGAGAATTTATTCCCGCACAATAATAGAGATGCATTGATTTTGTGTCTTCTCCCGTCCCGCAGGGAAAAAAAAAACACGTATTTGTATTGATATTATTAAAGAGATTCATGGGGTTGTTTGTTTCGTTTCCCTGGCCTGCATGTAAAAAAAAAAAAAAAAGACAAATACATTCAAATATAATTTCGTTTTTATCAAAAACTTTGCACATAAAAATAGACTGCTTTGCAAAACAGAAAACAGAATGAGAAACAACAAACAGATCCCAATTCGTCGGTCAGTCCTGAGAAAACATGCTTCAACAGAACGTAATGTGAACACAAAATAGCAAACGAACATTTAGAAACAATCCATTTCCACTCACTAAACTTCTATGTATTGTTTGTCAAAAACACCAAACAGTCAACTTGACCTGCAGGGAGTGCTGAGCGTTTTTGGTGAGGTATGATCAAGTAGCTATGTATTTGCCAGCTGCGCTATATGTGGATAGCCTACATATAACGTTATACATACCGCATGATTTTGCCTACCAAAACAATTGAGAAACTTCTCCAAATGTCAGACTTTCCTTGCTTAGCTTTTGTGCTGTAAATACCTCGTTTGAGGTTCTTTTCTACATCATCTATTGACATCTCCATCATGTCGTTAGGCAACCTCCCTATCCCGCCGATTCCCGCGGTGTTTTTTTTAGCCGCCCATTCCCGCCCGCAGCAAAATTCACACCGCCCGCTCCCGCGAGATTTGCGCTGGGTCCCGCGGGACCCGGCGGGACTCAATCCCAATGCAGCCCTCTAGTTCATACCCCATTTTTTTACATGTAGGTTAAAAGAGAAATTTATATAAAATGGAATTCAATTGTCTCATAAAAATATTATAAAAGTGGCATTAGTGCCATCTTGGGATGTTGAGTTTTATCCAAAGCAGATGGGAAGTTAATAAATAAATAAAAAAATTAAAATGAACTGAACTAAACTCAATTGACTGTATCTGCCTGAACTCAAACCTTCCTCCAAGTTTGCATGGGCTTAAACTGGGCACTCGGCTGCTCGCCTATGCCAGTGATTGATAAATGTTGTCTGTTGGTTGTTGTGGCAAGCAGTACGAGTCCGAGCTCATTATCAATCACGCCACCGGCCTCGTGCCATTCTCTCACGGCCCTCAGACTCGTACTGCTTGCCACAGTTGTCATTCATCCTCCACCACATCTGCATCAGTCCCTCTTTTTTCAACAACATCACAACTATTTGGCTGTTTGAAGAAAATTTTCACACTCAACTGCCGTGACATTTTTGAAATTGTATGTTGTGGTGACAAAAGGTGCATTCATAATTACCGTAATTATGTAATCTCAACTTGTAAAATGCGTTCACGTCATCGTAGAGCTCGTAATTACAACGGAACTTTCTGAGAGCTCCTAGTTCTACCACTTAAAGGGATAGTTCACCCAAAAATGAAGAAAAGAAGATATTTTCAAGAATGTTTGTAACAAAGCAGATAGAGCTTGACATTGACTACCATAGTATTTTTTACCCTACTATGGTAGTCAATGGTTGCTATAGCTGCTTGGTTACAATCATTCTTCAAAATATCTTCTTTTGTGTTCAGCAGAACAAAGAAACTCATACAGGTTTGGAACAACTTGAGGGTAAGTAAATGATGACACAATTTTCATTTATGGGTGAACTATCCCTTTAACTGCTGTACTACCTGACCACTGCAGATTCATTTAGGCGTTGATAGTGTTGCTATAGAAAAGCATAATTCCCAGCTCAGAGTATGTCATGTGTTGTCATCTCGAAATTATGGTAATTACGACATGGTGTGAATGCAGCATATAACAACAGGTTGGACAAAGACGCCCTAATATCAGCCTACTTTTGAAAATAGATAGGAACAACATCAATATATCCATACATCCACAATCCACACAATCTTAGAGGAGACCCACATAGCCTATGCTAATACATACAAAGTAGGACACAAAGAGAACTCCATCCGCTCTCTCTTTTTCCTCCAGTCCATTCTTTCTTTCTTCATGTGCAACAGCTATTGATCAAGGCTCCAGAGGAACTACATCCTGACCTGCACTTTGATCATGACTGGGGAAAGTGAACGTGTGTGAGAAAGAGGGAGAGAATGCGCATGGGATATTCAGAATGGGAGGATAAGGGAAAGTTAGGGAAGCCATCAGAAGTGGTCAGAGAGAGAGAGAGAGAGAGAGAGAGAGAGAGAGAGAGAGAGAGAGAGAGAAACAGAAACAGCATTCTGCATCACTGGGCTTGAGACGGGCTCTTTGAAGTTGCGGTTTGAAGATGTGAGAAGATGAGAGCGATGCTGGCTTTGCATATGCACAAATGATTTGGCCAAATGCTTACTCAGACATAAAGACAGCTAAACAAAGGGATGTGTGAGGAGAAAAAGCAATGCACAATTACAATATATCTCTGCACTCGCTCTTGCTGCATGAATTAACCTGCAAAAGAAGCTCAGAAGATGTGCATGTTGGTACAGATGTGTTTGGTGGTATGAATGTTTAATTTGTTTTCTGTCAGTGGTTTTACACAAGCATTCGAGCGTCCACAAATATGGGGGGCTTCAGTCGCTTATTTGTGTGTGTGTGTGTGCGCGCGTGTGTGTGTGTGTGTGTGTGTGAGACCACAAAAATCTAAGTCAAGAACAAATAAGCAAAGAAAAAATATTCACAAATTGTGTAATAGACTGGACCACAACGATAAAGTTGCTATTGGGACAGTGCTGGTTATTAAGTTGGCCACTAGTTGGATTCTAGCTGATATTCATTAGCCTGTTCAAACAGGTCATTAGTTGGATTCTATATGGTCGTTAGCTGGTTAAAGCTGGTAAGTAAACCATACTAGTTCAGCAACACACTAGCTAAAGGTGGTCAATTAGGTTTTTAGAACAAATAATTTGTTAGTATATAGCGCTTTTCTGTGTACTCAACATGCTTTACATATAAAAAGGGGGGAATCTCCTCAACCACCACCACCACCAATGTGCAGCATCCACCTGGATGATGCGACAGCAGCCATATTGTGCCAGAATGCCCACCACACACCAGCTGCTTGCGGCAGCACCAGACAGAGTGATGAAGCCAACCAGTATATGAGGATTATTAGGAGGCTATGATGGACAGAGGCCAATGGGCAAATTTGGCCAGGATGCCGGGGTCACACCCTTACTATTTTTCCAAAGGACATCCTGGGATTTTTTTATGACCACATAGAGTCAAGACCTCGGTTTAATGTCTCATCCGAAGGACGGTGCTCTTTGACAATATAGTGTCCCCATCACTATACTGGGGCGTTAGGACCCACACAGACCACAGCCTCACTAACACCTCTTCAAGCAGCAACCTAGTTTTCCCAGGAGGTCTCCCATCCAGGTACTGACCAGGCTCAGCCCTGCTTAGCTTCACAAAGTAAGTGGTTGACCAGAAGATTATCAGCTTGGACCAATTGGTTGTTTTCAAAATTACTTCCCTACTTACAGCAGTGATACTGAACGTTGCGATTTCTACCATTCGTTTTTTTTCTAGAAACGCTCTGGTACGAGTCCCGTGAAACACGAGTCGTGGAAAAAGATCAAATATTTGTAGAAGCAAGATAAATTGGCACAGTTGCTTCAACAAATGTTTTGTTTGCTGTTGTTAATAATACTATCGGTTAGGTTTAGGGTTTTGTGTGGACATTTAATTCACCGGACATTTCATTTCTGAACTGCTGTGATACGAGCAACAACCAACGTAATAAAACCATGCCACGTTGAAGTGCATCTGCTTTGGATAAAACTGAAAATTATTTTAGAGCCACTCACTAGACATTTCACTTTGAAAGAGTCGTGAAACATGCAAGAACCCACGTAATATCATTTTGCAGAAATGTTGCTAAAGGTTTAGTCTTGGTTGGGAGTGTTAACCCTGAATGTTAACCCTGCTTTTAGTAAAGTGAAGAGGTTTTCCGCTGTGATTTGGACATGTCTCTCAGGACCCTCACAAATGCAGCTTCCACTGCAGAAGCTTTTGACACTCAATACTGCAGTTTTATTTTATTTATTTTTCACCTCTGTTTCCATCCTGCTGCTTTCAGGGGAGTGAGTCTTATACACGCATGCAGATGCTTTCCAATAAAAGTCTAATATGAGACAAAACGGCAAAAGTCAAAAAGTCATTAACTACTCAACAAGAAGAAAGATAAGAGCACTTACTTCCAGTCATATTTGCAACAAGCTATTCCAAAGTTTAAAACTCCCTCATAAATCAATGAACACCTGCATCAATGCAGTATCTCATCTGCAAACTCATATTCAGATGGTAAGAACACTGAAGAAGGATTCACTGAACTAAATCCAGAGACAGCATAGAACCGGGTGACTCAAATCGACTGATGCCATCCAGTGGCAAAAGCCTCTCGTTTCTCCTTTTCTCTTCCTTTTTCACACAGGATCCTTTAAGATTCCACATTTATGAGTACATAAGAGTTCAGTGTTCACTGAATCAGCACGTCACACAGACTTTATTAAATATGCAGCTGTTCCTCAGAGCATGACGCTGCCTGATTTCCATCAGCATATCGGCCTCTACAACATATCCGCGTATACATAAGTGCATAAATACATTTTAGCCAAAACAAGGATGGGGGGGGTAGCATTATGGGAAAGAAAATATATCTAAAAGAGACATAAAGATTTAAAAAATGTAACCAGTATTGGAAGGTTTGGGCATTCACCCTGATTTCCTCAGGATTCATTTATTTCTGAGCTAATAAGGCAGAACTGTGTTGCTGCGGTAACAGCTTTGCCCATTTCCTGCAAAGCCCAGAGGGCTTTTCTACTTCCTGGCTCAGTCTGAAGATGAGGCGGGAACTTCCTGTTCTCTCAGGGGAACAAAACACAGCAGAGGCAGAACCTTTGGAAAGCACGACGCTGTCCAACACTGGATCTTTAACACACATCATCCCTGTTGACTGGCAGTTTGGTAGCTTGTTTTACAAGCATTACCACAGCCACAAAAGCAGCATATAGGCTGGATAATAATTAAAGGATGTTTACAGAATCTATATTCTATATTCGAGTCCGTGTCATGTCTTACATCAAATGTTTAGTAAGCCTGGGGCTGTACTGTTAAAAGCCCTTAACACTTAAAATGAATTTCTTTAGATTTTATCATAAGAGTTCATTGAAAACAGCGAAACTTCTTGGGACACAAAGTTTCCTGACCATAAAAGACAATCTATTGAAAATAAAAAAGGGTTGGCTGCAAAATGGGTCTTTCATATAAAGAGGGTGGAAAATACTTCAATAATGCTTTGCTAAAATTATAAATGGACTTTAGGGAGAAAAATTAAATTATCTTTTTTTTCTGACCGCAGGCAAATCTGAGCCCCATGTAGGGAAGCTTTAGCCTCGTCTTTCATCCCAGCCTGACTATCGGCACTCAAATGTGATCACCTCTCTCCATGTTTACTGAAAACATCATCTGTGAGTTCATGAGTTGATTAGATCTTTTCAATAAATCAGATCCAGTACTGAATAATTTTTTCATGAAATTTGTCATTTTTGCCACGTGTACCTTCGTTTGATGTATCTCATAAGCAACAGAATAAACTGCAGCTCTTATCAGTTGGGCAATGTGGTGGTCACACCTGTGGAAAATAGCAGGAAAAAAGGTCGCAAAATGCGATCATTTGGTCATAGTCTGGAGCTCTGGAATCATGATGGGAACCCCTAAAACGTCCGATATATAAAATGCCAGACAGAACCGTTTCTTCTAAAAGTGCACAATGACAATTTATAGTATGTCTTTATTAGTATAATTTCCTTTCTGATTAGTTTAGTGTTTCCCTCTGAACCAGTAAAATCCAATTTGATAGGTATCATTGTGGTTATAACTATGAGTAATAGTTTTAATTTATATATAATTTAATAATAAGGATTTGCTGTGTCACAATGACGACATGCTCTTTTCAGAAATAGCATCCAATATATTAGTGTTGCTTCTGTCTGGGGTGATTTCAACCTTGTTAAGTACGTTTTTGTAGATTTTAAAAGGCCTTTAAGGTCTCGGACTACAAACAAAACATGAGGGTTAAATTGGTCCATCATGTTTCTCTCTGTCTTTCTCAGGTTTTGAGTAAGTGTTCTTGTAGGTTTGAGTGTGTGGAGAAATAGATTCCTACATTTGGTCCACCCAACAATAAAAGCAGATCAACAAGGTTATGCTAAAGAGGTCATGACATGAGAAATCAAATTTGCCTTGATATTTTGACATAGGAGGTCTTTGAACCAATAAAACATCCTGAAAGTTTCATAGCTTAAAACGCCCTCCTTATTATAGACAAGCCTTTATTTAATCAGCCTCATTTTGATATTGCAGGATCTGTGATGTCACAAAGGCAAGTACATTTGCATACTGTATGACTGCCTCCAGAACATCAACAAAGTTAGGCATTATCACACCTTAGGCCCCGCCCACTTACATTCAATCGCTTAACGCTGACATTTGCCTACACTAGAGGGGACACTATATTCAGATGTGCGTTCGGTTTCTGACATACTCCACGCAGTTGAGTCTGCTGTCAAGAGGACAAATGAAGAGTAAAGGGAAGAGTAAAGGGAAGCGTAACGAAACGTTCGCTTTGACTCGACCTGTTTAAACAGCTTGTTTGCTCATTTCTGTAGAGATTTCAGAAGGATCCCAGCATAAGGAACAAGATGGTGGTTTATTTTTAATGGCGTCATGGATCGCAACGGAGGATTGTATGTTTGTTCAGAGCATTTGACTGTTGTCTTGTAAACGAGGCACATTGTAATGGAAAGTTCGCAAAGAAAATTTTTGTTAAAAGATCTGACAATTAATTCATGCAGCAGATGCATCACAAACCGAAAGTAATACGGCTGTCACTTTTGCGATTTTTGAGACATAAGTATTCATTGAATCCATTGTAAAATCGATTTTCCATGTCTAAAGACGTTTCCATTTCAACACCAAAATATAGGACAATCCACGGACAACTAACAGGCATTAAGACGAACGTAAAGAGGGTGCTTGAGACGCACAAGTCCGTAATATATCTGATGATTTATTGGCATGAAGTTTCATGCACACATGACAAACAGGAGTGCAAAATTCACGAAAAACAATAAGCAGAGTGGACTGCCATAACATCAATGAAAAACATTAGTGCAGGCTTCAACATGGCTGTGTTTACGAATTTTAAAATAAAATTCACTGAAGGACTAGCCTTTGGTCTTTGTATTCATCTGGATGATGAAGCTGCATATGCCCCCTCATAGCTGTAACTTAGTGCTGCTGTGATATGGGAACTCGTTTGCATACCACTTTTTCCTTCATTATTTGATCTACAGTCCAAAACCCGAAGTGCATCCATATCCAACTCCTCAATTTATTAGGGGTTATCACTCGTCTCTCATGTCGCACAAGTTGATCGCTGTTGTCCTCCATTTTTTGGCAAAATACCAGCAGCAGCCGATTGAAACTATAGGAACGTAAAATTGGTGAGAATCTTCTTTTTATCTTTCGCAATGCCTACTGCACTTTCGAAATTCTTTATTTAGTTTTTCTGCTTGTTTAGGAGTTTTGTTACATCTATCTTTTATTTGTTTAATTCGTTTCAAATTAATAGTGTACATATTTGGGTAAAATCGATTCCCTATTTTCGTTTTCGAAACTTGCGTTGGTTGGTCCGATCGATTGTGCAATCGATTTTCGAACGTAGAGTGACAGCCCTAGTAAGTAAATGATTTTATAATTCTTTCTCTATGACTGTTGTATATGGATAATGTCTTCAAAACACTTACTTGCGAGCAATAGGGAGTGGGTGTTAATATGGTTTCCTATGCAAGGACATTAGCCAATCATAGCAGTGGTCATTTACTGACAAAATAGTGTGGAAAAGGATTAACTTTATTAACATACCTCAAGGAACATTAAAATAATAATGAAAAAAATCATGTCATGACCCCTTAAAAAGAATGCTCTCAATTCAAACACAAGAGAATTGTATTTAAAATATGATTTACAATTTTTAATTTGGCCTTGTCAGCATGTTTTACAGTGCATTTCTTAACATAGTTTTTACATGCAGGGAGTTCAGCTACATTAAGCCTGTCTCACCCTTTCAAAGAACACACACACACACACACACACTAAGGACATACATATTTCAGGCTAATTGCAGGGAGGAGGAATGATTCATATTCTGCCTCTGTCTGCAAATATTCAGATGAATGGGGGATTGGGCCCAGACAAACTCGAACATGCATATGAGGGTCAACGACATGATTCTCTCGCTTTTTTTAACCCAGATTTATTAATTTGGATAAAATTTGGATTTAGATTTATCTGCCAATATATCGGTTATCAATTTTCGTATTTACATGAATAGAGTGTGTACATTTCTAAGAACATGGCATTTGCGTTTTACTTTTAAGTAAAAAAAAATGCAATCATGGATTCTATTGTATGTCAAAAATGACTTCATGTCCCTCTTTACTCAATATAATTAACACACCAATGTCAGTGATTTTAGGAGCCAAACCTATTAATCCAGTTAATTTAGGCCATGTTCATGCACATGCACACACACACAATTTAACCCGTACTCAACCATTAAATCCCAACTAACCCCTCAAGCGCAAATTATAACCCTTCTTTTCGCTGCCTTCATCTTCATTTGTGTCACACACACACACACACACACACAAGGGTCCAAATATGGAACTGGGTGGAGCTCATCTCTAACAGCCCTTGAAATCCAATGAAATCCACTCGGAACTCCTAGTGCAAGGAAAATATTTAATCACATTCATACGAAAAGCTACAGAGCATGTCAACGACTTCCTTATTTCACCAAAGGCAACACCTCGAAACATTGAGAAAGCGTTAGCTGGCCATCCACGCCATAAAACTTTACACTATTCGCACAGCAGACGTACAGCATTATGCAAATACGACTAATCCTTAAAGCCAACATCTAAATACGACTGTTATTATTTTTCCTGCCCCCTGCCTTCGCCCTTCACCTTTAAAAACACACACGGCCTTGTTAGTGAGTGTTCACATTAAGCCCGTTTTATCATGCAAACCGACGGACTCCATTTTCATTAACGCACGTCCACGATTTCCACCCTCATAAAGGACAGTGGGCTGTCAATCATGAGGAATATTAGATGAGAAGGGAAGAGATGGATTTTTAATCACTTTAAGTGAAAAGGAAGGACAGGTGAGCTTTCCGAAAGCCTTCAAGAATATTCCCCGCACCATCAGTCCATATATATGATAATGAATATCTAAGATTTGAGGCCACATGGGGAGGTCACACAAACACCAGTCATAAATCCACACACATGCTGGATGATATGCAATTATTCGATTTAAGCCTGACAGTTCTGAGAAGATGCAAGTAAATTGAGGTGATATGCTTGAAATTCTCTCATAGATTTCATATCGGATAATGCTAATGATCTGGGAGTATCTGTAATGGAAAATACTTCATTTAATTCAAAAAGATACTTCAGATAAAGAGCTTTCTTCTAGGGTTGGCCTCCACAGTATTGCCTTCCTAATTATAAATGGAGGTAGCATGCTAACACACATACTTTGTCAGCACATGTGTGTGTTATGCTTTATTAATTAAGCAGAGAGATGAATAAATAAACATGACAGAAGTGTCTCATTAAAAATAAACCACACACCACACTCCAAACCCCATCACACCTTTAGCAACCCCTGCCCCTGTGTGTGTGTGTGTTTGCATATTAGTGTTTCATACCAAGGCGGCTTTAACCTTGTGTGTCCATGGCTTCCATTTGAGCTCTGTCTGTTCGTTCAACCTCCCCACCTCTTTCTTTCTCCAGGGTAGTCTGGCCATGCAGTGTCCTACAAAGCAACACTACTTTTTTCACAGGTGACAGAAGTGTTGTGGTCTCTATGTCAGCCTGGATGTCTGTGAATGTGAGCATGTGTCCAATCCGGTTAGAAAGACCATAGAACAACCTTAGAATCACATTCCAGTTATGCTTTTTCAGATAAACAGAAAGACAAATTACAATATTAGAAATATCAGTGCTCACAAAGCACCAGAAGTTACATTTATTTTATATTATATGATTAAAAAAGTTGGTATTGAAGCTGTTTAATAACTTAATATTAAATATAAAATAATTGTCCATAATTAATTACTATTATGCTGCTGTTTTCAAGGTCCTGTTCTTCGTGATCCCATTTTTCAAACTTTAGTTAGTGTGTAATGTTGCTGTTAGAGCAAAAATAATACCTGTAAAATTATAAAGCTCAAAGTTCAATGCCAAGCGAGATATTTTATTTAACAGAAGTTCCCTTTCAAAGCCTACAGCGAACGGCCAGTTTGGACTACATCTCTGTACATCCTGCTTTAATTACGTCAGTAGATCAGTTTGTTGACTAACCTCCGCCCACAAGAATACGCGAAAAAAGGGGGCGTGGTCTTGTTGCTCCCTCGTGGAGAAGAGGAATTGTTGCGTTTGTATAGTGTTTGTCGCCATGTCGTCGAGACGCTGTTATTTTCATCCCGGAGTCAAATCACCTTTGTTTGGCTTTCCCAGGGACGCTGTACTTAGAGATCATTGAGCGCATGCATCCCCGTTATGGTGAGAGGCGTGACCTTTCCGGTAACGTGCGCTCTGCGTCCGCTAAGCTGCTGTTGAATCACAACACGGGAACCGCTGGCACAATCAGACCTTGTTACGTATTTCTGAAGGAGGGACTTCATAGAACAGGGAAATCTTTCAAGCCGTTTTGAGGACAGTGAAAACAGTGGTATACAGATAAGTAAATTGTGTGAAAAATACTGTTTTTTTTACACGTGAAACATGAACATATGTTATATTGCACACTGTAAACACAATCAAAGCTTCAAAAAAACGCGAAAAACGGGACCTTTCAGATAAAAATTGTCACTTCCTGGAGGATGATGCGATTGATTAACTAGCTTGTTTGTTAAGAGACTAAAGGCCAGTTCACACTGAGAATAATAACAAACAATAAATATAATGATTATATTAGCATCCACACCAGTGGACGATATTGTTCAGTTTATTATAAGTGAGCACTGTAGTTTTGACATCTGCCGCTTTAAATGCTCAAGCTGAAAGTGATTCCAACTATTTAATTTCGGTTATGGTTAAGCTGTTATCGTTATGCTGTGAACAATTTTTAGAACTCACCTAAAGGATTATTAGGAACACCATACTAATACTGTGTTTGACCCCCTTTCGCCTTCAGAACTGCCTTAATTCTACGTGGCATTGATTCAACAAGGTGCTGAAAGCATTCTTTAGAAATGTTGGCCCATATTGATAGGATAGCATCTTGCAGTTGATGGAGATTTGTGGGATGCACATCCAGGGCACGAAGCTCCCATTCCACCACATCCCAAAGATGCTCTATTGGGTTGAGATCTGGTGACTGTGGGGGCCATTTTAGTACAGTGAACTCATTGTCATGTTCAAGAAACCAATTTGAAATGATTCGAGCTTTGTGACATTGTGCATTATCCTGCTGGAAGTAGCCATCAGAAGATGGGTACATGTTGGTCATAAAGGGATGGACAATTGGACATGGTCAGAAACAATTCTCAGGTAGGCCGTGGCATTTAAACGATGCCCAGTTGGCACTAAGGGGCCTAAAGTGTGCCAAGAAAACATCCCCCACACCATTACACCACCACCACCACTTGGTAACAAGGCATGATGGATCCATGTTCTCATTCTGTTTACGCCAAATTCTGACTCTACCATCTGAATGTCTCAACAGAAATCGAGACTCATCAGACCAGGCAACATTTTTCCAGTCTTCAACTGTCCAATTTTGGTGAGCTTGTGCAAATTGTAGCCTCTTTTTCCTATTTGTAGTGGAGATGAGTGGTACCCGGTGGGGTCTTCTGCTGTTGTAGCCCATCCGCCTCAAGGTTGTGCGTGTTGTGGCTTCACAAATCCTTTGCTGCATACCTCGGTTGTAACGAGTGGTTAATTCAGTCAAAGTTGCTCTTCTATCAGCTTGAATCAGTCGGCCCATTCTCCTCTGACCTCAAGCATCAACAAGGCATTTTCGCCCACAGGACTGCCGCATACTGGATGTTTTTCCCTTTTCACACCATTCTTTGTAAACCCTAGAAATGGTTGTGCGTGAAAATCCCAGTAACTGAGCAGATTGTGAAATACTCAGACCGGCCTGTCTGGCACCAACAACCACGCTCAAAATTGCTTAAAATCACCTTTCTTTCCCATTCTGACATTCAGTTTGGAGTTCAGGAGATTGTCTTGACCAGGACCACACCCCTAAATGCATTGAAGCAAAGTGATTTGAAGCAAAGTGCCATGTGATTTGTTGATTAGATAATTGCATTAATGAGAAATTGAACAGGTGTTCCTAATAATCCTTTAGGTGAGTGTATATCTGTAATGTTAGTTATTGTTCTTGGTGTGAATGGACTTTAACAGTAAGAACAATGAAAAGTGACTAGGGAAAAGCTATAAAATAATTACCAAATAAAATACATTTCCAAGAAAACATGTTTTACTTAAAATATTTTGATTAGAGAAAGAAAAAAATGAAGAAACACCTGGAATATTTCTTAATAAAATCCAATGTGAGTATTCACACCAACTTTTAACACACTGAAGACAAGATATGAAATACATATAGGATATAAAACAAGGCAGTGGTCCTAACATATTGCAAACACAGAAAACTAAAATATGATTTCCATCTTTAAAAACTGTGAGCTCATCATTATTTAAGGGGTGGTTGAATATGAATTGTATAATAATGTTGCTGTTTGAGCATAAACAGCATCTGCAAAGTTACAATGTGCAAAGTTCAAAGCAAGGCTTTTATAGAAATCACTTTTTAAGGAATACAACAAACGGCTGGTAGGGATTACAACAAGCTTCTACTCAGGTTGGTGACATCACTAACCCTAAAATTTACACAAACCCTGCCCCTGGGAACAAGCAACAAAGGGGTTGAGGCCATGTTGAGAAGAGGAAGAGTTGTTGTACTAGAGCACATTTAGGAGTCTGCTCAAGCTGTCGCATCGGTCTTTCACATTTATTGCAATATAATACGTAACACAAATGCAATAGCATGTCATAAAAGCAAGATGACAATATATACGTTATAACCGTAATTGAACTAAACTATACCTGTTCTGCCTTCATGCAGCATATATTCTCTGGCTCTGAAAGCATCTTACAACAGTTCCCACATGAACGATTTATAGATCAACCATTCAAAAACGTCCTGTTGCACTCTACATGTTGTCACTTCTTCTTTAATCTCTCTATCATTGTCCGTCTCCTGTTTGAACATAAAATGCTGAACAGTTTCGGACATTTTCAGTGTTTGTCTGCGTGAGGTAATCGGAGCTGCTAACACGAGCACTTGAAGCTCCGGCGTCTTCTAGAAAGGGGGCAGAGAGCAGCAGCTCATTTGCATTTAAAGGGACACACAAAAACGGTTTGCTCATCCTCAAAAAGTGACCATTTTAACATGCTATAAAACCTGTGGATATTTGAGCTAAAACTTCACATACACATTCTGGGGACATCAGAGACTTATTTTACAGTATACTACGACATCGACATATAATGAGAACATGAAAATATAATGGTAGAATTGTGATGTGGGATAAATTACATATGACTGTGTAAAGATTCTGATGAGCTCCACAAGTTCTGTATTCAAAAATAATTGTCTATTGTGTCGTGATAAAATTACAAAATCCTAAAGGATGCGAGCGTGTGCATAAAAGAGAAACTGTGCATGTTCATTAGCATACCTAATTGTTATGAATCTTGTGTTCAACATCCACATCAGTCTAATCAACAATAATGAGTCTCTGTCATGTAAAGTGCAGACAGCACAGAGCCAAGAGCACTTTGAAAGCAAAAAAGTTGCCAAAATTGGCACAGTTTGTGTGTTTGGATGATTGCATTACTACAGATGGCCATTAAAAGATCTTTTAATGTGGAGAACAGACACTTGCAGCCTCTGAGAAAAGATAAAAATATAATTAAAACTCCCAAAATCAAGAGAGAAAAAAAAGACTCAAATAAAGTTAATTTCCAAGCCTCCACCTCAGCAATTAACAGTGTATGTTTGTTGGCAGACGCATTATCCACGCAGTAAAGACCATTATCACTCCCTGTGTGTATTTAGGTACAACCTGTTCAATGCATATAGACCCACAATGCAAACACAAACACATCCTCAAATGACAGAGTTTCAACGGCATATAGATGTACACACATACAGATACAAGATACATACACACACACACCTAAGGACTAAGCCTCTGTGTCAATACATATCCCCAGTTCATTAAACAACGACATGTGTCAGAGGAACAGTTCATTTGCAGTAAATGTCATTCTCTAGTGGCTAGTTTAATAGTCAACACACACACACACACACACACACACACAAAGTAAGCTGACAAGTAGCTCAACAAGAATAAAGGAGTATCTCAAATGCCATCAGGTGCTGCTGTACAACCTCAATAAACCAATCGAGAGAGCAAGAGAGGAGGGGAGCGGGTTGAGGAGGGGAGAAAATGGAGAGGAAAAAGAGATTTGGTGAAGAGGAGGGGTGAGGGCATGAGAGGGTGGAGAGGATATGAAAAGAAAAGGATGTAGCCTTTGTCATGAAGCTGACAGAACACTTCATTGCAAGACAGAATTACATTATATTTTCCTCAAGTCATTATAATCTGTCCTTCTCTTCCTGCTAGCCCTCTATTTCTCCCCCTCTCACACGCTCTAGCCCACCTTTCCCTCCTATCGCTACTCAAATAGAAGATGTGTGCGTGAGAGAGAGAAATGATTGAGCCACAGACCTGGCTAAAGCGGTTTCCTGTTGAATACCAAAACAGCCCTGACTCGTCGAGGCATGGACTCCACTAGACCCCTGAAGGTGTGCTGTTGTATCAGGCACCAAGATGTTAGGAGCAGTCCCTTTAAGTCCTGTAAGTTGCGAGGTAGGGCCTCCATGGATCGGACTTGTTTGTTCAGCACATCCCACAGATGCTCGATTGGATTGAGATCTGGGGAACTTGGAAGCCAAGTCAACACCTCAAACTCGTTGTGCTCCTCAAACCATTCCTGAACCATTTTTGCTTTGTGGCAGGGCGCATTATCCTGCTGAAAGAGGCCACAGCCACCAGGGAACAGTGCCATGTGTTCCCCAGGTAAGTGACACACACGCACCCCGCCATCCATGTGATGTAAAAGAAAACGTGATTCATCAGACCAGGCCACCTTCTTCGATTGCTCCGTGGTCCAGTTCTGATGCTCACAACACTGTTAGTGCTTTCGGTGGTGGAGAGGGGTCAGCATGGGCACCCTGACTGGTCTGCGGCTTTGCAGCCCCTTACGCAACAAACTGCAATGCACTGTGTATTCTTACACCGTTCTATCAGAACCAGCATTAACGTCTTGAGTAATTTGAGCTACAGTAGCTCATCTGTTTGATCGGAGCACATGGGCCGGCCTTTTCGCTCTCCACGTGCATCAATGAGCCTTAGCCGCCCATGACCCTGTCACCGGTTCATCACTGTTCCTTCCTTGGAGCACTTTTGATAGTTCCTGACAACAGCAGACCGGGAACACCCCACAAGAGCTGCAGTTTTGGAGATGCTCTGACGCAGTCGTCTAGCCATCACACTTTAGACCTTGTCAAACTCGCTCAAATCCTTACACTTGCCCATTTTTCCTGCTTCGAACACATCAACTTTGAGAATAAAACGTTCACTTGTTAATATATCTAATATATCCCTCCCACTAACAGGTGCCGTGATGAAGAGATAATCAGTGTTATTGACTTCACCTCGGTCATAATGTTATGCCTGATCGGTGTATGTAAATGAACAATGGGTACTTTGTTTTACACCCAGATATTCCTGCTTATTTGTCAGGAAAAGTCTTCTGAAAGCTCAAGGGCTTTTGTGAAAACTACACATTGGACATACGCCTTTTTGTATCACCGCTCACAAAAAGTCAGATTGAGCCCAGTGCATTATGGGTGTTGAAGTTTTCCTACCTTTTTGGCAAAAGGTAACAGCATAGCTGTTCTCTGTTTTTCTAGACAGCACCGTAAAAAAATAAAAACGTTACGACATCTATGTAAAAAAAAAATACTGTGTATATTGCTTGGCAGTAAATTGTTTGGTGCATGGTTATTAACAGTATATTTTTGACGTAGATGAAAAAGGCATATTAGAATGATTTCTGAAGGATCATGTGACACTGAAGAATGGAGTAATGATGCTGAAAATTCAGCTTAATCATCACAGGAATAAATTATATTTAAAATATAATACAATTTAAATTTCAAACAGTACATTTTCACAATATTCTTGTTTTTACTGTGATTTTGATCATATAAACATAGCCCCGAGAAAAACATTATTTAAAAAATGTTTTCCCTGCTACAAACATTTTAACAGTAGTGCATATGCTATTACTATTGCTGCCATTTTTTAAATATAATAATACAGCAATTCATTCAAAGCAGCAATTGATTTTACCACAGGGTGTGGGTTTCAGGCAGCTTTGAAGTCTACAGTAAAGCAGTAAAAGCAGACTCAGTGAAGCAATATTTTCAAGGGTTCACATCTTTCCGATTAATCCATAGAATTTACACAATATTTCCATAGCATATAGTACACTTGAATGACCTGACTGTATTACATATGATAGACAGATACCAAACACACCCTCAGCATTTTGAATTTATTTGATAAAAAAAGAACTGAGAGCGAGAGAGTAACAAATACGAATAGCAAGAGGTCTGACACAGCCGACAGCGCGGAACCACAGATTCATAACACACTACGATCCGTCTGAAGATCTGTACAAAGAACGTACCATTCTTGAACAAACGAGAACAGTGTGCTCACATTAACGAGCTGCATGATCAATGGTTTCGAAACTTGTATAGAAAAAAATGACTTAATGTTTACTTTGCATCAGAGAGTCTGGCTTCGAAATGCCTAATTTACTACAATTAGCAGTTAAAGATGATTGATGCGTTCTTGAATGTAGCATGCAATCAGATGATGCTTGGACATAAATATACACATACATCTGTGCACACACATATATTGAAGTCTGTCTACTGTGGTGGTAGAGGATCAAAACATGACTGAAGGCTCACATATACTCCTGCGGTTTCACATTTCTACACCTGGCAGATGACTGACATCCACAACCAGAGGATTCTGCTCTCTTTGTATTCACAGAGAAAAAGAGAGAGAGAGAATCACAGACATGCAGTGCACACAGTATACATAGAGAGAGAGAGAGAGAGAGAGAGAGAGAGAGAGAAAGAAAGAGAAAGAGAGAGAGAGAGAGAGAGAGATGGACTTAACTGCATACATGAGTTTGACTGGGTTGTGTTTACATTGTGTATTGTGAGTTTTGTGAATCTCCTGAATATTTCCAGGCAGCACTGCAGTGCAGGAGGTGCTAAACCACTGCAAAGTGTACCAAATCAATGCAGCACCGGCAGAAAGAGAGAGGGAGACAGTGAACATAAAGAGGGGAGGAAGAGATTGTGCGTATGTGTGTGTGTGTGTGTGTGTGTGTGAGAGAGAGAGAGAGAGAGAGAGAGAGAGAGAGAGAGAGAGAGAGGGAGAGGGAGAGGGAGAGGGTCAGGATTTGCCTACACTATGGGGACCAAATGTCACCATAAGGATAGTAAAATCTGAAATCACCTACAGTTCCCATGAGGGAACTAGCTTAAACACACTAAATAATGTCTTAAAGGGATAGTTCACCCAAAAATGAAAATTCTCTCATTAATTACTCACCCTCATATCGTTCCAAACCCGTAAGACCTTCATTTCATCTTCGAAACACACATTAAGATATTTTTGATGAAATCCGAGAGCTCTCAGGCCCCTAGACAGCAATTTAATTACCTCTTTCAAGGCCCAGAAAGGTAGTAAAAAGGTTGTTAAAATAGTCCATGTGACTACAGTGGTTCAACCTTAATTTTATGAAGCGACGAGAATACTTTTTTGGCCACAAAAACAAACGAAAACATCTCTTTATTCAACAATTTCGTTCTGTGTAGTGTGTCTGTTAAGTGTACAAATTGATTAAAACAAAACAAGTGAACATTTGATAGAAATGATAGAAAAACAAACACAGTGTCTTGACTTGAAACATACACAAACACAACTACCAGGACATGTGAGTTGCATCCTACAAGAAAGAAAATCATGGTTTATATTTTCACTGTTTCTCCTCGAAATGATTAACTGGAGATCAAATGGACATTTTCCTTAATCCTCCTGCTTCTCTGATTTTTTCAAGTAAAAAGCTTCAAGTAACCTCACGTCTCCTCTGAAGTTTCAGACGAGCTGTAAGCACAAGCTGTGCTCAGATTTGCCAAGACACCAAAGTCTGGAATCAAACGTCAGAAGTTTCTATATGAGCTCCAACATTAAATTCTTCCAAAATGCTTATCCACTGCTATACGATACTAGTCATTTTTATAGGCCTAGCCACCTCATTTTTCAATGCGGAAGTATCACATTCTATATCAAAAGAAGTATCTTATATACTCACCAAGGCTCTATTTATTTGATCAAAAATACAGTAAAAAAGTAATGCTTTGTTTTTGCCAAACAACTCATTTTCTTTCTTTCATCCCACTGAAATGTTGACATTCCTTATCAGCGTAATACTAATGAAAGCTCTACAACACTCAACATCCATTTCTGCAGTTGAAGGTGTGATACTGAGCCCTGCCTCCCCTGTCACTGACTGCATAGGCACAGAAATCTGCATTTAAATACAGGAAGGAGAAATGTGAAATCATCTCACAGCTATTTGTCATCCTGATGAGGGACAGAGACCCGGCACTGACGTTAGCCTCCGACTCATCAGACAGGAAGTGCTGGTGCTGGTGAGCTGGTGGCTCATTGAGATCTACAGACTAGATAAGTGTAAGAGTGTGAGTGTCTATGTGTGTTTTAATTTGAAACAGGGTGACTCATACCATCTCCAAGCCATTCATCTGATTAATCAAACCTAGCCAAGCACATCCACTGGGGAATTGATTTAAAGTTTTATGAGTATATCATGATCAAACTGTCCATATGAATAATAATGTCTCAATACCTTCCTTCTCCCTTGAACTCATTTATTTTTCAAGCTAGATCACAATTCCTCTCCAACTAATACACCCAATTCAACCCACTTTCGCTCCATAGCAGACAGCTTTTTAAAGTATAGCCTAAATTAGGAATTTTCAACCTTTGAGGATGATCCCCATGAGGGACCTCTTTCCTAAAATGTAAAAAGCCGCTATATTTTTTCCATGTAGAACTTTTTTTTATTATTGTAGAAATTTAATAAGTTTTATATTATAAAATGCCAAAAAAAATGTTTTGTTGTTTTATAGTTTTACTTAAAGCTACACTGTGTAACTTTTTTAGTTTATTATTAGCCAAAAACACTAAGTTCTTTCAAAAATATCTGTGCTCATTAATGTATATTTACTTCTTTCAAGTAATAAAGTATTCTCGTAAGTTTATAATATGCCATTGAAAATACATACGGGTAAGGGGTTCGAATGCGGGTCGCCATGTTGCCCCTCCATCTTGAAAGTACATTAGCCAAAGAGGGACATACCCATAAATTCAAGCTTCGCCTTTCGCGTTTTAACACTCGATGGCACCGTGTCGAATGTGGACGAGGTCGAACTGGAAGCCATATTAAAGGGTTAGTCAGGGCCGGCGTTTGCTATAGGCGAGCTAGGCGGTTGCCTAGGGCGACAAATGTGTTGGGGGCGCAGCCAGGCGCCCTCTAGTGGCGCCCTTAAACCTACTTCCCATTAAGCATAGAATTAAAACAAGCGAAATAAAACATACTGTTTATTAAACATGATCATCCTTGGGCGCCCCCTCAGCCGCACGTTTAATTACTTAACCTGATTATTAGATTGAATTGAAGTGAATATTGTCTAGCACAGGCGTTATGTCAGGCAAGTACTCAGCACTGGCGCGTTCTTCAAATATGAAGCGGTCTAAACCCTCGAGTACACAGGGACGGAAAAAGAGAAAGGCAGACGATCAAAAGAAAGCCCAGTATAGAGGTAAGTCTTCTCATCTTAGCCATAAAGGTGTCAAACAAAATAAATTTACTTCGTATTATCGATATTATCAACTAATATTGGACGGCATTGGACGTTTCATTGCTGTCACTAAGCTATCACTAGCTAGCTATAGTTATCTACATATTACTACGCATTTCACTGACAATAAGGAAATCCAGACGAGCCAAATTTTAATGCTGCGTCAATTTTGAAGGTGAATAGAAATGCCAGAAACAACTGTTCATCTTTTATTATTTAAGATAGGAATAGAGCTACAAGAACTTATATATTTTAATTTTGTAGTGGTAAATACAGTGTATCCATAATAGTACTTTTGTTTGTAGAGGGTATAGTTAATCCAGTTTATGGGTCATAATTTGCTTAAGTGTCTTTACAGGTGCTTAAGAGAGTTTTTGCACAGTTTATGGAGTTAATATTTGGTAAATATCCTTGAACATTCTTTCTAGCATTTGTGTATGACCAATTTATTGCAGTTGATCCTTCAAGTCTTAACTTTCTTGATTAAGTGTTGGAGTGACTATAAAAGCAATTTTGTTTGTTCATCCATAGTTTGAGTCATAATTTGTTAAATATCCTCCAACTTTCTTTGTAGCATTTTTGTATGTGCAATTTATTAGAGTGTATCATTTAAGTCATAATTAGCTTTTTAAGTCTTGGAGTAACAATAGGAGCATTTTTGTTTATATAGTTTTTATAAATACTTAACCCATTTGTGCCCAATTTTTTCTGAATGGCATGTTCTGCATTTATTTTCCCCAGGTTTTTGTATTTTTTCTTGAAAATCGTATTTGAATCTGTGGCAACTATAGTTGCCGGTGGGCAAATATGTTGTATGCACCCCTTCAATGTCAAATATGAATAAGAGGAGAACATTTAGCATCTAACTCAAAATAACTGCTTTCAACAGATCAATCTTTATTCATAATCAAATTTATTATGTTTGACTAAGTATACTAAAAACTATAGATCTGTTGTAAGATGCGTTTTATTTGGATGATTCTAGAGACCTTCATGATTATGTTGATATATATATATGTCAACAAAAAATACTTATTACATGAAAATGACCTTTCTTTGGGAGGGTTTGCCTTCGTTGTGCTCCCTGGAAGTAGGGGTAGGAAGTTGGCAGTCTCATGTGACAGGAAGGAAGTTAATATATTTTTTCTTGAAATCCTTTATTTGGTTGTCTGCTGGTGTGTCATTAAGATATAAAACATGGATAATATCTAGAAAAATACTTACAGAAGGAAAATGACAACTATACACTGGCAACTATAGTTGCCGGTGGGCTTAACAATTAAGGGGAGGGGGGGGGGGGGGGCGCAAAACTCAATCTCGCCTAGGGCAACCAAAGAGCTAGAGCCGGCCCTGGGGTTAGTTCACCCAAAAATGAAAATTCTGTCATTAATTACTTACCCTCATGTCGTTCGACACCCGTCAGACCTCCGTTCATCTTCGGAACAGAAATTAAGATATTTTAGTTGAAATCTGATGCCTCTGAAAGTCCTCCATTGGCTCAATTGTACTCTACACTCTCAAGACCCTTAAAAGGTACTAAAGACGTCGTTACAAAGTCCATCTCACTACAGTGGTTCTAAAATAACTTTATGAATCGGCGACAATAGTTTTTGTGCGCAAAAAAAACCTAAATAACGACTTGCATAGTGATGACGATTTCAAAACAAAGCATCATGAAGCTTCGAAGCGTTATGAGTCACTTAGCCGAATGATGATTCGGATCGCATGTCAAACCGCCAAACTGCTGAAGTTTGGCGATTCAAACCGCTGAATCGACTCAGTGATTCATAACGCTTCGAAGCTTCATGATGCTTTGTTTTGAAATCGTCATCACTATGGAAGTCGTTATTTAGGGTTCCCTTTCGAGGGAACTCGCACTGCATCGGGACGACGCTTTGGGGATGCTCCCTTAGCATCAGCGAATCTGAAACCAGAATGCCAACTAGGCCAATCCGATTGGCGTGCGTGATGACGTCATTGTGACGGCATACCCGGAAGTATAAAAGGGGAGCTGGAACGTAATGGCGGTAGTTATTGCTCTTCAGCAAGCGCTATCTGTCAAACTGTCTGTCTATTTACTGTTGTATGTCAGTGAAAGTGTGTGATTGAAATGAAGTGTGAAAAAGTGAGAGAGTTCAAGCAGTGTGTGCATCCTTGCCCTCGCTACATGTCGGGCTCGGATACACACCTGCTGTGTGTGCACTGCCTGGGCGTTCAGCATGCTCGAGCGGCTCTCGAGGGAGCCGCTTGTGAGCATTATGAAAGCTGACGCTCAGAGTGCTCCGCTCTCGGCGTGAGCCCCGTGGATCGGTCCCGCATCCGCCGAGGCGGTGCGGCGAGGCTGGTCATGGGGCTCACGGATGGACTGTCAGCGGGACTGGGACTGCTGAGGCATTTTCCCAGTCTTTATCTGACAGTTCAGATGTTCTCCTTCCCCGTGTGGAAGCCCGCGCTGCGGCTTCTTCCCCCGGGGCGGAGGACGCGATGTGTGAGAGGTCTGATTCTGAGGAATTAGACGTACTCAGCATCGAGGCAGTCAAAGTCATAAGCACTTCTTAAATATGCAAGATTCCATCCACGCGATTGCTGGAAAAAAAAAAAAAAAAAAAAAGGCAGCGCGCAGGTTATGGGTCTGCAATTAATGTGAACACACGCGATCGGTGTGCATGAGATACTGGTTGGCTTAACGGACGAGTCCGTATAGTAAAATAAATCAGTATTTGTCTGATATGGCTGCATTTAAGTCTGAGGATTTAAATGAGATATTATCTGACTCTGAGGAGTTAGATATTCAGTCATTTCAGACCATGTTTCACTGTATTGTGTGACACTGTTTGGCTTTTTTCTCGAGGGATGAAAGCCAATTGTATTATGACGGCTTGAACCACGTTGCTGAGGCAACGCGGGGTCTATGAGTCCGTATAAATACAAATAAAACAGTGTCGTCTGATTAATTACGGCTACATTTAATTCTAAGGAATTAAAATTAAATATAATCTAACTTTGAAAAGGAGTTAGATATTCAGCCTATCATTCAGACTATGTTTCACCTTATTGTGGCTGCATTTAATTCTGAGGAATTAAATTAAAATATTATCTGACTTTGAGGAGTTAGATATATTTTTTATTCAGCCTATTATTCAGATCAGGTTGCACGGGTTTGGTGATTATGATGGCATTTAATTCCGAGGAATTGAGTGTCATGTTATCCGACTTTGATAAGTTGGATACTTTAATTCTGTCACCCAAGCGTGTTTAACTTGTGAACTGGATATTCATCTAAGATGGAGCCCTCCTGAAGTTGATGTCGTTCTCGCCGCCTTGTGGCCTGCGGGACACATCAGTTTCAGGCAATTGCTAATCGCAGTGTCCGCTCTAGGGTTGTGGCCCTGTTGAGCTGCTCCCTTAGATGAGGCCCCCTGCTGGCCAGCCCCCTCTCCCGGGTAGGAGCGATCGAGGTCGCCTCCCCTGTGGAGTTTTCGGGAATCGATGCTGTGTTCCCGCCGTCTAGTACGCTTCGGGCCACATCGTTTCCCCGTGCACGCGTGCTGCACCAGCCGCCTCTAGCAAGACTTGCGGTGGTCCAGCAAACGCGTACGCACACCGAAAATCTTCCTCGATTTCGCCCTGCCGGTAAGCCGCTTCAGGGGGTCGGGGAGGAGGCTCGGTTGACACCCGAGACCGGCCTCGAGAGGCTGGTTCCCTTAGCAGATTATCTCGGCGCATGGTTATGCCTCCGAATATATCAGCTTGGGGCCTGCGACTGTAGGAAGGGGCATACAGACTGCAGTCCGGTTACCTTCCCCTGAAGTTCAGTGGGGTGGTCTGGACGGCAGTGGTCCCTGGGCAGGTTCGGGTAATGGAACAGGAAGTTCACTCCCTGTTGGTAAGGAGGCCACAGAATGTGCTCCTCCGCCAGACAGGGAGTCCGGGTTCTACAGCCAGTACTTCATAGTTCCTAAGAGGGATGGCGAGTTGCATCCAACTTTAGACCAGAGGTACTTGAATCGTTCTCTGAGGAGATTCAGATTCAAGATGCTTAGCATTTCCTCCATTGTGATTCAGATCCAGTCTGAGGACTGGTCTGTCACGATGGGTCTGAAGAGGACGCATACTTCCCTGTATCCATCCTTCTGTGTCACAGGAAGTTCCTGAGGTTCGCTTTTTGGGGCAAAGCGTACCAATATCGGGTTCTTCCAGGCGGCCTGGTCTCTAAAATGAAGCTAGGCCACAGCATCACTGTGAAGCAGTTTAAGGCTGCTGGGGCTCATTGCGGCTGCGTCCAACAGAATATCTCTTGGCCTGCTGCATGAGACCCTTACAGTGGTAGCTGGGAATCAAGGGGTTTTCCTCGGGGGGGAAAACCATTCTGTATGATCAGGGTAACGCGCAGATGCCTTCGTTCCCTAGTCATATGGAAGAAACCTTGGTTTCTGTCCCAGGGGCCAGTGTTGGGAGCGTTCTGTTGCCGGTAATCCGTTTCAACAGGCGCCTCCCTCACTGGCTGGGACGTGGTTATGGGAAGTAAACCAGGTGGCTTTCCTTGAGGGGAAATCCATTCTGTATGATCAGGGTAACGCGCAGATGCCTTCGTTCCCTAGTCATATGGAAGAAACCTTGGTTTCTGTCCCAAGGGCCAGTGTTGGGAGCGTTCTGTTGCCGGGAATCCGTTTCAACAGATGCCTCCCTCACTGGCTGTGACGTGGTCATGGTGGCCGCTTTGAGAGAGGTCTGTGGGAGACCAGGCATTTCTCCTGGCACATCTACTGCCTGGAAATGCTGGCGGTCTACAAAGCTCTGAAGAGCTTTTTCCCGGACCTCCGCGGCCACCATGTACTGATACGGAGGTAAACCAGGTGGCTTTCCTTGGGGGAAATCCATTCTGTATGATCAGGGTAACGCGCAGTGGCCTTCGTTCCCTAGTCATATGGAAGAAACCTTGGTTTCTGTCCCAAGGGCCAGTGTTGGGAGCGTCCTGTTGCCGGAAATCCGTTTCAACAGACGCCTCCCTCACTGGTTGGGGCACGGCAGGGGGGTTTGAGGTTGCGCCCTCTTTGCAGACTGGCGCATCACATCCTCCTGTGGTCCCAAGGGAAACTGTTGTCCATCAGGGCAATGTATGTCCCGGGGGTCCAAAATCAGGGAGCAGACATCCTGTCGAGGCAGGGGCTGAGGCCCGGGGAGTGGCGACTCCACCCAGAGGTGGTGGAGGCCATATGCAAGAGGTTCGGCCCAGTGGAAGTGGATCTGTTTGCGTCTCGAGAGACGTCCCACTGTCCACTGTGGTTTTCCCTCACGCATCCAGCTCCGCTGGGGCTGGATGCCATGGTGCAGACGTGGCCGAGGCTGCGTCTGTACGCATTTCCCCCGATTGCTCTGCTCCCGGGAGTCCTGGAAAGGGTCCGTCGACAGGGGGTCAGTCTACTTCTGGTAGCACCCCGTTGGCCGACTCGAGTTTGGTTCTCGGATATCATAGCTCTGCTAGCAGGTCAGCCGTGGGAGATTCCTCTGAGGAGGGATCTCCTATCTCAGGCGGCGGGTACGATATTTTACCCCCGCCCGGAGATTTGGAACCTGTGGGTCTGGCCCCTGAGGGGACCAGGTTCATAGAGGCTGGCCTATCGGCAGACGTGATACACTGTAAAATCCAATTAGTAAACCTTACTTAAAAAAACCATGCAAACCGATTGCCTTGAAAAAACCAAGTTAGCTTTACTCAAGTAACTTAAGTGCTAACAATCATCTATTCTAAATCATTGAGAATAGGTACACAATTTTTCAAAGATAACATTTACATATGGACAAATAAATTGAAGGCAATGATACAGTTCAAAGGTAAATTTATTGTATTTGTTTTCTTAACAACTGACACAAGGATGGTACACACAAGTTTGCACTGGGGTAAAACATTTTTAAAACAAACACCTTTTACAGCACAATTTGATTACATCCTAACTCAACAGGAGATTTGTAGTTTCAGAAATTTTTGGTGGCAGTTTGTTCTGTCCCAAACCAAGAATCACTTTCTGAATGAAGTTAAAAGTGTTAATCATGCCTTTTGGGTAATTCAAATTTAAAGCATAAGACAGACCAAACAAGGCGCAAATAGCTTGAGGCAGATTCTGCATATTATCCAGTACTATACCTCCCTCCACAATGATTGGGTCAAGGTACAGTTTATTTGGCATGAGAGGTTCTTCTTCATCAATTACAGTCATCACCCCAACGGGCACTTGTGGCCAGCCATCAATATCACATGCCTGAATAAAACCGAACAATACAAATATTACAACAGGGGAATGTGAAAATCCAGTTTTACCTCACATATTTTAGTGTGGTATTAAAAAGCAACTATTATTATGAAGCACATGTCCATTTATAGTGCAAATTTAAGATGTCTACATGAGTTCTGGGTAGGTCTACCATTATTGGGTAGTTTGGTCATGTGACCACATACATTTATTTCATTGTACTGCCATCTTAAAAGAACTTTGACGTCATTGTGTTAAGTTAATTTGTCAAAATCTATCTATCTATCTATCTATCTATCTATCTATCTATCTATCTATCTATCTATCTATCTATCTATCTATCTATCTATCTATCTATCTATCTATCTATCTATCTATCTATCTATCTATCTATCTATCTATTTTTTTTTTCATGGATTTTTCAATATTTTTCTTACTTAATTGACGTTGATTGTTTAATATCTTTACAAATACAATTCAAATTCATACATGTCATCTCTGGGATTAAATCGGTTAATTGTCAGTTATCTGCCCTGCATACACTGCCTTTTATCCATGTCCCATTAAGTATTTATCTTTTTTTATTTTTTTATCCCGACTCGTATCCAAGGTATATTCATTAAATAGTATAATAACTGAACGGGACATCACAGTTTTCTCCAGAGCTGCTTTATAGCCAAATAAACCGTTTTCACAATTGATGATCTTTACGATTAAGTAATGAAGTCAACACTGAACAGATGAGTTGTAAAATTACACTATTTTCTTTGGAGAAAAGTTTACATCACTGAATAACTTTCAGTGGAGCACAGAAGTGCAATTGATGACAATTAAAACATTTTGGGAGACGTAACCCTTATATTTTTTTTTTTACAATGAGAACTTACGTTGCAGGTGTTGTATAAGTTACTGGCATCATCACTAAGCAGGATAGGTAAGCCCCGGAGCACAAGAGTGTGCATTGCTGTCACATCTGCTTGTTTCTGGAAGTAGATGGAAAAAAAAAAAAGAGATCAAGTTCAAGATCATGAAACATTTAAGCTACAGTAAAAATAAGTTTGGTTATTTCAATTCTGTCACTAATTATATTAATTCTGTCACAGAATAATAAACAAAATGAAGGCTGCAGTAAACTCACCCCTGTATTCATTTGCTGCATGAGCTCATCCAATTTCTCTCCAACTCTTCCTTTCTTGGACTTAAACATTGTGACAAAGCGTGGTGTGTAGCGATCCACAGCACCATAAAACTTACTCTGCAGATCTGTGGTGACTATCCTGTTAAACTCCGCAAACACCTACAACACATGAAAAAACAACAACTTGGGACAGTGTGGACATTTGTTAATGCATGGTAAGGCTTACAGGCCAATTCTAAAGCCAAACCTAAAGAGAATGCGGTTTCTCATGGTGGAAAAAGGAATAAGTACTTACTTGTCTCTCTGTAAAAGTCTATCAATGTTTTCACAGAAGTTTCTGCATCCACAAATCTCATGTCTTCACATTGAAAAGGTCTGGTCCATCTTTGATGCAATGAGTGCTCCACTAGGGTTCACTTTCCTCATTTCTTCAACCAGAAGCTGTCTCACAAAAATAATAGTATAGTGCTACAGTGAAATCACAAATATTGTCAAAAATAATCACAAACTTAATCTCTATAAGCTGCAGGTTACATATAACTTTAAATGTGCGCCATTTCAACAGATGTGTAATGTTAATAATTTATAAACCAATGCCAACAGAGGATAATGCATTAGGGAAAATGGTAAAATAGAAAACCATAATACATATTATATTTGGGACAGTTAAAATAAGTTTTCAGACAATACAAGAACCGTTGTGGCACCTGATAGATTTATGTGCAAAAAATAGGTCAAACCATTTATGAATAATATCAAAATTATTTGGTACACATTAAGAATATCAGCAAAAATTAGCGACAGACAGTAAAAAAAAACATTCACACAAAAGTTGCACGCTTGATTACTTACCTTATTGTTAATCTTCTCCCAAAACTGCAACAAAGCTCCGGATAAAAACGTAGGCAGCCTGTCAACGTCTTTCCACATCTGCAAAATTCAAATTGGCGCTGAGATGGCCGAGATACGTACAGATTCTATTGCGCATGCTCTTACAAGTGCCACTTCTTCTTCTTCGTTTTTTCTGCACATTAGGCACGCTTTAATGCACTGCTGCCTCTCACTGGTATAGTAACGTCATTGCATCCTTTGTTGCTACTTGCTTGTTTCAAGTAAGCGTCACTCAAACAATTGAGTAAACTGTTATTTTCACCCTGCAATTGACTGTAACTCAACAAAACCTAGTAAGAAGTATGTATTCTATATTAGTGAGTAAAGTTTACTAAGTATATGTGAGTCAGGAAAGCTATTAGATTTTACAGTGTAGAGACCTTACTCAGCTCCAGGGCTCCGTCTATGAGGAGACTGTACAGCTTCAAGTGGAATGTATTTTCCACTTGGTGCAGAGAACGTGAGGTGGACCCAGTTAACTGCCCAGTGGCTTCAGTGCTGGAGTTCCTCCAAGATCGTTTCTCTGCAGGGCTTACCCCGTCCACACTCAAGGTGTACGTGGCTGCCATTGCGGCTTTCCACACTCCTTTGGGTGATGGGCCTCTGGGTAGGCACCAGCTGGTTGTACAATTCCTCCGTGGGGCTCGGAGGATGAGGCCTGCGGCTCGGTCCAGAGTTCCAACCTGGGACCTGGCAGTGGTTCTCGAAGGATTGGCTGAGGCCCCCTTCGAACCATTGGAGTCGGCTGGACCAAAGGATCTGACCCTTAAGGTGGCTTTTCTCCTTGCCATTACCTCTCTCAGGAGAGTGGGAGATCTCCAGGCCTTGGCGGTAACGCCGACCTGCCTGGAGTTTGCCCCGGGAGGAGTAAAAGCCATCTTACACCCTAGGCCGGGCTACGTGCCTAAGGTGCCATCAAGGGTGGTCAGGTCATTGGTCCTGCAGGCATTTCATCCTCCGCCTCATGTGACGGCGGAAGAGGGGAGACTTCACCTACTCTGCCCGGTTAGGGCGCTCAGAGTTTATTTGGTGAAGTCTGCACAGTGGAGGAGATCACAACAACTGTTGGTGTGTTTTGGCTCACCTAAGAAGGGATTGCCTGCGTCTACTCAGACAATCAGTAATTGGATTGTCCAGGCGATTACCATGGCCTATCAGGTGCGCAGTTTGCCTTCACCTGTGGCCGTGAGGGCTCATTCCACCAGAGGCATGGCCTCTTCGGTGGCCCTTCTTTCTGGGGTCCCCTTGCAGGATATCTGCGAGGCGGCCGGGTGGGCTACCCCACACACTTTTATCAGGTTTTATAGCCTGGATCTCCCTACGACGCCTGGTGCTAGGGTGCTCCAGTCCTAGCTGTGCCCGGTTTCCGGCTTCACACTAGGGCAGGCGCTACCCTTCGGTGTGGCCTAGTGGGTACTCGTTCCCCAAAGCGTCGTCCCGATGCAGTGCGAGTTCCCTCGAAAGGGAACTGCTCGGGTTATGTATATAACCCTTGTTCCCTGAGAAGGGGAACGAGCACTGCATCCCGACGCCACACCTCGGCGCGCCTGGAGCGCATGCTTCAGAGCAATTACTACCGCCATTACGTTCCAGCTCCCCTTTTATACTTCCGGGTATGCCGTCACAATGACGTCATCACGCACGCCAATCGGATTGGCCTAGTTGGCATTCTGGTTTCAGATTCGCTGATGCTAAGGGAGCATCCCCAAAGCGTCGTCCCGATGCAGTGCTCGTTCCCCTTCTCAGGGAACAAGGGTTATATACATAACCCGAGCAGTTTTTTTGCGCACAAAAACTATTGTCGCCAATTCATAAAGTTATTGTAGAACCACTGTAGTGAGATGGACTTTGTAACGATGTCTTTAGTACCTTTTAAGGGTCTTGAGAGTGTAGAGTACCATTGAGCCAATGGAGGACTTTCAGAGGCATCAGATTTCAACTAAAATATCTTAATTTCTGTTCCGAAGATGAACGGAGGTCTGACGGGTGTCGAACGACATGAGGGTAAGTAATTAATGACAGAATTTTCATTTTTGGGTGAACTAACCCTTTAATCTTGGACTAAATCGGCCACCGTAGTAGGAGTTAAAACGAAATCGGAATTGAGATGAAGAGAAACTAATATTCACTGGATGGTCATATACCTTTTAACCGCTAGATGGGGGAAAATATCACACAGTGTAGCTTTAAGCAAAGTATTAATAAATAATCTGTAAAAAAAAAAAATAAATACTGAAGTTGACTGTATCTGAGATGAAAATACTAAATATGTAGTTTTGGAACAACATATATTACAAAAAAAGCTAAAACCTGAATTAAAAAAAAAGTACTCTCATGATTTTTGATCTGAATAAAATAGTAATATTAGCATTAGCTTCGATGAAGTGAATGAAAGTAAATAAACACATTTTTGAAAAATACATTAAGTACACCTGCAAACTTGTTCACATTTTGTAAAATCTAAAAGAAATTCCACAACCCCTAGTATCCCCTTGCAGCCCACTGTCCTAAATAAATACTCTATCATGTCTTCATTTCAATGTAGAAAATCTTGTTTTATTTAGGGCTGGGCGGTATGGCTGAAAACTGTTTCACGATTTAAGTGTTTCATATTGGTCGATATCGATAATTATTGATATGTTTTATGACCTATATTTAAAATAAGGACCAGGAGAAAAATATATAAGAACATAGCGTGGGTCAAGCATTTCTTTGTACCGTTTTAGATGCTTTTTTCCTCTCCATGGTGGTCTGTTGCTTGTGCGGTGTTGCAGCTGCAGATGTTGTTGGACGTTGCGGGCGAATACGGCTGTGTTCCAATGGTTAGCACAGCTAAGGTGGTAAAACAAGTTACCAGTCTTGGTGGGGATGACGGTCTAGCATAATTTGCAGACGACATTGGTCTGACTATGGTCAGACGTATAAAATCCAAAAAACAGCCATACTGGCCAGCTGACTTGTTTTCCTGCTTTATCAACAATTTCCTTGCTCGCTGCGGCACTCATTTTCCACTTATCACTCCACGCTGGTAGCCTGACAAGCCAGACCCACATCAAGATGTTGGGTCTGGGAACTCACCATTGACAGGGCTCAATCCGAGGGGCGGGACAAACGGTTGTCTTTCAAATTCCCTCTGCACGCAATTGGATAGCGCTACAATCAACCAGAGAGAAACGTGAAGTGGAGCTAGTTGATGGATTGAACTTTCGCCGTATCCGGTGACACATCTTCCTTTCTTAAGAATGACTTCAGTGCCGTTCTTTGTTCTTTTCTCAAAGAAAAACTTAACTCCAAGTCTTCCAGAGTCACGGTCAAAGCCGATTTGAAAGACCGCCGTTTGTCAGCTTCTTTGTTTACGAGTAGCACGCAGAACCGCCGCAACTCAGCTGTGACATGCCGTCATTATGTTAAGCCCGCCCACCGACTCTATACACGATGTGATTGGCCTGACCAGAGTTTGGTTTTTCCAGCTCGCAGGTCTATCGAGAGTTGCTAGACTACACTAGCGGCAAATTAGATTTGCTGGGTGCATCTAGATTTCTAGGCTACCACGCCAGTTCTTACTGAAGAATCCAACACGAGACAACGATATGGCAACCAAATTGATACTGTTACATGATTGGCTGTTAGCGTGTCACTCCCTACGTTGCTAGGTTACCAGAGAGTGAGTGCCTTTATTCATGCAACCAAACTTGCTTCGCAACATATAAAAAAAATTATCGAACGTTTAATCGAACGCATTTTTTATTGATATCGATTACGTGTCTATCGCGATACATAATCGTTGTCGTTTTACTGCCCAGCCCTAACGTCAAAGGTTTTCTGAATTGTTCTTCATGTTGGTCAAGTACTAATATAGCTGCAAAAAGCGATACAGGGCCATGCTCTGAAAGTGCAATGCAGAGCAGGAAGAGCAAACAACAGCAGAAATGTAATGTACATAAAAAACAGCTGGTGAGAATTAAGTCAAAATGAACAGAAGTTCAGCTGAGAACGAACACAGAATGAACAAAAACAAACTTATTTCTAATCCTAGAGGAAGAAATAATAAAGAATAAAGGAATCGAAATGACAACATTAGACACAATTTTATGAAGTTTTCCCACACCGGTCTCAAACCCACAATCTCTGGGTCAGATGCTTGTCACCCATCTCATTGCGCCACTGGGATGACGTGGGTTCACACAGATGCCGAAGTTCCATAGTTCAAGAGAGAATCAACACAAGATGAAGATTCTGTATATAAATGCACCACATGTTATATTTAAATAGTTCAGGTGATATCAGTCTCAGAAAGACACAATGTCTGAAACAGAAGCAACATTTGCATCACCTCTTGTGACATTACAGAATGCGCCACTCAGTTGACGCTGATTCACCAGGCAGAGGAAAGCCTTCAGTGTGAGAGTGAGCACACAAAAGCATTACTTAATATTTTAACCAGATTAGCAAGCTAGTTAGCATGCTAATAAGTTATAAATTATAAGTTACCACTTGGTGGTGCTGTGTTCAAACTTCTCAGGTATCTTGAGGACATGCGGATGATGATACCTACCGAATTTTGTGCCGATATGTCAAATTGTAGATATTTCAATGTATGACAAAATTCAAAATGGCGGCCTGAAGGTTCATCCGATCCTGGCAATCGGTATCCAGGATCATGGATAAGATCATGATTTTCTGACAAATTGTTCAAAAGTTATTAGCCAAAATAGCAATTTTTCAGCCAAATTTGGCACAAACCCTCAGATCAATTCTAAAATGTGTAAAATAGCAATTATAAAGAATAAGTATGCATGTCCAAAGTTTAAGTAAGCTACAATTTATCTCTGGTCCAAGCCATCACCCCGATTCACCCTCAAACCCTGAAACACACCCCATTACAAATCCCAAGTCCCGAAGACTCATTCCCCCCGGAGACTTGAAATGACATAGCGCTCTGTTGAAGCTTCTCTCTTAAAAGGGCTTTTACATGAAAATTTAACAAGTGTGAAATTAGAAATGTTAGCAAATAATAAAAGTAAAGCTAGTGGATCGCAGGCCTACTGTTGCACGCCATGAAGGCTGTAATTGAAAACGCTCTGTCCTGTCATGAAAATAATCTTGAGTAGAAGCAACAGAGGAGAAGCCAAAATTTAGAAGAGGTTTTTATTTTATTTTATATTATTATCACTTCTAAGACATATGACATATCTAAGACATATGGTTCTTGCTATGTCCCGTCTCTCCCACTCCTAATGCACTATACATGATAAGAAAAAACCATCTAAAACACTTTGAGTAATCATACTACTAAAACTAAATGCGATATGGTGATTTAAATGATTTTTGTGCTTTCACTTGAGTGCCACTTCAGCGCGCATGTGTTTCAGATGATCAATGCAATCAACCACAGTTCCAATCACAAAGTGTGTCAAAATATTCCCAAACTTAAAAGTTTTTAAGTTTTTTTATTTTGTCTCCATTTACTCACTCTCATGTAGTTCTAGCATGTCACGCATGCATTTGAACATCCGTGTTTATCACATGTTAAATCTGTTCATCATACAAAGCCCTGTCTCTTCAGAAGTCTTGGATTTGGATTAGACCCCTCGATTGATAGATTTTTTTTAACAATGCCTTCATGACCTTTTTTGGATCTTTCGACATGAGGGTGAGTAGATGACAGATTTAACTTTTTTGGGTGAATTATAGGCCTACCCTATAAATACAGTAAGTCTTGGATAACACTAATTCTATATAGTGAATGGTTTACATCACGATACAAATCGTCACATTTTTATATTGCGATATCGCAATATAATGATGTATCATTATACCCCTATTTTTGAGGGCAGCGGCTATTTGCACTTAGTGCTATTTACACTAAGGGCAAATAGCGATAAATACTATTTACACCAAGTACTAGATTCTATTTACACTCAGTAAAAATAGCATATTTTCTTAGCGATAATTGCTATTTACACTAAGTGCAAACAGCGATAGATGTTATTTACACCAAGTGCAAACAGCGATAGATGTTATTTACACCAAGTGCAAATAGCGATAGATGTTATTTACACCACGTGCAAATAGCGATAGATGTTATTTACACCAAGTGCAAACAGCGATAGATGTTATTTACACCAAGTGCAAATAGCGATAGATGTTATTTACACCAAGTGCAAATAATAGATGTTATTTACACCAAGTGCAAATAGCGATAGATGTTATTTACACCAAGTGCAAATAGCAATAGATGTTATTTACATTAAGTGCAAATAGCGATAGATGTTATTTACACTAAGTGCAAATAGCGATAGATGCTATTTACACTAAGTGCAAAAAGCGATAGATGTTATTTACACCAAGTTTTAATAGCAACTAGATTCTATTTACACTAAGTGAAAATAACATTTTCTTAGCGATATATGTTATTTACACTAAGTGAAATAGCATACTAAGTGAAAATAGTGATATATTCCATTTACACCATATAAAAGTAGCGGTTCTTTGCAATGTGTAAATAGTAATTGCATGCAATTTATACTTTATTTTGACAGATACATACTATTTGCACATCAGTATTGTTGTACATTAACAGGATGCAATAATAACAGAGTGTAAATGATTATATTTGTTAAAATTATTAAATGGATGCTGCCTTAATGGGACAATAAAAGCCCTCTCTACACCTATCCCTAACCCTACCCAATAAATGCTTTTATTATTATTATACATTTCGTTAGGCACTTTATTTCCACATTTATATTCCACAATCATTTTTATTGAAAGTAAATGCCTTTCAGATGTGATTTGTGATGATAAAAGGGATAAGAGCGAGCTCTGCAAAAGGCGGATTCGAACCTGGGTCGATTGCGCCAAAAGCAATATCCTTAAGCCTTACGCTTTACTGATTGCACCACTGAAGACATTGAAATTCAAGTGGGGGTTTTTATGTTGTTTGGCCCAACCAGGCATTGTTGGGCGGAGCTAATGCGAATAGCACTTGCTAACAAGGCACGCTATTTGCACTTGGTGTGAATAGACACTCCGATTTTTTTTTTGTGCCACTTCTACCGCATGCTTTAGCAACCGCTTTGAGTTATTTATTGTTCAATGTAGCAGAACAGCATCTTGTTTGAATATGTTTTTTGGCACAAATAGGTTTGGAGTTCAAGCTGAGCTCATAGTGACAAGCTGATCCCTTCCTTAAGTTATCATGCTAGAGATTGAGCTCACAAACTGACAGAAACATGATAATCTAAACAGGAAAAAGACTGATGTCACTTCCTGGCAGAGTGGATAAGATAAATAACTGCACAAAATCATTCAATTAAACGATTAGAGTTCCTTTCCAAGTAAAATCTGCCAGCCAGCCAGCCGGCCATCTCCACACCTATCAGTCAGGACTAGTAGTATTATAATATTTATGGCTCCTTTTATTGTCAGTGTGGGCACGGGTCCATTTAGTTTATTGAATTCCAAATGATATGCAAATCTAGACGCAGTCACACATGGACTGCCAATGCGGACGTTATCTGATGTCAGCATTCTACATGCACTCAATCATTTCCTACGATGGGAGAGGAAGAAAGAGAGAGTCGACATTGATAGAGGGGTTACAGAGGAGCACCAAAACACTTCTCACCTGAATGAGACTGAGGGTAAAATACAAGATACCTCTGGGGGTTGTGGTAAGACAAATGAAAGAGGAAAGAAAGTAGGCTCAAGTCTACACGGTGAAAGAGTGGAAACTAAGGATGCAACAAACCAAGCGCTCAAATTTATAATTACAGATCATGAAAAAAAACAACAGTGAACTTTCAACGTTAGTAATAAGTGCAGAGAGCACATTTCTATTAATGAAAAATAAAGACAATTTTTACACAAAAAACAAAGAAATTACATTTATTTATTTATTATTCATTGACATTCACAAGACGGGCCAATGCACACAGAGGCATGCTGTAGATTGGGTTTGTGTTGAAGAGCTGCTAACAAATTAAGCTTATTCACAAAATGTGCTCTTTTGTATAATGTAAATAATTGTGAATGTCAGCAGCATCATACATGTCTAAAAGATTGAAGTCTGACGGGTAAAACAAGATGCAGTTCAGTCAGTCTGCTATTTTACTCCAACTGTTACTCCAGATCAGAGGCATCCATAAATATTTAATGTGTCACCCATCAAATAAGTTTAATGGTGCAACGCAAAAATATTTAGTAGTGCGTAAATTGTAACTTAGTGCCTCTTTACGTCAAAACTAGTCTAAGTTGTAACTTGCTGCACAGCTGGTGGAACCGGCCCCAGTACCCCATCCAAATTTCCATTTTGCAAATCAAGCAATCAGAATTTGACATTAAACTTCAAATAGTCCTACAGGTCACAACAGAAAGTGAAATGTTTTATTTTTTTTAAATCACTGCTAAACAGTAAATGTAGCTAATTGATTAAAATTGATTTGATTTAGTGCTGGGAATTGTTAAAAATGTTTTACTAATTAATCGCATTGTTTTCTGTAATTAATCGCAATTAATCACAAGTTTTTAATATTTTGATATTGTAATAATTTCAGTTACTCTCCAAATTAATGTAGAAACAATTTAAAGACACATTCTTTTGAAGGCTTGATTGTGTTTGTGGGGTGCACTGTAACGTGTTCATGCTTCGTTTTTAAAAAATTTCATTATTTTTCATATATTTTACCTTTATTCTACACTGCTCTGTCCCTCCTTGTAAAAACGGTCTGATGGTTTCCGGGTTCTATGAAGCCGGTCCCTCAAAAATACGCAATGGACTCAGATTGGTTAGCTAGCTCAGTGTGTTGTGATTCGCTAACTGCCTAGTGCACGTTTGTCGGAAACGTCACACCTCTTACCTTTACCGGTAGACTGTGCTTTGGGTAGTATTAGAAACAATGGCTTCAATAAAACCATAGCAATTTGAGCCCGAATCGGACCCAGAACATTTTAGTAAAGATGATTGAGCAGAACCTGTTCAGTCCTCAAGAGTAAAGACTGCGGATCTATAGTGATCCGTACTGAATGGCACTGTTACTTTTGTATTTTTAGAACGAATATAGCCAAATATCTGTCGCAAGAACTATTAACCCAAAACGAACACTAAACTTTGGCTGTACTATAGTAGCCAAATCAAACACAGAACCATGTTTAGCATGCCCGTAGATAAACAATACATAAAAGCTCTAATCAAAGAATAATTTACACTAATGCCAAGTTTGCTGTTGAGATTTAAAAAAAAAAGTTTGTAACATTAGGTGTTTGTCGGATAATATTAAGTATGAATGAGGGTTGTCATCTGTGTACTTCCTTGCTACAACGTACAATTAACAATACGAACTATTATAGGAAAACACATAGACGAAAAATAAATCATACTTACAGATTGTGGCCCGTAAACAGCTTCTGTTTTTAAATCTGTCTTTCAGGACAAGCCATTGTGTGAATCCTGCATTGAACTCGCCAAGATTGTGGAAGCTTTCCTCCGTGAAATGTGCAGCGGGAGCCGGGCGTGCCTGTAGTGCATTCACACTGGCAGTGTTCGTCTCGCGCAGCTGAACCGCGGCTCGTGTATTGCAAATACAGACGAATATTGTCCATTATGTCACATTTTCCGGTGTTCTCCTCCGACCCCTGTCTGTCTTGTGCTTTGATTTATGATGGGCAGCATATATCTGCTGCAAATGCGACCTGTTCCCCTCTGTCTCATACACACATGCATATAACATGTTGTATGTTAAACGCACTGCAACGCACCCCCGTCCCTAGGAAGGCTGAACAATGTGGACCTGCAATCCGGATGAAAATAACAGCGTGTCGTTGGCATTGCGGCAACAACACTCCAGCCTACTAACTATACCACAACAACGGAGCTGCAGGGAAGCAGCGATACAAAATTGCCCCCCCCTATTTAATATTCTCGGAGGAGGGGTTTATGTAAATATTGGGGCTGGTGATGTCAGCAACCCTGGAGGAATGTCTAGTAGTCCCTACTGGCCGTTTGCTGTAGTCCTTAGAAATTGATTTCTTTAAAAGCAAATATCTCCCTTTGCTTTGAACTTTGAAACTTTGCCGATGTTGTTTATGCCCAAACAGCAACATTACACACTAGCTAAAGATAGAAAAGCGAAATTGTGGTTTACCACCCCTTTAAATATGTGTTGTAATGGCATCTTTTTATGAATGAAGGCCAATATCAATGATACTAATGTCTCTATGAAACATCAATGACATTACATTATACAGTATAACTGAAAGCTCCCAATTTCAACATTTATTAGGCTTTAAAAAACAACTTTTAATTTAAGTCAACTTAAAACAATCTTTAAATAAACCCATTATAATAAATGTTATATGTACCTGTGGCCTTTCCTGTTAGACATATACAGAAATGCAATAGTTATCAAACACCTTTCTTAACTGCATAAATAATAAATTAAATATAGATTAATCATCTTTTCTCTGTTACCTTTGTTCTTTGATGAACAATATTGACAGACATCATCTGTGATGCTGTCACTTTAAGATCGGCCGCTGCCGAACATGACAGGCATCTCATTTTCTCACGTTCATTTAAGACTCCTATTATGAGAATACTCAACAAAACTGGCCTTTTGGCAACATTCTCTGTGTTGTTGTTGTTATTGTTTGTTCAAGAGAAAAAGAGAATTCCATGTGTGCACGAGACTGGCGGTTGAGATGCAGCCACACAGACAGGACCCTGACATACAGCGCGTTCTCTTCTGTCTTGTCGCGCTTGGATGGTTTAAAAGCATTTACATGAATAGCGTGATCATATAATGTAACGCTAGCTAAAAATGTATATAAAAACGAACGCTGCGTTAATCGCGTTAAATATTTTTAATGCGTTAAAATGAAAAAATGAATCGCCCGTGTTAACGCTAATGTTAATTTGCCCAGCACTAATTTGATTATAACTGAAAATTACATCAGAAACACAAGTGTTGAGACAAAGCAAAATAAAGAAAAAAGAAAATGCACCTTTGAAATTTGTTCCAGTGGAAACAAAACAAAGCAGAACAAATAAAGCAAAACTCCTTTAAAAATTCACCTTTGAAAATCTGAAACACGAAGGTGTTAAGATGTACCAGCAGTCAAAGAAAAAGAGTGAATGTGTAAACAATGTAAAGTCATATATAATAGGCAAAACAAAACAAATGTCTGTCTCTTTTTATAGCATTTGTCTGTATAAACAAGTAAAGATAGTTTTGACTCTGAGTCTTTGTAACCTTATATTTTACAAAATGTTTTGCACACAATGTATTGCATATAATAGACTTCACTTTGAATACCATTTGAAGGACAACATAAGGCAAAATGTGGAATATCCAAAAATTAAACAAACAAAAAAATCAACTGATTAATTGACTATCAAAAAACGTATTATTATTATTTGGAACCCTAGTGCAAACCCTACAATATAAATAGTGTACAAAAGGCAGAGGTAGAAAACTGAGAGGAATCCTCTTAAAGCAGACCTTCCTATTACCTTCCTCTCTGCCACGTCTACTGACAAAGCACTTCTCGCTGTAGTCACTGTGACCAAGGAGACCAAGAGAGAGAGAGAGAGCAGTAAAAACGGAAAAGACAGTTGTATTCGGCTTAGTCTCAGTTGTGATAATTCGTTTTGTAATTTATTATGCTTTGAAGTGTGCGTCTTTCCCACTGGACGGTGCCAAGAGCCCTATCTGTAAAATGGGTTTCAGAGCCTGCTGCTCTATCTATGCATGTCACCCACATTCTGCAGTATCTCACACACACTCTCAACTAGTCACACTCTACTTTCATGAGTTACGCATTTTGATCAAGGTGTCATGGTTTAGCTGGTTAGCACGGCTTTTTAGCCTCTGCTGGTAATTGAGGGTAACGCGGGTATGATGTCATTGATAGGTGTTGAGATTTGTCATTGAGATTTATACATCACATGAAAGTGTTTTTTTTTTAATGTGTGGTTTGTTAGGATAAAAAAATATTTGGCCGGGATACAACTATTTGAAAATCTAGAATCTGAGGGTGCAAAAAAAATCAAAATATTGAGAAATTGCCTTTAAAGTTGTCCAAATGAAGTCCTTAGCAATGCATATTACTACTAATAATAAATTGTTTATATATTTACGGTAAGAAATTTATAAAATATCTTCATGGAACATGATCTTTACTTAGTATCCTAATGATTTTTGGCATAAGAGAAAAATGGATCATTTTGACCCATGCAATGTATTGTTTGCTATTGCCACAAATATACCCGAGCGACTTATAAATGGTTTTGTGGCCCATGCAGGGTCACATTTCTCTGGATTTAAACATTCTTGGAAACATTTCGGATAATGTAAGTACACAAGTCAACAAAATATAAAACATTGTTCTAATGGTTTTTGGATATTTTAATATATTACAGTAGCCCTAAATGGACAAACTTCTCTACAGAGCACTAGTCACTCTCTGCGCTCTCTGACGACGACATTTTTGTCCTGTGTCGGCCCCCGTAGCTTCTCTATGTGCTCAGAAAGGGAGGGGTGAGCGTTGGGGGTTGCAATTCACAACCGCACCACTAAATGCCGCTAAAAATCACACATTGCACCTTTAAAAGCCTTTTTCAGTTCAATAGAGCTAATCATTAATTTTCCTCTTGGTTGTCCGCTAATGGTGATGGGGATTCTGATTCATTTCCGAACACCAGTTCTTCTATGTATTTCAAACAATTCAATGTCATGCAGAAACATTAAAATAAAGCCATATTTATGAACGCATATTGCTTAATTTCCGTCAAATGTCTGGTTACCAACATTCTTTAAAATGTCGTCTTTTTGGTTCAGAAGAAAGAAACTCATACAGGTTTGGAACAACTTGTGGGTGAGTAAATGATGACAGAATTTACATTTTTGGGTGAATTATCCTTTAAAGGTGGGGTAAGTGGTATTTCAAAAATGCTTTAGAAAAGTGTCTCAGGCCGAGGACCAAAACAAACGTAGAGCCAATCAGAAATAAGGGGCATGTCTACTAATGACAAGGAGAAGAAGAACACTCAGTGCACGTCATTATTCAAAAGACACGACACAGGACGGACATTAGCCGAGCGACGACAGAAAGAAAAAGATAGGAGATAAAAAACATGGAAGATGTCTGTGGAACAAAAGAAAGCTTACGATCAGGCTAGAAGCTTTCCAGCGCTGGAGAGAACTCAAGGAGCGAAGGCCGAGGTTGCTTTATTTCTTCTCGATAGGCGAGTAACATTGATTTTGTTTTATTTCACAGAACTAATATATGCTGGCTTTAGCTTGAATATGCTCATGTGTCATGTTTGCTTGCTTGTCTATTTGTGATCGCATTGTCGTTCACTTCAGCTATAATAATTACCCATCCATTTCCACACCGTATAAGCCTGGAGCGTCTAAACCTCCTCGCTGTCCGTTTCAAGCGTCAGCTCCCAAAGTGTGTCCGAAAAGTGTGATAATATACTCCTAATATATGTTTTTTTCCTTTGGTTCCTCTTTTCGTGACCAATTTAACCCTCTAATCTTGTCATAATTGTAATATGTTAGTTAGTTGGGCTGTCATGCTCGTGCTGTCGAGTTGTTCATGAGAACTGTGTTTGTGTTTTTGGGATGTAAGGGATGACTTTTTCACTGAACATTCGACCTGGATTACCATAGTAACACACATTGCTTTCACTTATTGATGACATCATACCCTCGGCCGGCTGGCACAGCAGATTCCGCCATAGTCGTTCCCTGGGTTACGTATGTGTGAGGCGGAGCTATCAAAATAGGGGCGTGTTTATTTTGGTGATTTGAAATATCAACATCAGTTACCAGAAAGCACTTACCCCACTTTTAAGTTTGTTGTCAAGGTTTCATTCTGTGATCATTCATAGCGTATGTCTTGGAAAAGTTTCCAACTTTAAAGTTGTGTACCTTAACACACAATACAGTTACTGATGCTCAAACGCAAATTTGTTGTATGTGTCTTATAAAACTTCACGATTTAGCTTAAAGGATGAAACTGGCTTGTTCTGTTGTCCACAATGGAATGTTTTGAGTGCCGCTCAGGACTGAAGAGATAATAAATGCTGATAATAATCAATGAATACTAAGCAAGTTTAAAAGGAAATGTCATGTAGACACAGCAAGATTAGGTGAACATGCTCCTCCGATCTTAAATTTTTTTAAATTAAAATTAAGAATCAAAAACAATCAATTCCAGTGTCAGCCCAACCTAGAGTCAACCTAGAAATCCATGAGCAAAAGCAAAGAAAGTTTATATTTATCTTTATTATTTTTTTCTCTCCATGTGTCTCAAATGGGCCATGGAGCACCAGCACCCTCTGGACTGACCCCCTCAACCTCTTAGAGATCCCCAAGGGCCATGTGATTGCCATAAAGCCACACTATTTTTAGCACCAAGGCTGTTACCATGACAATGGAGTGCTTGCTGGACTCCCTGGTGACTTGGCTGTGTCATTACAGGTGAAGAACTCAAATCCTGAGGTTGTATATGTGCGTGCGACCATACGACAAAACATTCCATGTCTGAATCACTGGATCGCTAAATGTCACATGCCATTCATGCTCCATTAGCACATTCCTTGCTATCCTCACACACACGTACAGACACATTGTGACAGAATTGCTTTTATGCAGAATTTGCTTATTTGTTTACCTAAAAAACGAATAATACCGGATGACAACATTTGCAGTGTCCTTCTGCATTATACATATTTTAAACACAACTGGTAGCCTACTGTATAACTTAATGGTTATGTGTATTATATCAATACTCTTGGGGCACATAATACACACGCACACACTTAGCAAATAAGTAAACTCTCATAAATCATGTCAGTTGAACTGGACTACACTAATGCAATGCATTGTTTTTTTTATTGTTTCCATTAGCAACCAGTTGGCTCACATGATGCTTCATTGTAGCCAATTACTATTTATTTATTTACAGAATACGGTATAATGGGCATTGTACAATTGACCACTGTCCCAGGTAATGGATTTCATAGTCATTGCATGACTAGATTCATGTCTCTCGTTTCAATTTCATATTAACATTTGTCACGCATTTCGTCATGTGTTAAGTAATTATAATAGGCGGTGTAAGCAACTTACAGTATGATATGAGACTCATCTCTCCATCAGTGTCATAAATCGGGAATTATTTTGTGATAATAACCAGCAGACTGTAGACATAAAAGTGTATAAAAGTTTGCAAACGCACTAGAAATAGTGTGGATTCATTTTGGGATGACTTTGCAAGGAACAATACTAACAATGAAAACATATTTTAGTGGGAAAAATATGGATTCAAAACACAGAAAAAAAAGTTAGGCCTAAATTTAGAATTTATGGACTTGAATTACAAACTAATACACTTAATGTGAGGCATATTTGTCAGTCATGCAGAAATCAAATAAAAGATTTCTGTAATAGATAAGAATAAACTCAATGTGTTTTAGTAACTGAAGATTGCTTGTTCCACAGCTTGCCAAATTTTAACAATGTTCATAATTTTTTAATTAATAAATGTTTTCACAATGAACAGATGTAGGCTGATTCTAAGCTGATTTTATTCTAAATTGAATAAATACATTTAAATTAAATCAAATAGAAGCATATAGTTAATACTAACCCGCAAAATAGCATTATTAAATTACCAGCAAAGCTCAGACTGTTTTTTTTTTTTTAGCAAATACAAAATGTATGTATAAATCTAATTGGAAATGCCCTTGTGGCATTTTGGACAATATCAGCATGAATCCTTATTTGATGGAATAAATGCATTAAAATAATATATCAATTATAATTGAAGAGCAGCAATGATAATTGTGTTTTTCTTACATGTATAGCACTGTATACAGACACCCTTTTGGCAGCTATGATGAATCATTACTGGATTAAACTTGGTCTGTATTTTATTTTATTTTTGGAAGATTATTTAAAGCACACCTTTATAGCTTTAAGATACTGACAGATTTACCGTTTTTGAGGTGAAATTAAGCAGGACCGGATGTGAGAAAATATGATGACTGATATAGGAATAATGACAATGAAATAAACATCCTAACATCCAAACGGCTGGCAAGTGAACCAACCCTAAATAACTGCTTTCCAAACAGCCTTGTTTTACGGATAATTTAGCAATACTGAAGTGAAGTGTAATTCTTTTTAAAAAAAACTGACTGAGTAGACAGAATGGTTATTAGCCTTTGTCCATTGTAGATCTTTGTGAAAATATGAAGCTCCGCCCACAGAGAGGTTGCTGTCGAACCAAGAGACTTGCTATTGGTCAGCACTGCAAATTTGTATCAAAGTTCAAACTTGTACCCAAAGCGAAATTCGCACAGGGAAATTATTTCAATACGTAAAGTCCATGAGGCGAAATCATGGGCGTAGATTACGCGGGGGACGGGGGGGACATGTCCCCCACACTTTTAATAAAATGTACATTCATCCCCCGCACTTTTCCCGGGTTGCACCGGTCCTAGTCGACCCGCTCCGGGCGGGATTCGAATCGGCGTCTAGTCGCACCGCTTTTACTGGCCTACTTCTGTTACTCTGTTACACAAGCAAGTTCGTTTACGTAGAAGCCAACGTAAATAAATCTAGATTTAAATTCAAAGACACAAAATAATCTATAGCCTACATGACCTGTTATTTTATTCGTATCCAAAAACGAGGCCATCTGAACACCATGGAGTGTTAACGCTCTCGTGCAACACTCCAATTCATACTCGAAGCCATAGGGCGCTCTCTCAAAGAAAAAACTAAACTGTTTCGTAGAAGTAAAACCCTGTCACGTTCCAAAGGCATTCAGCGCTGTAGCAGGTGCTGAATAATCGCTATGACTGATGAAACGTGACATCAAACACGATTGCGACAATAGCCTATATGGTTTGTGTTTTTCCAGCCATCTCAAGGTATTTATTGACAATAAAGAATATGAATAATGCAGTGCTAACTGACAGCCTTTTTAGTGTTTAGTATCTTCTGCTTGCCAAGGCTGCATTTGTTTAATAAAAAATACAGTTAAAACATTAATATTGCGAAATATATTCACATATATATTCACAGATGTTTTCATTTGTAATGATATAGTAAAGTGTAATTTATTCCTGTGATGAAAGTTGAATTTTCAGCATCATTACTCCAGTCTTCAGTATCACATGATCCTTCTGAAATCATTCTAATATGATCATTTGATGAAAAGGAAACATTTAGGATTATAATCATTGTTGAAAACAGCTGTGGATTTTATTTTTCAAGATTTTTTAATGAATAGAAAGTTAAATGAACAGCATTTATTTGCATTGAATAAAGCATGGATAAATCTTTTGTTATATTATAAATGCCACTTGATCAATTTAAAGCATGTTTGATGAATAAAAGTATTAATTTCTCTCTTTTTTATCTTTCTCATCACATGTTTGAATAGTTTCATGATTTCCACAAAAATTAAGCAGCACAACTGGTTTACATTGATAATAATCATAAATGTTTCCTGAGCATCAAATGAACATATTAGAATGATTTCTGAAAGATCATGTGACACTGAAGATATTTATGATATAATTATGATAAATTCAGCTTTGATCACAGGAATAATATAATTTTTTTATTTTTTACTATATATTCACACAGCTGCTTTACATTGGGATAATATTTCACTGTATTACTTTTTTTACTGCATTTTTTATTAAATAAATGCAGCCTTGGTGAGCAGAAGACTTCTTTCAAAAACATTTAACAATTGTAATGTTTCCAAACTTTTGATAGGTACTGTATATTTTCTGCCTTATTCAGTGATATTTTTTTTACAAAGCATAAAATCCATGGGGACTTAATGCACAAGTGTTTGTAGTACATAAACCAATCATAAAATTGGCATAACATATAGGGAAAACATTATAAATATTAGTGGTTATTGTTCAGCAGTGTTTTTGATATCTTACTGAATTAAAAGCAAGAGATGAGATCAATTAAAGCTGTCAATTAGACAAAAAAGGTCAGAAAAAAACTGGCATTACACCTGACATTTCTGTCCCCCTCACTTCTGAAAAGATGGCTACGCCCCTGGGCGAAATTGTTCATTCCATTGAAATATTGGCAAGATTTTGCAAAGCAACATTAAATATAATCGCACCTTGATTGATTAATTTATAAATTGCTTTATAAATACATATATAGGTGACTTCATTATTCAAAAATTCGAATTTGAAAGTGCAACGGCAGTGATTGTGTATTTTTCAGTAAAGCATTGTGAATTTCCTCATTCTCCTCCATTCTGCTCTCCTCTAGTGCTTCTCTTCTCTTCTCTCCTCTCTTCTGTTCTTTCTGCTGAAGGCAGAGGGAAAATTAAAAGCCAATATCACAGTCCATTTCACCAGCCTTCTGCTACTGCAGACAAAGCCACACATCAACTCTCTCTCTCTCTCTCCCTCCCACTATTACCTGTGCTCCCTCCATCTCTCTCTCATCCATCACACTCTCCTGTACCTTGGTAAATGGTGACGTCAAATCAGGAGAGATCCTCTTTTCCTCGTCTTTCTCTTCTCCTCCCCCTCGCTCACTCTCATCTCACTCTGGTTAATGGTGACGTCAAAGAGAGCGGCTGCCCCGTCAGACGGTCATTACTCATTTGTTCGTGTGCAGGAACAGTACTTTCTTTGAACCCAGCTTCCGTATTTTTCCTCATCCTCTAATACTGTTATGATTTTTGGGTAAAAGGAAAAAATCTAAAAACAAGCTCAAATACAAATAAATAAAATCACATTCAGACTACAATATCAGGGCGATTTTAATAGTAACAAAACAACCCATTTCAAACCTGTATGCTGTCACACAGGGGTCAGTAGCTGCATCTACATGGACCCTGATAATACGACTGAAATCGGACTAGTAGCACAGTTGGAATACAAAAAAGTCACATGTAACCACGTCATTTAGAATTAATTGGTCAAATTCGATTGAAATTTCAATCGGATTGTTAGGGTGTAAGGTACCTTTTCTAATCTGTTTGATAGGACATGTAAAAAGAAAAAAAGAAGCAGTGGTAGGAGGATAGTTAGAATGTACCAACAGCGGGAAACTCAGTATATTGGTGCAGTGTGCGCATAAGATCAATTCCGGTTTGAAGCTTGTGACATATTTCATTCTAATTGAAACAAAAGGTGTCCATGTAAGAATACGAGTGTCCACAATAAAAAAAGGAAAAATCTTTTTAAAAAATCTAGTTTTAAACACATGAGCCAAACTCTGAGAAATGTATGTTACATTCATGTTGGTTTCTTATGGTTTTGAAAAATGTTTTTCCATTTTCAAGGAAAGTTTCAATATGATTCCATGAACCACAATGTCACGTGGTGCAGCCATAAAAAATTTATACAAATGCATGTGAATGTTGTTCTACTGTTATTATTATAATAATTATAATTATTAAATTAAAATCTAGCCTTTAAAATGAAAAGTATTTTTTTAGAAAAATTATTAATATAATTTAAGTTTTTAGGGTGAGGCTGAAGATCTGATTTCTGCACTTTGGTCACTCCACAAACTTCAATTCAACAGACACAAGTTTTGTCAGATATTAAAGGCGCTGGGAAGATGAATGTGTATTTAAACTGGGTCATTTATGTAGTAGAAATGTAAAATAATTTTTGAATTTGGTGCCTTCTAGACTGAGAAAAGACAGAACATTTATTTTTGTCTCATGTGGATGAAAGACAACAACTCCTAGAATGCACTTGCTTCGCTGCCCAACGAGGCCACTCCCAAAGCCTACTGGTTATCACTTGCCCATCATGACACCGCCCCCACCGTCGTTTTGATTTTCATAGTAATAAAATGATTTTGTTCAGTTAGAGAATAGACACTACAATTAAAAACTGAACGTGTCTTTTCAATAAAGTGTGAGTGAGCGGAACGAAAGTCACGGCGCAAACGCAGCAGGAGTCATATTTCATTCATCACAAGAGCGAAGAGCGAAGAGCTGAGCAGAGCTGAGCGGCAGTCATTCAGCGCGTGTCCAGTATGGCGCGTTTTCAGATCATGCCTATGGAAGCTTAAAGGCCCACTGAAATCAAAATAAAGTTTTTTAGCTTTTAGTATGATTATCTTAGCCATATGGTTATGAATAAGCTGGTGTGTTCCAAAACAATGACAAAATTTGCATTTAGGAGATATAAGCATTCAAAACTTACAGTCTCTCACTTCCGTTAAAACGAATCACAGATTTTGATTACATCATCGCAGACTTCACCTACTCATCAAATCTTCTGTCCAATCAAATGCGCTCTAGAATCTGAAGTCCCGCCCCCTGCATTATAAATAGAATAATGCCCCCTGAACTGCGTCTGAAAACGGTCAGTTGTTCACGCATTTACTATGTTCTACATGGTGAACGGCACATAGCACACTATATATGCGATAGGAAACGATTTAGACAGTGTAAATATGTTTTCAATTGAGGCGAATGAAGTCTGGGTTCACGATAGTTTCACGCGCACCGCACACACAGTTTACTCTAGACCAGAGCCGTTGACTACAGATACGAGAGCGCAGCGCGGAACATATGCGCGAGTCGGCGCAGACAACAAAATATATCGGACCCATTTAAATGCTGCACAGAATGCTATATTTCAAAGAGATATGGAGGAGATTGTGATGATAAACGGTTAGATTCGGAGGAAACTGCGTTTAAAAAAACAGAAAGGCTAGTCAAACTGAGGTAATAACGAAACGCTATTGGCTGTTTCAAAAAAGGGGAGGAGCTGCTAACAACAGCTGGAGCCGTTTCAATGGAAATTACGTCAACATTATTGAATAATGCTGCGCGTTCCAAGGCACTTCAGTGGGCCTTTAACTTTCATTGGAATTCATTGAAAAGTTGAAACACTCACTTTGCTCCGCACTGCTCCGTTATGAATGCCCGAGCCGAGCGGCCATGTGCATTTACATTCTGTGAGTGAGATCCCTCCCCTAGGGGCGGGTTGATAACATGCAGAAGTATCTCCTTCTACTGGCTATAGTCTCTAGCCTCTGGCCAAAAAATCCTCGGATGATGCAAAATGAGGAGGATTTTTTCCAGGAATAAAATGCATTCTCTCGTCTCAGGGGGACATGAGGGGGGAAAGTACGATAATTTGAATATACTACCAGGTTTCTACTGATATAAAGCTTAATGCTATTCGCTGCAGTAACGCTTTAATAAACTTTGAAGCTGTTTTGTTTTTTTTAAAGGTCCCATGACATGCAAAATTCACTTTAGGAGGTTTTTTAACAGTTCCCCTAGCCTGTATATGGTCCCCAAGTGGCTAGAAATTTCAATAGGTGTAAACCAAGCCCTGGGTATCCCGCTCTGCCTTTGAGAAAATGTAAGGTCAGACGAGCAGATCTGGAATCTTCCCTGTATGTCGTCATACGGGGAAAGGTTACCTCCCCTTTCTTTGCTTTGCCAGCTCAGAGAATTTGGAGAAAATGGATTCAGTTTATTTTAGTCGCAATGTCAGCACAGGCTTTACAAACAGACTTTTACAATATGGATTCGACAGCACCGCCACAAACAGTGAGTAACAGTGTTCATTAATGCCTGATCTCTGATCAGTGATTTCTGATGTGTAGCTAATTATTCAAGTTCACACAGACTTTCTTTCTAAATCATTTATGCATCAATGAATCAAGCCAGTGACTAAACGATCAACTTCACATCGTTTCTCTTAGTAGGATTAAACAAATCTGTTATTTAAATTGTGATTAGACTACAGAGAGCGATCAAAGAACACTCATTATAATGTTCGAAGCTGTGAATCACACATCGCGAGTGTATCTGCACACTTTCCCAAACCCCCGTTATAATGAATGACGCTGTTATGCTGCACAATAAAGCTCTTTCTGTATTCATGTCGATGTCGTGTTTGCTGTAGTTGTGGTGAAAGCATTTTGTGAGAGAAAACGCGTTGCAATGACGAGATCACCATTCATGCAATCAACAGACTGTCTGTCTACACAATGCTCATCACTGCAGCTTTTCATGAGATGGGAAAAGATCTAAAAATAATGCAATAGTCAACACTTTCACAATTCGTTAATCTCGACCGCTGTAATGTAAAAAAAAAACTTAGTAAAAGTATTCGAGAGGGGTTCCACATGTTACAAAGTTTGTATAATAAGGAGGAAGAAGACATTGTCGGCGTGACTGGACATCGTGTTTATTCAGAACTCTCAGATACAAACAAAATAAACTTGCGATCTCAATAACTACAATATAGACGAGCTAAACCACGCCCCCTCCGCCACAAAATATAATACTCATTTCAAATGCAAAGATGTCAGCCAATCACAACAGTGGGCATTTTCACTGAAGTCTCACAGCAGACACGCCCCCTTCAAACAGAGCATTCAAGCCAGAGGGCCTTTTATTTCTAAAATTGACATTTTATGATGTAAAAATCATCCTAACAATCATACAAACAATATAAGTACACCTCAGGAAACATTATAAAATAAAATAAAAATCCACGCCATGAGACCTTTAATTCCAAGAAATAATGGCAAAATATTATGCCAAACTACTGTATTAAGTTATACAGTATAAGGGTTCCTTTCTTTTTTTATGATATTAGGACAGTTTTATCACCCTGACATTGACTTTCTATCCCCCAAAATCATGGGCTGTCAAAGTTTGATCGTTCATTTGTCCATCCGTCCCTCGGTTCATTTCTTATGCTGGATAAAATATCAGATATTGTTACAATCCCCCCCAAAAAACAACTCTAAATGACTCTTTCATGCGTTTATGTTGCCCAGCAATATTCTAATTTGATAAAACGTGGACATGAAACACATTTTGTCCTTTTGTTGCTTTTTCCCCCCTTTTTCAATCAAAAATTTATCATGCTCTTGCTGAGTAAATGGCAGCTGCAGTCTGCGCGTGTGTGAGAGTGGATGCATTGGATCTGTGAGTATGTGTGTGTATGTGTTTGAGAGAAGGCAGATGAATCATTAAATGTTTAACAGCATTTCTAGTCTCTTTTAAGGGTTTGCAGTGTGTCGCTCCCATTTTTCGTTTGCAGTCGATTACCCAGGAAACAGCGCCTTCTGTGAAACTTGGAGGGTTTTCCTTCTACTCGAATGCACACATGAATTCTAACCGATCAATGTATGGAGAAAATTGCTTAGTTACAGGGAAGTATAGAGGAATCAGAGTTACAACTGCCTTAATATAAGACACAAACTATTGGCTGCAGAGGACACAACTAGGGTGACTGTAGTTCCAGTGAATAATTTTTTGTGTCCACAAAAAAGGTCAGGACATTTACATAAAAAAGAAAGAAATAGAAAAATAGAAATGAAAATTCAGAGCTAAAAGTTTTGTTGTCATAAGTAACGGTACTTCTGTACCAAGTCGATACTTTTAAAAGCTGACATTTTTTAAATGTTCCGGTAGCACAAAGTACCGGGTCAATTCGGTACCCGCTGATATGCAGCTGCTTTCAAATCTCCTGTATTTGTGTAAGCGCTCTGTGAAAAGTGTTAAATGTCTGTTTAATGTGTTTTTACAGCGTAGCATTGTAGCCAATCAATGTTTGTTGAGCATGTGCAATAGCCAATCAGAGATGTTTAAGTTAGTCAGAATCTGCTTCGCATGCCAGAGTTTGTTTGAGTACTAACCCTTGAGTACTAAGTCTCATAAATGATGAAAATTTACATCAAAGACACACGTGTAGTCTTTCATGTGTAAACATTCATTACACACAAGAAACTACAGGGGGATATTCCAGAAAGCAGGTTATGTGACATATACCTGGGTGTGTTGAAGGGTAAGTAAGTGGATAACCTCATTCCATAAACTTTGGTAACTTTGAGGGTAAGTAAGTAGCCATAGCAACTCACTCTCTGAACATAACCTGCTCCGAAGCAGGTTATGTTGCAGGGTTAGTTTGCTTAAGAGGTTCAGATGCGTGTTATATAATTAATATAGGCATAGTTATATTAATATAACTAAATGTGTTATATATAGACACTGTTATATAATATAAACATGTTAATACAATTATACATTAAATCTAAAGCACTATTATAACAAGGTAATGTTTCAATGTTAATTCAATTCAAATATATGTATTGTTTATTGTATTGTCATCTCACACATGGATCTGCATTCAGTTAATTAGCATCAAACAAACATATAATCAATCTCAGTGAATAAAGATTACTTATTAAACGAAAAGGAAAAGGTTGAAAAAATTATTGCACAACCACCAAACAGGTGACGATGTGCACTAAATAGGTTATGTAAAGCGACATTAAACAAAAGAAGGAAGTAGAAAGGCGCGCTTTTTCTTAGCGTCTGTTTCCATGGTGAATTATCGATTCGTCGCTCTGTTGAGAATGTCTTCTGTGTTAACCGGGAACATACTCTTCAGTTGTCTGAACTTACTCACAGACTCGTTTTTGGAACCAGCAAACCTTGAGTAAGCAAGGTTTGGGTTAATCAACCGAGAGTTCAAGGTATATGTGACGGTAAGTTAACCTTGCTTTCTGGAATACCACCCTGAATTTCACAAGATCATTAGTTCAGCATAAAGAATAGTCTAAACACTGAGCCTTTAAATACATTCAATCAAATACAAGTATACAACTGTACGCTCCCAATTCTTAAGACAAATTATTAGAAACACCCTCAATTATCTGTTCTCTGATAATACAAATGTAATACAATTGAAAAGTAATACCCCTGCAGAAGCACAGTATTTACCTTACCTGATCAAAAGCAACATCTATAAGTTTGCTTCCCTTTATCCCACAGAAAAGATGTCAACACAGTATACACACATCATCATCATGCAAGAAAAACAAATCCTTTAGAACTCATTCTGTTTGAAGATATAATCAAAGACATGTAATTATGCAGTGCAGCATGTGGTAATCAACTGCTACTTGACACCCAGTGGATGGCATCATACTAGCAGCACAGACTTTAAAACTCTGTTTGTTTGTGGAATTGTGTAACCCAGTTATACAAGCCTGTAGGTTACAGTCACTTTTTTCCCATACAACGTACACTACCATTCAAAGGTTTGGGGTCGAGTAAAAACTAAGTGAAAAGGTGCTTTTCAAAAAGTATGCCAAAATAACCCAGCTAAGCTGTTGTACTTATACACTTTATACCAAATTTTGGGACACCTGTCTTTACATGCACATGAACTTTAGTGACATCCCATTCTTAATTCATAGGATTTAATATGGAGTTTGCCCACCATTTGAAGCTATTTCAACTTAAACTCTTCTGGGAAGGCTTTCCACAAGCTTTAGGAGTGTGTTTATGGGAATTCTAGAAGCGCATTTGTGAGGTCAGGCACTGATGTTGGAAGAGAAGGCCTGGCTCGCAGTCTCCGCTCTAATTCATCCCTTCTATCAGTTCTATCGGGTTGAGGTCAGGACTCTGTGCAGGCCAGTCAAGTTCCTCCACACCAAACTCGCTCATCCATGTCTTTATGGACCTTGCTTTGTGCACTGGTGTGCAGTCATGTTGGAACAGGAAGAGGCCATCCCCAAACCGTTCCCACAAAGTTGGGAGCATGACATTGTCCAAAATGTCTTGGTATGCTGAAGCAGTAAGAGTTCCTTTCACTGGAACAAAGGGGCCAAGCCCAACCCCTGAAAAACAACCCCATACAATAATCCCCCCTCCACCAAGCATTACACGTGGCACAATGCAGTCAGGCAAGAACAGTTCTCCTGGCAACCGCCAAACCCAGACTTGTCCATCGAACTGCCAGTCAGAGAATCGTGATTCGTCACTCCAGAGAACACGTCTCCACTGCTCTAGAGTCCAGTGGCGGTGTGCTTTATACCACTGCATCCGACACTTTGCATTGCACTTGGTGATGTAAGGCTTGGATGCAGCTGCTCGGCCATGGAAACCAATTCCATGAAGCTCTCTACGCACTGTTCTTGAGCTATTCTTAAGGCCCATAAAGTTTGGAGGTCTTTAGCTATTGACTCTGCAGAAAGTTCTGCGCGACTTCTGCGCTGACCCCGCTCTGTGATTTTACATGGCCTACCACTTCGTGGCTGAGTTGCTGTCATTCCCAATTGCTTCCACTTTGTTATAATACCACTAACAGTTGACTGTGAAATATTTAGTAGTGAGGAAATTTCACGAATGGACTTATTGCACAGGTGGCAACCTATCATGGTACCACGCTTGAATTCACTGAGCTCCTGAGAGCAACCCATTCTTTCACAAATGTTTGTAGAATCTGCATCCCTAGGTGCTTGACTTTATACACCTGTGGCCATGGAAGTGATTGGAACACCTGAATTCAATGATTTGAAGGGGTGTCCCAAGACTTTTGGCAATATAGTGTCTCTTCAAATTCAGAATTGTCGCTATGCACTAAACCTGGTAAACATACAGTGCTCACATCCAACTTTATTAACAAATATGGCCGGTTTTAAAATGTTACAATACAACATTGCAATAATTTAAAGTGCCCTTTTTTTGCTAATAATTTTGTTTTGGAGGTTTCCTACAATAGGTTTACATACATCCAAGGTCAAAAAACACTTTAATTTTCTCATAATATAAATTGCACATCACCTCATTTCTCAAAGAGTCTGAAAGCGGTTTGTTTGAAGATTCAGTCTCTCTAAACCCCTCCTTTCCGAGAGCCTACTCTGCTCTGGTCAGACAGCTCAGTCTGTTGTGATTGGTCTACCACTTACAGCGTCTGTCGGAAACGAAACGCCCATTACCACATCTGAATTTCAACTCCGGAGGCTTCCTCAGCACTTGATACACAGAGATTCAAATTATGTCAAATTTTTTTTTTCAGTATCAATTCCAGTGCAACTTTGCAAAAAAAAAGTGTATTTTACACACTGCATGAAAGTTCATATTTGAAAAAGCGTAATAGGGCACTGTTTCAGGGGGGGGGGGGAGTCTGAAAACACCCTTAAACTTGGTCATCTGAGGTATTGGTTATGTTTAGAGTAGGTGGTATGTTATTTTCAAGGGATATATTCTTGTTTGTTAATGTAATATTGCAGTATTTATTCAAAATCATTTATCAGTACACATAAAAAAAAATGTTAATTCATGTGCCCTCATAATCTTTAATCAAAATATCTTCCCTTCCCTCTTGCAACGACATCTCTTTGCTTCTGATAAGCTAAAAATGTACCGCTCCAACATTTTTAAAGTAATTTCACTTGAATATGTCACTATACGTAGGGAAGAAAAGTCTATCAAGTTTCATGCGACTTGAACCTTTTAGCACAATTCACTGGAAACTGTATTTCTGAACAGTTGTGATACGTACAACTAATGTAAAAAACAAAAAACATGGCAGATACACATTCATCTGTTTTGGATAAAACTGATGTCACTCTCAGCCTTCTTATCTCACTTTCTGGACATTTAACATGCAGGCTGAAACATAATATAATTTTGCATAAATGGCACCACAGGCATGTTTTTCCAATGAGCCTGGGTTGGCTAATTTTCCTCCATGCAGTCTTACACAATGCCTTCACCAACAATACTACACATTACAGCCAGAATGGTTATTTTTTCTCTGCATATTTGCCTCCTGTGGAACAATTCATAGTTATAATGGGTCAATGTGGTAAGCAGTGCACTGTTTACTGCTGTACACAGATTTCACTTTCATACTTATTGACTTTTCAAACCATGTTCAGTGGCTGGGATGACGCAGACAAAAGCAAATTAGTGAGTGGTGAGACATGTGGAGATTGACAACGCTAGCCACCCATTTCCAATTTCACACACTGCACACACACCATCGCCACCTATTTCAGCTCTCATCATCTCTTACACACTAATCTTTGCCTAGGGCTCATGTGAAGCATTCCAAGGAGCTCTTGTTGTGCACCTCAGCTTTCTCAAGTGAGTCACCAAAATTCAAGAGAGCATCTATCATGTGTCTTACCTGTTTCTGTATGTGTGATTAACACAATGAGGATAGTGGCACCTGTCCAAATATCCCTCTGGAAAATTAAGCCTTACTCGACTCTGATGCATAGTGCTGTGTGACATTGGGAAGTGTCACATTGTGTTGTGGAAAACCGTGTAAACCCTGTGGAGATACACAACTAAGTCAGTGGTCATGGCTGCCCTTCAGGTGCTCTGGAAGGACATCCAGTTCTCTGGTGTTTCACTGCTGCTGATAGTGAACCCAGAGAATAGAGAGGTGATGACTTCAATCAGGTAATTAACATCTGAGCACAGAAAGAGACGAGGCGAAGGCAAGGGCTGTAGATGCCTGCTAAACCCAATCTAGTAAAGGGGGCGGAGGCTTATTATTTCAATTTTGGTATGAAGAGGTCTTTACATTTGCACAAAAATAGAACCTTTATGTAATAAAAAAACAAGCAAACAAAAAAACAAGCCCAGCCCAGGCGAGAAAAAGTAACGCAAAAGTAAAGTAACGCATTACTTTTCTTAAAAAGTAACTAACTCAATGAGTTACTTTTTAAGGGAGTAACGCAATATTGTAATGCATTATTTTCAAAGTAACTTTCCCCAACACTGCTTGTAGTTGATCCTTAAAATCATAAAAACGATATATTTTTTCAAATCTGTACAGATAATATAATAATTAAATACATGACCACTTAAAAGGTTAGTTAACCAAAAATGAAAATTCTGTCATTAATTACTCACCCTCATGTCGTTCCCAACCCGTAAGATCTTCATTCATCTTCGAAACAGGAATTAAAATATTTTTGATGAAACCCAAAATTTCCATAGGCTGAAGCGTCATTGCAACTTTCAAGGCCCAGAAAGGTAGTAAAGACTTTACTAAAATAGTCCATGTGACTCCAGTGGTTCAACCTTAATGTTATGAAGAGACGAGAATACTTTTTGTGTAAAAAGTAAACAAAAATAATAACTTTATTCAATTTCTTCTCGTCTGTGTCAGACTCCAACACTGTTGACGTAGTAAATACAATGCAGCGCTTCTGCATGTGTCGTAGTGCTCACATGAACAGAGTCGGCCAATGGTGAGCCGGCGTTCTGACATAGAACCCGGAAGCGCTGCACTGTGTTTACTCTGTCAACAGCTTAGGAGACTGACAGAGATGAGAAGAAATTGTTGAATAAAGTCGTTATTTTTGTTTCGTTTTTGCGCACAAAAAGTATTCTCGTCGTTTCATAAAATTAAGGTTGAACAAAGGTCTTACGGGTTTGGAACGACATGAGTACTCTTATTTTGATGTGTTGACAAACACACTAAAGCACATGTAAAGTACTATATAGTATAATGATATACAAACACACAAGAATGAACTGATAGACGAAGTGGCACAGACAGACAGACAGGCTTACAATCTTACATACACACAAGGCCACCGTGGCCCACTTATAGCCAGACTGAGAGTTAACACAATTAGACATAGGCTAATGGAATCTAGACAGGCCAGAGATAAATGTGACTTCATTAGCACAAGCCTAGAGAGACTGTCAATGCTAATCGCTGATGAAGAAATGTGGTTTCCTTCTTTTGCTTTCTCTCGTATACTCCTTCACACACTATCTGTCATTCCCGAGCATGTGTTTAAAGTCTGGCCTAGGGATAGTAGGAAAGAACGATGACGGAAGGGCAGCGAATGAAAAGAAAGGTAAGCGACATATGTTGTTTGAGGAACGGACATATGGACTGACAGGCTGGTTTTCATAGCTTGTAGCTGTGTCAAATATATTTAAAAATCCCTAGAGACAAAAAGTGGGTAGCCATATTGGACTGAGTGCTTTCTGTTTTGAACAATGCCTGGCAAAAACATGCAAAGGACCACTCACATAATGACCTGGTGGGAGACAAAATCTATCACAGAGAAAGCTTTTACTCGCTCTCTCTCTCACAAACACACACACACACACACACACACACACACACACACACACACACACACACACACACACACACACAAATAAAACACACTTACTAAAGCCTGGTGTGGGTGTGTGTATCTTAGGGGAGGAAAACATTTAAAACTCAGGAAATGGATAGCCATTCCACGGCTCACAGACCATTTAATGATTGAAAGAGATTTGTGAGAGGTTCAAACCAGAAAATTTGATTCTGGTCTGGCTGGTTGTGGCTGGACATAATTTGATTTCATGCATTCGTCCATTGGTTTTGGCCATTTTGAAAGTGCATATCCACTTAGCTATGCATAGCCATAGCAATAGCACTGAGGATGAAATTGTTCACTGAACCCAAAACATTCTGCAAATCTAAAAAATACTTCTATACTTAGCCTTTTACATCCGTTAACCATAAAGTGGTTAAAAAAAAACCCCACAAGCATTTTCCTCAGTAGTTATGAAATACAATAGTGTGCTACAGCTTCAAAGCTAGCTTATGATTGTATTCCATTACCTGACTTACTTTTTCTTTTAATCTAGCCAAATCTGTTCTCATTTAATCCGAATATCTGAATATTCTTAGGTATCTGTAGGTTGATAATATTGATTAATTGATTTTAAACATCATTTTAATTCATCGATATCGATTCTTAAATCCAAATCTTTTAGTCTATGCTGTTTACAGTTTTGATGCGTAAACAAAACTTCACTAAGAATTATTTTTAATTACATCTAATAATCAAAATTAGCTTTGTGCTTTGTTACGCAGTTTTCAAATACTGTCAATTTTATCAAGCAAGTCAAACAATAAATGTTGCATATGAATCGATCATCTCTTCCTTTTTACTACTAGTTTCAGCAAGAAATGAAGATCAAGGAACCTTTAAAAGGTATGTTCAAAGAAACAGTATAACTTACTGAAATGTATCATGTCTCTATCATGTAATCGCTCAGTGTTTCAAATCATGAAGCATGTGCCAGTTTTCTCAGGCACCTTCAGGTGAAATTTATTAATATGTAAATATTAATGTAAATATACCACAAAGCCCAAGAAATGGAGATAGTGAATTGAATTCTCAAAGAAGCAGTAGAGTATCCAAAAACTGTACTCAAGTAAAAGTACTTATAGAAATATTTACACAAGTAAAAGTAATAATCTTAAAAGTTACTTGAGTAAAAGTAAAAAAGTATCCAATTAACTAGTTAACTTCAGATCATATATATATACTTCAGTAGTTTTTTTCATTGGATACTTTTTTTATTTTTTATTTATTTAAATTATTATCATAATTAGATATCTTTGCAAAAAACACAGAAGAGACAAGCATTATTTCTGACATTTCATCCGTAGCCCCAATAGCTGTAAACTGGTTAACTGTGTCCAAGCAATGGCATTCCTTTTCAAGACAAACAGGTCGGCCGCCACTGCGCAATACACACAAATTGCAGGTTGGCCAACCCGATCTCACGGCAATTCGTACATATTTTACGAGGTGGCTAATTCGTACGAATGTGTAAGATTTTTGCTAATTCGTACGTATTTGACGAGTTGACAAATTCGTATGAATTCTTACGAATGACCTACCTCAAACCCCGCCCCTAAACCAACCCGTTGCTGGGGTTTAGACAAAACGTACAAATTCGTACGAGTGAGGTCGTACAAATTCGTACGAATTAGCCACCTTGTAAAATATGTACGAATTGGTCGTGAGATAGCGTTGGGTTGGCAGGTGTTTATTTCATTTTCTCTGTGAACAATGGTAGCTTATTTAATGTATAAATTAAGGTATATGTCCAAAAAAAACTGTCAAAGTCATACTTTGTAGTAGTGGTATCGTGCACTTAATGTAATAATCTGTTGGGTTATAAAATGAATAACATGTATGAACCTGAGGAATCGTTCACAGACGGCATACACATGTTCAACTAATAAAGTTCTTCATCGCTGGAAAACAATAGGATGCATTTGCAGATTTGCTTTCCACTCACTGAAGGTCCACCGCCACTTCATCCAACGCTATTGATGTTCTTAAATTTCCTGTTTTACGACGAGTGAGAAACCGCTTCAGACGATTTGGTGCGCAGACAGTTTTTCCATCTTGTTTGATCAAGTCTTTGACCAGAATTGACTCAAAAGAGTGACAGTGACACTAATATTTGCTTGTGTTCAGTACTTGCTCAGCAGTAAATCGCGGAGCCATTTCAAGATTTGCTGATGATACTTCTTATTCCTTCGTTTTCTGCCTGCAGTAACTATAGCCCTGTTTCCACCGAAATTACCCGGAACAATTTGTCTCAGGAACTCTTTTCCATCTCGACTTTACAGTTCCCACTAGATTTTGTCCTTTGCAAATACATTTAATAAAGCCTGTAGCATTAGCAAATAGAGAAATCATTTCATTTGTAAACAAAATGGACATCTCAAAATACACTCAAATAAATCAAAACTGGCATCAAATCGAAATGAGCTTGTGAATCTTAACCAAACTGAATAAGTATAAATATCCAGTCCTAACCAGCCAACCAACCATGCCCATCTCAACACCATTTGAAGAGAAATTACAAATCTCAAACTACAATCTCAATCTAGAATGACCGTATTTGACTGACTGTGCAAAATTCTATACTAGTGTACTCTACAAATAACTGAAATCAGTTATTACAGTGCACTTTGTGGCCGAATCTAGCTAAATGGCAGCCATTGAAAGGCTCCAGCAGTCATGCTGTACTGTAGCGAGATTGACAACCATGTTGTTTGGATCCAAGGCCTTGGTTTCTGCTGACTCATTGAGATGTCAAGTTGAAATGTGGTCGCCTTGACGATGTAAAAGTGATTCCATGCATGAGAATATATCATCGGCAGAGCAAACACACAAGATTGTCCACATAACACTTTGCACACTTTAATTAGTTTCTCTTCCCCAGCATAGTCTAGCAGTATTTCGTTTCCTCCTCCTCAACCCCATTCATGACCTTGTGGAGGATATTCGACGCAAGTTTGCCTCTGAATATTTACAATCTGTCTTCATAAATTGTGTTATGTGTGCATTTGTATTGGGTTTTGTGGCACACAGTACCTGCTGCATCAGCTGACAGACAGCAGAGCTAGCTGCAACAGAAACTAATTGATGTGTCTGAGACACACACTGATACAAAAACCATGTTGAGTGTAGCCAACCATGTCCCATTTCAACAAAGCATGTAAGAGGAATCAATCAGCTGGGAGCGATGCCATTACACACATGCAGGAGGGCATTTATGCTCAAGGAACCTCAGCACTACCTTGCAGCAGATGGAACGACTGTTAGAGCTAACTTTTTTTGACCTTGTGTATCCTAATTGCTTTTTGCATTTCAGATTCATAACCTCGCTCTCATTACCCAACAACCCATCTGTCTCCCATTAAACTGAGAGAGATAGTGAGAGAGAGAGAGATTCAACTATGTATGTGTACACTGTTGGTCTAAGCATTTTGTAAATGTTTGTGAGTCTTAAGTACATTTTGATGCTTAATGTAACATGCATGAACACTCTTCAACAATCTAGGTCTGATCTGGCAATGTTTAAATAAAACAAACTTCCACACAGACATCTTTTATGATATACACAACTGCACACATGCTCCATCTTTCCAAAATATGCAAGGACAAATGCACACTTTCTACCATAACCAAACACTGTAATTACACACCTTGTAATGATCCTTACTACATGACATTGGAACACTTGATATCAAATGACCATATCAAATATCAATATAATAATGACCACTGTTGGATAAAAAGGACCAGTTTCAAATCACATAAAAGGTCAATAAAATCTCCAATCCATTTACATAAACACTGAAAAATGTACACTTTCATATAATTATTATAAGTAGTAGTAGTATTAGTATTAATAATAATAATAATAATAATAATAATAATAATAATAATAATAATGATACAAATAACAAAATAAATGTAATTAAATGTAATTATGTAATTAAATGTATTAAAATTATTTACAAAATGTATATTATTGTAATAAAGAGCGTGTTTTACAATATACACTACTACTGATAATAATTATAATAATAATAATAATAATAACATTATTAATAATAACAATAATTCAAGATTGTGTTTATACTACTACTACTATTACTAACAACAACAACAACAACAATAATAATAATAATAATAATAATAATAATAATAATAATAATAACATAATTACTGTAGATGTAATTAAAATGATATATAAAATTATTAATCAAATGTATACAATTTTTTAAAAGATTTATTATGATGATGTGATTATTATTAAAGAGTGTGTGTGTTTTACTGTATAATAATAATAATAATAATAATAACAAAATAATTACTGTAAATGTAATTAAAATTATATTTAAGATTAATCAAATGTATAAAATATTTATTATGATGATGATGGTGATGATGAAGATGATGATGATGATGATGATGATGATGATGATGGTGATTATTATTATTATTATTAAAGAGCGTGTTTTACTGTATAATGATTAATAATAATAATAATATACAAGTTATTATTATTATTTTAAAATTGTTTATTGTATAAAATAATAATAATTATTATTATGATTATTATTATTATTTTACTTATTAATTATTATACATAATATTAAATATATTTGGTTATTTTTATTAGAATTTTTTGTTTATAATAATTTATAAAATATTTAAGTATAATTTACTATAGTATTATAGTACTATAGTAAAGAGTTCGACGTGCTAAATTAGTTAACTAAATTGGTTGTTTCCTTCATTGGGACTGTTGACTGGTCAGTGTAGTTGATTTCAGGTTTTTCTATCTGAATAAATGTAGTGCCCACAAATGCGCGCACACACACACACACACACACACACACACACACACACACACACACACACTCACACACACACACACACACACACACGCACACACACATGCACACACACACACACACACACACACACACACACATTCTGAACCTTGTGCACCCACTCTGAGGTAAAAGCCCTGACACAGTGCCTGCAGTGTGCCCACACATATCAAGTTAATACAATCTCTCAGATTTAATCTTAAACGCCATACAAAAACTCAAGCAACTACTGCATTTTATACAAAATGTCCCATATCTTTCACAAATACACACAGTGTCGTATGCCCTGTGACCCCCCTAAAGGAAAGATCCCCTACCTTTGCCCCCTATAGTGCAGTCCAGCCAAGCACGCCTCCTCTCTCAGAGTTCCTTTTCACACCTGAAGAGTCTCTTTCCTCCTCTGTCCTCGTAAAATCAACGGGAGCCAGAAAGGTTAGAGGAAACCTCTGCCTTCCTTCGCCT